>NW_022589758.1:9450562-9473930 GCF_004348235.1 Phoca vitulina | reverse complement strand
TCCTCTCCTCTCCTCTCCCCTCCTCTCCCCTCCCCTCCCCTCCCCTCCCCTCCCCTCCCCTCCCCTCCCCTCTCCCTCCCTCTCCTCCCCTCCCCTATCCTCCCCTCCCCTATCCTCCCCTCCTTTTCCCTCTCCTTTCCTCCTCTTCTCTTCTTTCCTTTTCCTTTCCTTTACTGGTATAGTTGACATAAAATATTATATTAGTTTCAGGTATAGAACATAGTGATTCAACAATTATATACATTATGAGATGCTTACCACAGTAAGTGTAGTCATCATCTGTTACCATACAAAGTTATTATAGTATTATTAACTATTTTCCATATGCTGTACTTCTCATCCCCGTGACTTGCTTATTTATAACTGGAAGTTTGTACCTCTGAATCCCCTTCACCTATTTCACCTATCCCCCCCACTCCCTACCCCTCTAACAACCATCAGTTTGTTCTCTCCATTTATGAGTCTATTTTTGTGTTTTTAAAAAATTTTTATTTGACAGAGAGAGAGAGAGAGAGAGAGCACAAGCACACAAGCAGGGAGAGTGGAGAGGGAGAAGCAGGCTCTCCGCTGAGCAGGGAGTCTGATGTGGGGTTCGATCCCAGGGCCCTGGGACCATGACCTGAGCCAAAGGCAGGCGCTCAACCGTCTGAGCCACCCAGGAACCTCTATTTTTGTTTTTTTTTTTTTTAAGTCCCGTCTCCTGGAGGCTGATAAGGTCACAAAGCCCATTTGCAAAAATACAGGTGAGACTCAGCAGATTGACCAACCCATATGGAATGGAATCTGCGGAATAGTAGCCAACCTCATTGGTCAAGTGTTTGGTAACCAGGGATAGTTGGTTACATCAAAATGTACTAAGATCTCCTAAATTGAGTTGCAAAGAACTGATATTAAGGATGGATTTGGGAAAATCCAATGATATTATAAAGGGTTCCTCCTTGGCTAATAGGTGAGGGGACCCTCCCAGTTATCTAGATGAGTAGTGATCACCCCATTCTCTATGACAAACCTCATGTCACAAGCCAGTTTGGCCATTACCACATTGCTTATAACAGGAGGAGGATCAGGAGGGCCTAGACCCTGTTCTGATATCTGTACTGTTCTGATTGATGTTTAAATAACATACTCAGCACCACCTTTCCAACCAGACTTTACTGTTTTCAAGAACAAATAGGTCAAAGGCGGGGTTGCAGCCCCTCCTTCTCTAAATATCTGATGCAGTGGTCAAAGTGTTTTGGGGGCTTCATGGCACTTGAAGTTGTCTCACTTTTCAGCCCCTAGGGACACTGGGGCTGAAAAGTGTGGTGCCTGGAATTTTCCATGGGCTCAGTCAAAAGTTTATTTTCAATGTAGAATTAAGTCTCAGATTGCTCTATGGACTGATGTGAGTTAATGTGTAGGCTCTTTTGAGCCAATATGCACAAGATGTTGTAACTGATACTGCTGAATATATTCTGGGACAGGTTGTTAAGTATGTGTAATTCTTTTTAATTGTAAGGAATTTTCCCATTGGGGAAATGTCACAATTAGAACAGTGGTTGTAGGATAAGTAGAAAAACGGGAGCTACCAGGTTTTCCCATTACAGCCATGGAATATAAGTAAAGCAGAGTAGGATACTGGGATGTGTTGGGGATGGTGAAAGGAGGTCCTTATACTTATTAAGGAACTATTAGAGACAAAGGTGTTTAAAGGGTCTAGACCATTCTACAATCATCCTGTGTCTAGTGATAGAAGCTGGTGGTTCTTGAAACCTCACTGCAGATTACTCTAAGTTCAGCATGACAGCAATTTTCCTTACCCTTGCAGTTGTAGATATCATGATGACCATAAAGTCCATTGCACAGACTGAAGGGCCTGGTGGTGGACATGCTAATGCTTTCTTTAGATCCCACTGCAAACAGAAGATCAGAGCTTATTTGCCTATATCAGATTCAGAGGACAATACCTATTCACTCTGCATCCCTATGACAACCTGAACTTTCTAATGCTTTCTCATCAGTGGATGGACTGAGACTAGGGAACTGAAATCTTACTAGGGGCACCAGGGGTCTTGGTACCCTTACATGATTACATTATTCTGATTGAAAGGACTAAGGGTAGTATACCATCTACTTGAGACAGATGGGGTAATCTGAATAACCAGACTGGACTCTTAATCCTGGCAAGTATCATTGGTCAGCCACTAAGATTAACTTTATGGAAACCATGGACTGGTACCTAGAAACAATCCAAGTCTATTCATGAATGAAAATGATGTCATTAAAATCTCTGAGAATGCAAAAGAGGGCAGAACATATGACAACCCCATTCAGTATTGGATGCTCTTTATATTTCTCCCGAGGATCCAGTTCAGCCCATTACATAAGATCACTGGACAAGCACTGGAGTTGATTAACAGTCGGCATTAGAAACTATCCATTAGGCTATTCAGACAACTTTCCACTCAGGCTCCTCATCCATGCCATGTATTTTTAAGGAAATTGTCAGTTACCAACATTTCTGTAGAATGGAACCTGTGACTAAAATATTTGTCTACTAGGCAATGGCACTTTTAGGTGTTTGTTCATGGTCCTTGCCTGAGTCTGACACATGATACACCCCATTTGAGAGACTATTGTCTGCTTGTTCATGGATGCTGGTGGATATCGAGAAAGTAACAAAACAAGTGTGAGGATTGTTAAACCCTGGCTTCCATATCATGGCATTGGTCTTTAAGGAGAACACCAACAAAGTGAGTATTGTACAAGAAGCATACATTTTAGCTGAAAGTGGTATATTTAGGAAGAAGCAGAGTAAGCTTTAATAGTGTCTCAGGGGTGCAGGAAAAAGTGTCCAGTCACACTGCAGATGTAGCTATCTCAGATGCAGAGATCATGGCAGCACCTCAGAGTCTGGTGGCTTTGATACACCCAGGTTTCTTTTTTATTTTTATTTTTTAAATGTGGCTCTCTTTTTTTTTTAAGATTTTATTTATTTATTTGACAGAGAGAGACACAGCGAGAGAGGGAACACAAGCAGGGGAGTGGGAGAGGGAGAAGCAGGCTTCCCGCTGAGCAGGGAGCCCAATGCGGGGCTCGATCCCAGGACCCTGAGATCATGACCTGAGCCGAAGGCAGACGCTTAATGACGGAGCCACCCAGGCACCCCTGCACCCAGGTTTCTGAGGATGGCTGGGTATGGTTCATGAACTCATCAGTAAGTTTAGTGGAGATAGAGGCTGAGGTGCTTACCCTGGAAAAACTGTATTCCAATATACCTTTTTGCATTTTGAATCACTCATGGGCAGTCATCTGTAGGTTTACAGACTAGTGTGGTATGTGGCAGCATGCCGACTGGATCATCATGTCTCAGCCCCTGCAGAGAAAAAAATTATCATCAAATTACCCAAGATGCACATGTATTTTTGTGCCCATGTGGAGATACATGAATAAAGACCCTTCCAAGAAGAGAATCAGTAGAATCATAAAATTCATCAGACATGAGCTGCCAAAGTTAGTACCATGGTCACATGGGTAGACTGTCACACAGGGCATGATAATCCACCTTCAATTCAGAATCTGGCCCCAAACCCAGGCATAGTAATTCCAGCACATGAGACCAAGGCAGCCTGTTAGATGTCCCCAGAGTGCTAGCCACATGCCAGTACAGAAGAGATCTCCATGTCTCATAGCCAGAAAAACTAGACCTGACACCCTAACTTCCTCTCAAGCATACCTCTGACCACAGATGCAATAGATACCTTTACAGAGAAGCCCTGTCCACATCACCAATGGAGGCAATATGCAAGGACTCTCATTTGGACTGTGTTTTCTATTTTTATCTTCTTACCACATCCAAGCAGACAATGGTGTCACCTTCAGAGGAAAACAAATCCAGTAGTCATCAGCTTCATGAGACTTTCACTGGATCATTCCTGCCCAGTGTTATTCTCTAGCAGCTAATGCCATTGGATGACTGCATGGATTCTCAGAGAAGAGTAAGATAAGTAAACAACCAATACTCCAGACCTAGCAGAGCACACAATTTAGAAAATAAATTTGGGCTCTAAATATGGCATTTCCCCAGCCCATACCTTCTATGTAAATAGAATGTTAAATTACAAGCTTAGGGAAGGGAAGGAGGCCTTAAGTCCGAATTGGGCAGGAAAACTCTGCTACACTGACACCCCCCTCCAAAATACCTTTCCTCCTTTCAACTCAAGTTTTTATGTCCTGGAAGTGTGCAATGGGCTAATGTAGCTGAACCCTTTTTGGGTAAGTTTTTGGTAAGATATCCAAGAATTTTGCTGTATAATATTGGGTACTTTGCATTTATTGTTTTGGCCTTTGGAGTGTCTAGCAAAACTCTAATATTTGAGGACATGTTTATAGATCATCCTATTCGAGGTAGGTTTTCAGAGATGCATCAGATCTACAGTACCTTCACTCACTCCGTCTTTATTGTAGGTATTTGAGTGCATTTCCTCATTTGTTCTACTTACTTCAGAACTGGGTGGGGGGTAAAGTCAGCATCCTTTCATCCCCTCCTTCTTTTATGGCCAGGGTGCATGCAGACACTGCCATATACTCCATCTTTCCTTGGGGCAAATGCCTCCTCGTTGTTATTTAGGAGAATTTCATATTGGATTATCTCCAGTTCAAACTTATCCCTCAACTGTCGTGTAGGAGTATACAGATTCTCTTGGTATTCTTTGGCAGCCTCTTTTGTATTTTCAAAGCCTCCTGAAAAGACTTGGTTCTTTGTTGGCTATTGACTTTATTCCAGCTTCAGATATTAATTCAATTCTGGTGACCAATGTATGTAACCCTTCAATTTAAGGAATACCATTCTGTACTTTTGTACTCCTTCTGCCATTTGTATTGTGATGTATTGCTCTCCAAACACTAAACTAGAAAGTGTGATCCCAACTTCTGTGTGAGCTGGTGGTGGTACTTCAGGGAGACTTGTTTCCTTATTTTACCCAGCCCTTTTTCCTACATGGTGTGGGCTGTTAGCTCCTCAGTTCATTTTGACAGATTTACGCCATATGACTTTTAATCCCCATTATCTGGAGACTGATATGGTTTCATTGCCCTTTTAGAAAAAGATAGGTGAGACCCTAAAGGTCAAAATAGGACATGTTGATAGTGAGAGGGAAGGAAGAGATGGTGGATGTGCTCCCTGGCCATTCTTGGGCCAGTCTAACTTAGGAAACCATACATATGGGAGAAATGGATTCCATAAAGGTTCTTTCACAGCCACCTCTAGGAAAGTCTCTTCATGATTGGAATCCTGTCTTCAGTCAGAGGATCACTGCTTTTATATGTCACTCAGCAAAATGGATGAGAATACAGGAAACGTGGGGAAAAGTAGAGAAAAACAAAAAGGGGAAATAAGTGAGAAAAGGGGGGGTGAATTAGGAGAAACCCAGAAACACAAGGATGGGTGCAGTGTGGGTATAGCCCAGTGTCCCCTCATCCCATTCTTCTGTGAGTTGTCAGAGTGCATACAGACCTTATCATATATGTGATTGTCTTCAGATCTCTGTGTTAGGAGACTCTTTGTTTCTGTGGGAGGATGATTTCCTATCCATACTTATGCTCATCCTTTAAGCAGGTGACTTTGTACCAAGTGGGTTTTCTCAAGGGGCCACTTTTTTCCATATTTTAAAACTCAGCTACAGTAATTTAATATGCCCTAACTATATACCAGACATTATGCAGCTTAAAAATATTATTGAATTCTTTGTACAATTCTTTGGTATAGGTTTTTTTTAATATATGAATTGCTCCAAAAACAACGGCAAATGTAATGTTGTTCTTTGCAGTATCCTAGCACCATTATGTAGGCTGAATTTGTGATTAATAATTAATGTAAGAACATTAATGATGACATTATAATTTCTCAATATAATATCCTTAATGTTTTGACATCTGTTTTATGTGGCACATGAGGGAGCACTGGCCAGTTGTGCTGGATTTCAAGAACAAGATTGTTTAAGGTAGAGCTCAATATCCTGCCTCTAATAGGAATCAGAGGCCTTATGCACTGGTCAAGACTTGAAGGCACCCATGATTGCCAAAGCTTTCAGCTGTGTAGGAAATGGGGCCCAAGCCCCTGTGCTGCACAGAAGTCCCATATGCATGGTTGATATTTTCTTTGGACTGCACATGGAAATAATTCTCACACTGAAATGAGGACTGATGTGAGTTTATGGGTGAGTTTATCCCCTTTCAGGAGATGAGCTGAGAAAGACTGTTCTTGGGTGTAATTTTAAGAGTGGATCACCTCTAGGGAACAGTCACTGAGAAAGAGGCATGACTGACCATGTTGGATGTGCCAAAGATATGGATAAAGCTGTGACCGAGTTTATCAAGAGAACCATTTTGAAAATCCCAATGACTGAAATGATGAAAATCCTCCAAGCCTGGGATTTTTTGTCTGAAAATCAACTGCAGACCACAAACTTCTGGCAGAAAAAGGAATCTCTTGTTCAGGACTTGGTTCTGCTTTGTGAGGAGAAGCATGCAAATCTCAGTGATGCAGTCCTTTTAGACATCATTTATACTCAATTTCATCGGCACCAGCAAGTTTGGGATATTTTTCAAGTGAGTAAAGGATCAGGTGAAGACATTGACCTGTTTGATATGGAACAAGTCCAAAGATCATTTAAGAAAATTCTTTAGGAAGCATTAAAAAATGTGATGATCAGCTTCAAAGATGGTGAGGAGAATGCAGTATGGATTCGAATTGCCTGGGGAATGCAGTATGGAAAGCCACACCAGTATAAACCTGCTTATGTGGTATATTATTCCCAAACTCCACACGCCTTCTTCCTCCCAGCTGAAGAACAATCCACCCCTTCTGGGGCAGGCACTGACAGTTGCTAGCCGACACCATCAGATCGTGAAAATGGACCTCAGAAGCCAGTTTCTGGACTCTCTTAAGGCCACTGTTTTTTTTTTTTTAATTTTAATTTTAATTTTTATTTTTTTAAAGATTTTATTTATTTATTTGAGAGAGAGAATGAGATAGAGAGAGCATGAGAGTGGAGAGGGTCAGAGGGAGAAGCAGACTCCCTGCTGAGCAGGGAGCCTGATGCGGGACTCGATCCTGGGACTCCAGGATCATGACCTGAGCCGAAGGCCGTCGCTTAACCAACTGAGCCACCCAGGCGCCCCCAAGGCCACTGTTTTAATCAGGGTAATCAGACCTCTGAAACTCTACAAGAAAAAAACCTTGGGCTGGATGTAAACATGGATTCAAGGATCACTCCTGAAAACAGAATAGAAAAATAAAGAGTCTAGGGAGTGACTCAAGAAACTTTTGGAGACTATTCTCAACTAAGGCTAGAACTTGTACAATATAAGCTTAAAATGAAATTCAAAAGTGACTTAAATGGGGACATCTTGACTGAGAGAGAAGAACCCCTCTGGTGCCTAATAAAGTTCTCTAGCCTGCATCTTCTGGAAGTGTTGAAATTCTTAGCACCAGCTAGTACTGCAGATGCACCACTTTCTCCATTGCTCACTTGCATACCCAACAAAGGAATGAATTATTTTAAAATTAGAGATAAAGAAGATGAATGTGTTTTTTTTAAAGATTTTTTATTTATTTGACATAGAGAGACACAGCAAGAGAGGGAACACAAGCAGGGGGAGTAGGAGAAGCACGCTTCCTGCGGAGCCGGGAGCCCGATGTGGGGCTCGATCTCAGGACCCTGCGATCATGACCTGAGCTGAAGGCAGATGCTTAACGACTGAGCCACCAGTTGCCCCTAGATGAATGTGTTTTTATAAGCACAGCATCTCCTTGACTGTATGCATTTCAGTTAATAGCTAGCTCGGTAAACTTGTGTTTTAGAAATTAATCCTTAATATTGGTGGTTTAGAAATGTTCAGTATAATTGTTGGGGCTGATTTTTCCTCCTCCACTCTATATCCCCTCTCCCCAGTATCCTGCAAGCATAGCAGTAGTGGGCCTTTAAAATGTGATGGGATGTCCCTTTTCTCACTCCTGCCTCTCCTCAATTCTGGAGAGTTCTGGTTCCAATTGCTGATTTCCAGGGATATTCTCTTAAGCCCTAGATCAGAGAAAGAAGCAGCAAGAAACTATGCCCAATTCAAAACTTCCCAGGAGAATCGTAAAATTAGTTCATTCAAAGGGTAGAGTTGGATCCATTAAGTTATTATTGCAAGATGTAATATATCAGATGATTCAGTTATATAAGGTTTCTTTATAAATATACTTCTACTTTTATAATACATATAGCACCCAAACTGACCAATATTATCCTGATTTGTGAATAAAGATGCTTAAAAACTGGTAAAAATAAATAAGGAAAACTGGATCATCTCACAGCTGACCTGGATCCCAACCTTCATGAAGGGGTCTTTGAAGTATGGAATTTTCTCAGAGAGTGTCTTTTGTAATTTTGAAAGTCTCTTTAAAAATAGTACAAGTATAGGTTTTGGGGTAGCTGAGAATCTCTGGCTTGTGTTGTTCAATAATACAGGCATTCTTGGCTCTCCTGCAGGTCTCACTATGACTTCTGTGTTGTCATATTATATTAGAACTTAGTCAGAGTTGTATTTGATCACAATTTCTTTGAGTTCCAGTTGAGCTAATAATGTTAATGGGTTCAGAAAGGAAGTAACTTTATTTGTGCTCTTTTCCCCAAAAAACAACTTGAATACAGGAGTTCAGTAAAGTGGCAGGATATAAAATCAATGCACAGAAGTCAGTGGCATTCCTATACACCAACAACAAGACAGAAAAAAGAGAAATTAAGGAGTCGATCCCATTTACAATTGCACCCAAAACCATAAGATACCTAGGAATAAATCTAACCAAAGAGGCAAAGGATCTGTACTCAGAAAACTATAAAATACTCATGAAAGAAATTGAGGAAGACACAAAGAAATGGAAAAATGTTCCATGCTCATGGATTGGAAGAACAAATATTGTGAAGATGTCAATGCCACCTAGAGCAATCGACACATTTAATGCAAATCCCTATCAAAATACCATCCACTTTTTTCAAAGAAATGGAACAAATAATCCTAAAATTTATGTGGAACCAGAAAAGACCCCGAATAGCCAGAGGAATGTTGAAAAAGAAAAGCAAAGCTGGTAGCATCACAATGCCGGACTTCCAGCTCTATTACAAAGCTGTCATCATCAAGACAGTATGGTACTGGCACAAAAACAGACACATATATCAGTGGAACAGAATAGAGAGCCCAGAAATGGACCCTCAACTCTATGGTCAACTAATCTTTGACAAAGCAGGAAAGAACGTCCAATGGAAAAAAGACAGTCTCTTCAACAAATGGTGTTGGGAAAATTGGACAGCCACATGCAGAAGAATGAAACTGGACCATTTCCTTACACCACACACAAAAATAGACTCAAAATGGATGAAAGACCTAAATGTGAGACAGGAGTCCATCAAAATCCTAAAGGAGAACACAGGCAGCAACCTCTTCGACCTCAGCCGCAGCAACTTCTTGCTAGACACATCGCCAAAGGCAAGGGAAGCAAGGGCAAAAATGAACTATTGGGACTTCATCAAGATAAAAAGCTTTTGCACAGCAAAATAAACAGTCAACAAAACCAAAAGACAACCAATAGAATGGGAGAAGATCTTTGCAAATGACATATCAGATAAAGGGCTAGTATCCAAAATCTATAAAGAACTTATCAAACTCAACACCCAAAGAACAAATGATCCAATCAAGAAATGGGCAGAAGACATGAACAGACATTTTTTCCAAAGAAGACATCCAAATGGCCAACAGACACATGAAAAAGTGCTCCACATCACTCGGCATCAGGGAAATTCAAATCAAAACCTCAATGAGATACCACCTCACACCAGTCAGAATGCCTAAAATTAACAAGTCAGGAAGCGACAGATGTTGGCGGGGATGCAGAGAAAGGGGAACCCTCCTACACAGTTGGTGGGAATGCAAGCTGGTGTAGCCACTCTGGAAAACAGTATGGAGGTTCCTCAAAAAGTTGAAAATAGAGCTACCCTACGACCCAGCTGTTGCACTACTGGGTATTTACCCCAAAGATACAAATGTAGGGATCCGAAGGGGTACGTGCACCCTGATGTTTATAGTGGCAATGTCCACAGTAGCCAAACTATGGAAAGAGCCAAGATGTCCATCGACAGATGAATGGATAAAGAAGATGTGGTGTATATATATATACAATGGAATGCAGCCATCAAAAGGAATGAAATCTTGCCATTTGCAACGACGTGGATGGAACTGGAGGGTATTATGCTGAACGAAATAAGTCAGAGAAAGACAAGTATCATATGATCTCACTGATATGAGGAATTCTTAATCTCAGGAAACAAACTGAGGGTTGCTGGAGTGGTGGGGGGTGGGAGGGATGGGGTGGCTGGGTGATAGACATCGGAGAGGGTATGTGCTATGGTGAGTGCTGTGAATTGTGTAAGACTGTTGAATCACAGACCTGTACCTCTGAAACAACTAATATATTATATGTTAAAAAAAAAGAAAAAGCAGGAAGGGAAAAATGAAGGGGGGAAATCGGAGGGGGAGATGAACCATGAGAGACTATGGACTCAGAAACAAACTGAGGGTTCTAGAGGGGAGGGGAGTGGGAGGATGGGTTAGCCTGGTCATGGGTATTAAAGAGGGCACGTACTGAATGGAGCACTGGGTGTTACACGCAAACAATGAATCATGGAACACTACATCAAAAACTAATGATGTAATGTATGCTGATTAACATAACATTAAAAAAAGAAAAAAAAGAGAAAGTTAGCTTTGGTTTTAATGTAGCAGTTTTCCAGAAGTCTATCTTTCATTTGAATAGAACATTTAATTCTGTGTTTTGGGATTGGGTGGGCCAGACTCTTGGTGGTGGAGAATATGACTACCATATTGCCCACTCTGACTAAAAAATGCTATATTCCTTCAGCTAAACTATTTTGTATCTTTTTTTGGAACATGAGATAATTCCAGCAGAACCAGTTACAGCCCATTTCTTTACAAGATGACCTAGCTCCTCACCTTAGAATATGGTTGTACTGAGTATTAAATTATTTGCCCTTTGGATCTTCGTCATATCTCTTACATGAGGGGACATATTGCTTTCAACATCTTGTTAAGTGGAGACTTTTAGGATCATGTTTGAATCACTGCATCTTCAGTTGTTACATCCTTAACTGTAGGCACTGTTGGCAATTTTCTAATGGAGTTTACATATTTCAAATATTCCTTCATCTTTGTACATAATCTTGTGGTTCCAGCAAGTGTACTGCTATGGTCACAAAGTTACTTTGAAAGAGGAGGATTACCTGTCCAGAAGGATATGGTCTGATACCTCTTCTTCTTTTTGTGTGAGCACACAGGTTTTCATTCGTTATTTTTGTTCCAATCTGAGCTTTACCAATTATTGACCCTGTGGCCTTGGGTCAGACATTTAATCTCTCTAAGCCTCAGATGCTTCACCTTTACATGGGATATAGTTTATGATACTCCCTATGTATCGAATCTGAAATGAGATGATAAGTTATAAAACTTTATATTCAGGATTGTAGGTATTGTTATTAATCATAGTAAGCACATGTTATATTCTGTTAAAAATGCAGGAATTCAAAGCAAGGCTAGTGAGTTAAGGCTTATCAGGCAAGAATCTTAGACCTGTATGTTGATCTATTTGAAAATAGTTGAAAGTAGCCTCTAGTTGAATATGGACAAATTTTGATTGTGTAACATTTGTACATGTGGTCAAAATTAGGTATGAGGGAAGATATGAGGGCAGGCTTTGAAATGATTTTTACTTCGGAGAAAGAAAAAGAGAGAACATCCACTCATGGAAATTATCTTTCTAGTATTCTTTACTGGCCAAGTGCATGCATCTTTCTACCATATTTTTAAAATGCCAAGGTTATAGTGTTGGTATTTCACTTTTGGAGCAGGCCTTGTCCAGATCTAGACAGTCACTTAGGGGATGTCAGTCCATGAGCCCTTGTAAGTCCATTTCTGAATGTCTTTATCTGTTACCTGTTGCATTGTGCGATAGTCTCTCATTGATCTTTTTATTCTTGGTGCTGAATATTCATCTTTTAATGCTTTGTCCTCATCATACTTATACAAATTATTTATAATTCAAACATGGTTTTATATGAATTGTTAATTCCCAGAATACTTTTGAATACCTATTAGTTACCAAGCACTGTTATTTGAGAGGCAGCACTAACCAAAGGGACATGTTTCTGCCCTTACAGTGCTCAAACACTCCAGGTTTTAGCAGTAGTTTAGGGTTTGGTCATATAACTATAAAATTGTAATATAAGAAGTGCTCTGTATATTCTGGTGGGAAAAAACAGAATGTTATGAGGGCTCATACCATGTAGAAAACAAGGTATATTCTGGAGTAGGGTCAGAGTGAGTGAGTAGTTAGGGAAAACTTTCCTAAGGATGTTATGTTTGAGCACCTAATGATAAGGTATAACGAGGCATAGAAACCTCCTGTACAGAGTGGCGGGATTAAAAATCAGGACTGAGCAACCCTGAGGTCCAGGAAACAATAGTGTGGGAGTTTGACACAGGAAGGGGTAATGTGAACCCCAGGACATGGGAGAAATCCAGAAAAATATGTGGCTTTCTTACCCACCTTAATCTAAACATGTATAAATTTAGTAGAGAAAGGATCTGCTGGAAAGCATCAGAGACAGGCTGCAAATATGGGTCTTCTGGGTCCAGACCTAGTACTGTGTCCACCACACTGACAACCCTCTCTAAAAATTCTTTCTTCTCTCTACCTCAACTTTTTTATACCTCTGTGGTGGGTGATGGTCTAATGCTAGCAAAATCCATTTGGGTCCTTTCCTTTGCAAGGTGGCCAAGCACCTCGCTTTAAAATATGGAAGTATTTGGCATTGATTATCTTGTCCTTTGGAGCATTTGCCAAATCTCTTACCTGAGAGAGTGTTTGTGCCACATACCATTCAACGTAGGCTTTTGGGAATGTGCCTTTCCTCTGACTGGCCACCGGATACACTTTAGCCCCTAGGATTTGATGACCTACACTTGTGTTGAGATCCGTCTTTTCCCCCATGTGCTCCTCTTGGATGCTTTCCTTTTAATACAATCTCAGACCCCTCTTCCTTGTAGCATTTACATTTGGACATTGGACAACACCAGTCTTTCTTTTGCAAGTGGTGGAAGTGCAGTTCTCTCCCAAGCTTGCTTCTTGTTGTTCCTTCCAGCAGTGGCATCTTCAGCCGTAGATTCTTAACTTCCCTTGCATGAGTCAGATATTAAACACTATGTTTTGTAAATGTCAGGAGATGTAAGCAAGCTTTCTCCAGCTTTTTGTCATTTACTTGAAGAAAGAAAGAAGTAATCTCTCACCCCCACCCCCATCAGGGTGTAGAAAATCCCATCCCAAATCATAGGGTCCACATGGAGAATACAAGCTTTTCTTCTTCAGGAGGTGGTAGTGCAAGTTGCTTCCCAGCCTCCTTTTGTATTTCCTGGAAGGAGTATCTCCAGCCCCAGTTTCTCTTCCTTTCTGAGTAAAATGTTAGTCTATTCATTCCTCTAATTCCAAGGTCATGAGTAAAGCTTATTGAAGCTGTTGTACTTGTATTGTCCATCCCCTCATCATCTCCCATCCTGGGTCTACAGTTATGCAAGTCTGAGTTCTAAAGAGAAACGTATACTCAGTGATGGACAGTAGCATCTCTCTCAAGAAGGGGGCGGTGTTATGATTTATGGGTGCCCCAGGAGGAGTAACCCCCTGGTATTATGCGTGTGTAGGGTGTTGGGACTGTATTTCCCCACTGGTCACCTTGCACATGTCCATGGAGGCCATGCAGGGAAAAGCTTGAAGCACAGCTTGTTTGAGTGTAGCTGAATGTCCTATGGTTTTCCCAGAATGTAGGAGGGTGGGAGGCCTGTGATGCTTTCCTCTGAGGCCATGTCCCACTTGCTTCCTTTCTTCTTTGAAAGGCTATTATAAGGCCATTTATGCAGGAGGCAGACATGTTCTCTTGCTACATATTCTCTTGATACATGAGTCAGACACTATGCCTTGTCCCTCTGGAACTCCAGTGAATATTGCTATAGTTCTCTGAAGGTCTTTGTCAGTTGCTTGAAACAAGAGTCAAGTAATCTTTGTCTCTCCCTCATGAAGGTGGAACAAATCCCACCATGCTCCTGTACTGTGAGTCCACATGTCCACCATGGAGAACAAGCTCTTTTTTTTCCCTGCAAGTGGTAGAATTGCAGTTCACTCCCAAGTGAGCACCTTAGAACATTCTATAGGGGCATACTCAAACCTAAGCTCTCTTCCTAAATGAGTCAGACACTAGTACCCTTAGCCTTCTTATTCTAGAGGACCTGAAATTCCAGGGGCTGAAATTCATCCAAAATTTCCTGCCCATTTCATTATTAAGTGTTCCTCTGTGTGCTGCAAATGTTCAGGAGACTCCAGAGCTTTTAAAATAGTTGCATCAGACAGTTCTTGCCAGCTCAATGGTTGTTTTGGTGGATGGACCTATTCATAGTGCCTCCCAGTCCACCATTTTCCATGCCTTCTTCTAATACGTGTTTTGTAGATATTACCTGATTATCTGATATTTTCTGTTTGTGACAGATAATGAGTTTATTTCATTTCTGTTTTTAGCTCTCATTTGAGCATCATAGCTCTAAACTGGGCATTATCATCTCTTGTATTACAGATAAGGCAGCCTCAGAAGTTATTTATCCATTTTTATACAGCTCTTTCCAAAAACGGTGTCTTTTTTGTGACTTTTTTTTATATTGTCATCCCATAACATTTAGAGGTAAATGGAAGCTAGATACTTTCTAAAAGATCCAAAGAGAGGACTTCTTTCCAGAACACGCCATAACCAACTTTGTGGAGCTTCCTTTTATAAGAGTAAAGAGAAAATTACTTTCTTCTCCTTCTTACATTGAAAACTGGCTTGGAAATCTGTTCTTGCTAAGTCTGGCAGGAAATCTCTAGAAAGTGGCTATAACTCTGTGATTACTCTTTAGTGACCAAATATCCTGTGGTCCCTCCCAAAGTCATAGAAGCCAGGTGTAGTATAATAATTAAAACCCTACACTTCTGAATACTGGGAAATTCTACCTACTCCAAGCTGGTGTCTGCTTGAATTTTTTTAATCTGATAGATTATGTGTGCATATAGGATTAACAGAGTTTACTGTGACCTATCCTGCTGTTGGGGTCATATGCCTCTCTGGGTGCTCCTACTAAGTGCTTTTCTTTTAAGAGAATCTGAGTACACTCGCTTTAATGGGGTTCGCCTGTCAACCATGGAAAATACAAACTTTTCTTCTGCATGTGGTGGAAGTGCAGTTTACTTTCAAGTCAATCTGCTCATTGTATATTCTGGCCAGGCATTTTCAACCTTAGATTCTTGATTTCATTTGCATGAGTCAGACATTACTTCCTGTATCCCCCTAACTGCAGGAGATACCCATCGAGCTTATGTCAATCTTGGAAAACACACTCCTTGCTTCAGCAGGACAAGTGCCTCCCCGACTTCTCTTTCCATTTGAGTGTATTTTTTCTATGAACAAAATCCAGAAGAATGGACAAAAAAGCTCCTAGAACTAATGAGAGATTATAGCAAGATTATAACAAAGTCAGAGGTCTGACATAACCCTAACTTTAACACTTACTATAAAGCTATAGTAATCAAGACAGTGTGATATTGGCAAAAGAATAGGCAAATAGATCAATGGAACCAAACAGAAAATTCAGAAATAGACTCACAAAATATAGTGAACTAATTTTTGACAAAGGAGCAAAAGCAATATAATGGGGCAAAAATAGTCATTTCAATAAATGGTACTGGAAAAACTGGGCATCCACGTGCAAAAAAAAAAAAAAAAATGAATCGACACAGACCTTAAACCCTTTGGAAACATTATCTCAAAATGGACCACAGATCTAAATGTAAAACTCCTAGAAGATAACACAGAAGAAAACCTAAGTGACCTTGGATATGGGGATGATTTTTTATTTACTTACTTATTTTTTTTAGAGAGGGTGAGAAGGGGAGGGGCAGAGGGAGAGGGAGAGAGAGAATCTTAAGCAGACTCTACACCCAGCCCAGATCCTGGTGTGGGGCTCAATCTTACAACCCCGAAATCATGACCTGAGCCGAATCAAGAGTCTGACGCTTAACCCACTGAGTCACCCAGGCGCCCCATGGTGATGACTTTTTAGATACAATACCAAAGTTATGATCCATGAAAGAAATACCTAATAAGCTGCAATTCAGTAAAATTAAAATCTGCTCTGTGAAAGAGAATGTCAAGAAAATGAGAAAATAAGCCATAGAATGGGAGAAAATGTTTATAATAGCCATATCAGATAAAGGTCTATTATCCAAAATATACAAAAAATTCTTAAAATTCAACAATAAAAAAATGAACAGCCCTATTAAAATGGGCAAAAATCTGAACAGATACTTCACCAAAGGAAGATATACAGATAGAAAGTATCTGAAAAAAATGTCCAACATCACATGTCATTAGGGAATTACAAATTAAAACAATAGTAAGGTAACACAGAACACCTGTTAGAATGGCCAAAGTCTGGAACACTGACAACATCAAATGCTGATGAGGATGTGGAGCAATAGGAACTCTAATTCATTGCTGGTGGGAATGCAAAATGGTACAGTCACTTTGGAAGACAGGTTGGAAGCTTCTTACAAAACGAAACATACTTCTACCATAAAATCCAGCAACTGCACTCTTAGGTATTTATCCAAAGCTGTTGAAAACTTATGTCCACACAATAATGTGCACATGGTATTTATAACAACTAACTGTATTCATAGTTGCCAAAATTTGGAAGAAACCAAGATGTCCTTCAGCATGTGAATGGATAAATAAACTTTGGTGCATCCAGACAATGGAATATTATTCAGCACTTAAAAGAAATAAGCTATCAAGCCATGAAAAGACATAGAGGAAAGTTAAATACATATTGGTAGATGAAAGAAGCCAATATGAAGGGTCTACATACTGCATGATTCCATCTATATGACACTCTGGAAAAGACAAAACTGTGAAGGCAATAAAACTATCAGTGGTTGCCAGTGCAGTTAGTGGGGAGGAAGGTATGAATAGGCAGAGTACAGAGGATTTTTAGGGTAGTGACACTATTCTGTTTGATACTGTAATGGTGCATAAATGTAACTATACGTTTGTCAAAACTTATTGTATGTACAAAACCAAAAGTGAACCCTAATGTAAAATACAGACTCTAGGTGATAATGATATGTCAGTGTAGGTTTATTGATTGTAATAATCTCTCTCTGGTGGGAGATGTTGATAGTAGAAGAGGTTGTGGGTGTGGGCACAGGGGGTGTATAGGAACTCTCTGTACTTTCCACTCAGTTTTTTCTATGACTCTAAAACCTCTAAAAAACAAAGTTTACTAATTAAAAAAAAGAAATAAAAATGATCAGCCTAAGAATGTCTAGAAGATCACATTTTACAAAGCACATAATAAGCTTGTTCAGTTTGGATACACTTATATATAACGTGTGGATCCTGTTCATCCTATTACATAAGATTATTCAAAAGACATCCGTATTGACCAAGAACATGACTTAAAAACATTCCAATAAGCTGTGCAGACCACATTTTCACTTGGGCGAATTACCCATGAAGCATCTTTGGAGTGAAATTGTTATCAACTGACACTTTTGCAAAATGAAACCAGTGTCAAAATGATGTATCCACTAGCCAGTGCCACACTGTGAACCTTGTTTTGATGCTTACCTGAAACCACCACTTGATATACCCCGTTTCAGAGACTATTTCTGGCTTGTTAGTGGTGTTAGTGGACATCATGAGAGTAACAAAGCAAGAACAAGTGTTGTAACTTACTTACTTCTTTATTATGGGATGGTTCCCAAATGAAAACATGAACAAATTGGGTATTTCCCAAGAAACATCCATTTTGAAGTGGGAGTGGTATATCCAGGGAAGAAATAAGGCATTAATGGTGTCTCAGAGGTGTAAGAAACTGTGTCCTGTTACTCTGCAGATTTGGTTGTCTGATATGTCCAGAATGTGCCAGCATCTCTCGCAGCTTTATTACACCCAGGTTTATGAGGATGCCTGGGTCTAGTTCAGCTAAGTTAAAGGCACATATCTTCCAATGGGCTGTGGATACTACTCCAATAAAAACTGCATTTGTGCATGGGAAAGGGCATTCTGTTCAATGAGTGGAGAAATGGACTGTGTTTTTTGTCGTGGAAAAAAAAACCCCAAATGTACCTTTTTGCATTTGATTGACTCCTGCACAGGGACCCTCGGGTTGATAGTATGAACTATCTTCTGTTACGCGAATGACTGGAAGATTCTGACTCAGCCTCTGTGGAGAGAGGTATTATCAGCAGACTGCAAAACACATACACCTTTATGTGTCCCATGTGCATACCCATGGATAGGGGTCATTTGCAGATGAAAATCGGTGAAACCAATGAATTGCTCATACTTCACAGTCACCTAAATAGACTGTGCATCAAGGCATGGTTATTCATCTATAATTTGAGACCTGGTCCCCAAACAAGACCTGTTGACTCCAGCGTATCAGGTCAAAGAGCCTGGAAATGTGTGCAGAGTGCCAGCTGCACAGTTGAATATAGAGGGGGTCTCTGGTTTCCAAAGTCTAAAGTGCTAGATGCTCTACCCTCTCCTCAAGGTTACCACTAGGCATGCACTATAGTGGATCCTTTTTCTGAGTATGGCCCTGCCAAGCTTGTCCACATAGCAAATAGGAGCAATAATTAAGGACTCTTGTTTGGACTGTGTTTTATATTTGGTATATGTGCTGCCGAAGCGAGCACTGGACTGTGTTTTATATTTGGATTCACTGAGCACATCAGTGACATAATGGTGCTACTGTCATAACCAAAACCACCCATTAGTGGGCAGATATTTGGGATATTCTGTGGACCATTCATGCCCCATATTTTTGCCTTGCAACAGGTGCCGTTAAAAGATGACATTGATCCATAAAGAAACTGAAAAGGGCAACTGGACAACTGATGCTTAGCTCCCAATGGAGCACATGTTTAAGAAAGTCAGTGTGGGCTCTAAATGTGGCAGTTCCCCAGAAGATTACCTCCCATTTAAGTAGAATGTTTAGTTGTGTCTTTTTTGGAATGAATACAAAGGCCTAGTCTCATAAGGGGGGAGAAAATACCTAGCACATTGACAACTCTTCCTAAAAATTCGGTCCTCCATTCAACTAACTTACTTTATATCCCTGTGATAGGATGTGGCTGTACTGGGCATACTGTTTTGCTCTATGAAATGTCTCCCAGATCTCTTACCTGATAAGACATGTTGCTTTCGATGTCTTGTTTGGTGCAGCCTTTCAGGGATATGTCTGGCCCCCAGCACCCTCATGCACCAAATCTTTAATTGTGGGCACTGCAAGTGTATTTCTTTAACCACTTTACATATTTCAAACACTCCTTTTGGAGTGCTCTATAATCCTCTCAAGTGGTAGTGGTCACGCTGTGGCCTCAGGGTTACCCTCAGAGAGATTTACTAACTCACAAGGATATGGGGGTGGCAGTCTGGTGTGAAACATCCTCTTCCTGTATAAGAGCATGAGTTTTGAAGTGATACACCATAGGTTCTAGTCTGAGCTCTGCCACTTCTTGAAACTGTAGCATTGGCAGAGGCATTTAATCTCTCTGAGCCTAGATTTCTTCACTTTTACACTGTAGATATTTCATGACCCTCCCTGTGTGCTGAAGCTGAAATGAGAACACTTCTTAGACAGTCCTGGGGTGGGGGAAAATAGGTCATGCAGAGGCTACTTCCCCAATAATATTCTAACCAAATTTGGAGTGTATTAGAGTAGAGAATTACTGGAGTTGCTCCCTCTCTATTAGTTGATATCAAGTCCTCAAGGACAGAGTAATCTGAAGGGTCAGTCTCATTACAGTATTCCTTGTATTTTTTTCTTCTTTCTCTTGTCCTTGACTCATAACTTTATTTTTTATTTTTAGTTTTTTAATTTTTTTTATTAACATATAATGTATTATTTGTTTCAGGGGTACAGGTCTGTGATTCATCAGTCTTACACAATTCACAGCACTCACCATAGCACATACCTTCCTCAGTGTCCATCACCCAACTACCCCATCCCTCCCACCCACCTCACCAGCAACCCTCAGTTTGTTTCCTGAGATTAAGAGTCTCTTATGGTTTGTCTCCCTCTCTGGTTTTATCTTGTTTCATTTTTCCCTCCCTTCCCCTATGATCCTCTGTCTTGATTCTCAAATTCCTCTTATCAGTGAGATCATATGATACTTGTCTTTCTCTGATTGACTTATTTCGCTTAACATTATGCCCTCTAGTTCCAACCATGTCATTGCAAATGGCAAGATTTCATTTTTTGATGGCTGCATAATATTCCATTGTATATATATATATATATATATATATATATATATATATATATATATATATACCACATCTTCTTTATCATTCATCTGTTGATGGACATCTAGGCTCTTTCCATAGTTTGCCTATTGTGGACATTACTGCTATAAATATTGGGGTGCACATGCCCCTTCAGATCACTACATTTGTATCTTTGAGGTAAATACCCAGTAGTGCAATTGCTGGGTCATAGGGTAGCTCTATTTTCAACTTTTTGAGGAACCTCCATACTGTTTTCCAGAGTGGCTGCACCAGCTTGCATTCCCACCAGCAGTGTAGGAGGGTTCCCCTTTCTCTGCATCCTCGCCAAAATCTGTCGCTTCCTGACTTGTTAATTTTAGGCATTCTGACTGGTGTGAGGTGGTATCTCATTGATGTTTTTGATTTGTATGTCCCTGATGCCGAGTGATGTTGAGCACTTCTTCATGGGTCTGTTGTCCATTTGGATGTCTTCTTTGCAGAAATGTCTGTTCATGTCTTCTGCCCATTTTTGATTGGATTATTTGTTCTTTGGGTGTTGAGTTTGATCAGTTCTTTATAGATTTTGGATACTAGCCCTTTATCCGATATGTCATTTGCAAAGATCTTCTCCCATTCTGTCGGTTGTGTTTTGGTTTTGTTGACTGTTTCCTTTGCTGTGCAGAAGCTTTTTATCTTGATGAAGTCCCAATAGTTTATTTTTGCCGTTGCTTCCCTTGCCTTTGGCGATGTGTCTAGCAAGAAGTTGCTGCAGCTGAGGTCGAAGAGGTTGCTGCCTGTGTTCTCCTCAAGGATTTTGATGGATTTCTGTCTCACATTTGGGTCTTTCATCCATTTTGAGTCTATTTTTGTGTGTGGTGTAAGGAAATGGTCCAGTTTCATTCTTCTGCATGTGGCTGTCCAATTTTCCCAACACCATTTGTTGAAGAGACTGTCTTTTTTCCATTGGACATTCTTTCCTGCTTTGTCAAAGATTAGTTGACCATAGAGTTGAGGGTCCATTTCTGGGCTCTCTATTCTGTTCCATTGATCGATGTGTCTGTTTTTGTGCCAGTACCATACTGCCTTGATAATTACGGCTTTGTAATAGAGCTTGAAGTCCGGAATTGTGATGCCACCAGCTTTGCTTTTCTTTTTCAACATTCCTCTGGCTATTCGGGGTCTTTTCTGGTTCCATACAAATTTTAGGATTATTTGTTCCATTTCTTTGAAAAAAGTGGATGGTATTTTGATAGGGATTTGCATTAAATGTGTAGATTGCTCTAGGTGGCATTGACATCTTCACAATATTTGTTCTTCCAATCCATGAGCATGGAACGTTTTTCCATTTCTTTGTGTCTTCCTCAGTTTCTTTCATGAGTATTCTATAGTTTTCTGAGTACAGATTCTTTACCTCTTTGGTTAGATTTATTCCTAGGTATCTTATGGTTTTGGGTGCACTCGTAAATGCGATCAACTCCTTAATTTCTCTTTCTTCTGTCTTGTTGTTGGTGTCTAGAAATGCCACTGATTTCTGTGCATTGATTTTATATCCTGCCAATTTACTGAATTCCTGTTTGAGTTCTAGCAGTTTTGGGGTGGAGTCTTTTGGGTTTTCCACATAAAGTATCCTATCATCTGCAAAGAGTGAGAGTTTGACTTCTTCTTTGCTGATTCGGATGCCTTTTGTTTCTTTTTGTTGTCTGATTACTGAGGCTAGGACTTCTAGTACTATGTTGAGTAGCAGTGGTGATAGTGGACATCCCTGCTGTGTTTCTGACCTTAGGGGAAAATCTCTCAGTTTTTCCCCATTGAGAATGATATTCGCCGTGGGTTTTTTATAGGTGGCTTTTATAATGTTGAGGTATGTACCCTCTATCCCTACGCTGTGAAGAGTTTTAGTCAAGAAAGGATGCTGTCCTTTGGCAAATGCTTTTTCTGCATCTATTGAGAGGAGCATAGGGTTCTTGTTTTCTTTTATTAATGTATTGTATCACATTGATTTGTGGATGTTGAACCAACCTTGCAGACCAGGAATAAATCCCACTTGGTCATGGTGAATAATCCTTTTAATGTACTGTTGGATCCTATTGGCTAGTATTTTGGTGAGAATTTTGGCATCTATGTTCATCAGGGATATTGGTCTGTAGTCCTCCTTTTTGATGGGGTCTTTGTCTGGTTTGGGGATCAAGATAATGCTGGCCTCATAAAATGAGTTTGGAAGTTTTCCTTCCATTTCTAATTTTTGGAACAGTTTCAGAAGAATAGCTATTAATTCTTCTTTAAATGTTTGGTAGAATTCTCCTGGGAAGCCATCTGGCCCTGGGCTCTTGTTTGTTGGGAGATTTTGATTACTGCTTCAATTTCCTTAGTGGTTATAGGTCTGTTCAGGTTTTCTATTTCTTTGTGGTTCAGTTTTGATAGTTTATACGTCTCTAGGAATGCATCCATTTCTTCCAGATTACCTAATTTGCTGGCATATAGTTGCTGATAATATGTTCTTATCATTGTTTGTATTTCTTTGGTGTTGGTTGTGATCTCTCCTCTTTCATTCATAATTTTATTTATTTGGGTCCTTTCTCTTTTTGATAAGTCTGGCCAGGGGTTTATCAATCTTATTAATTCTTTCAAAGAACAAGCTCCTAATTTCATTGATCTGTTCTACTGTTCTTTTGGTTTCTATTTCATTGATTTCTGCTCTGATCTTTACTATTTCTCTTCTCCTGCCGGGTTTAGGCTTTATTTGCTGTTCTTTCTTCAGCTCCTTTAGGTGTAGGGTTAGGTTGTGTATTTGAGACCTTTCTTGTTTCTTGAGAAAGGCTTGTATTGCTATATACTTTACTCTTAGGACTGCTTTAGCTGCATCCCAAAGATTTTGAGCAGTTATGTTTTCATTTTCATTTGTTTCCATTAATTTTTTTAATTCT
>NW_022589758.1:9448274-9450552 GCF_004348235.1 Phoca vitulina | reverse complement strand
TAGTAGGATGCTCTTTAGCCTCCATGTATTTGAGTTCTTTCCAACTTTCCTCTTGTGGTTGAGTTCTAGTTTCAAAGCACTGTGGTCTGAAAATAGGCAGGGATGATCCCAGTCTTTTGGTACCGGTTGAGACCTGATTTATGACCTAGGATGTGATCTATTCTGGAGAATGTTCCATGGGCACTTGAGAAGAATGTGTATTCTGTTGCTTTGGGATGGAATGTTCTGAATATATCTGTGAAGTCCATCTGGTCCAGTGTGTCATTTAAAGCCTTTATTTCCTTGTTGATCTTTTGCTTAGATGATCTGTCCATTTCCGTGAGGGGGTTGTTAAAGTCCCCTACTATTATTGTATTGTTGTCAATGTGTTTCTTTGCTTTTGTTATTAATTGGCTTATATAATTGGCTGCTCCCATGTTAGGGGCATAGATATTTACAATTGTTAGATCTCCTTGTTGGATAGACCCTTTAAGTAGGATGTAGTGTCCTTCCTCATCTCTTATTACAGTCTTTGGTTTAAAATCTAGTTTGTCTGATATAAGGATTGCCTCCCCAGCTTTCTTTTGATGTCCTTTAGCATGGTAAATGGTTTTCCACTCCCTCACTTTCAATCTGGAGCTGTCTTTGGGTCTAAAATGAGTCTCTTGCAGACAGCATATCGATGGGTCTTGTTTTTTTATCCAATCTGATAGCCTGTGTCTTTTGATTGGGGCATTTAGCCCATTTACATTCAGGGTAACTATTGAAAGATATGAATTTAGTGCCATTGTATTGCCTGTAAGGTGACTGTTACTGTATATTGTGTCTGTTCCTTTCTGGTCTATGTTACTTTTAGGCTGTCTCTTTGCTTAGAGGACCCCTTTCAATATTTCTTGTAGGGCTGGTTTGGTGTTTGCAAATTCTTAGTTTTTGTTTGTCCTGGGAGCTTTTAATCTCTCCTTCTATTTTCATTGAAAGCCTAGATTGTATATAGTATTCTTGGCTGCATATTTTTCTTGTTTAGTGCTCTGAATATATCATGCCAGTCCCTTCTGGCCTGCCAGGTCTCTGTGGACAGGTCTGTTGCCAATCTAATGTTTCTATCATTGTAGGTTACAGACCCCTTGTCCCGAGCTACTTTCAGGATTTTCTCTTTGTCTCTGAGACTTGTGAGTTTTACTATTAGATGTCGGGGTGCTGACCTATTTTTATTGATTTTGAGGGGGGTTCTCAGTGCCTCCTGGATTTTGATGCCTGTTTTCTTCCCTAAATTGGAGAAGTTCTCTGCTGTAATTTGCTCCAGTATACCTTCTGCCCCTCTCTCTCTTTCTTCTTCTTCTGGGATCCCAATTATTCTAATATTGTTTCATCTTATGGTATCACTTATCTCTCAAATTCTGCCCTCGTGATCCAGTAGTTGTTGATCTCTCTTTTTCTCAGCTTCTTTATTCTCCATCATTTGGTCTTCTATATCACTAATTTACTTTTTTGCCTCATTTATCCTAGCAGTTAGAGCCTCCATTTTTGATTGCACCTCATTAATAACCTTTTTGATTTCTACTTGGTTAGGTTTTAGTTCTTTTATTTCTCCAGAAAGGGATTCTCTAGTATCTTCCATGCTTTTTTCAAGCCCAGCTAGTATCTTTATAATCATCATTCTGAACTCTTGTTCCAACATCTTACTAATGTCCGTATTGATTATGTCCCTAGCAGTTGGTACTGCCTCTTGTTCTTTTTTTTGAGTTGAGTTTTTCCATCTTTCATTTTGTCCAGAGGAGAATAGATGAATGAGAGAACAAAATGCTAAAAGGGTAAAAACGACCCCAGAAAAATATACACTAAACAAATCAGAAGAGACCCGAAACTGGGGGGCGGAAAGGGAAAGAAAAAAAGAAAAGAATATGATCAGGCAGGTGGATAGAATAGAGCCACACACTAGATTTTGGGCATATTTTGGTCTGTTAGAAGAAACTGCCTCCCAAAATTTTAAAGAAAGAAAAGCTTATATATGTACAAAAATAAGGGTAAATATGATGAAGAGATGGAATATGACTGTGAAGATGAAAATTATAAAAGATTTTATAAAAGGAATTGATGAGAAGTTGGTTGAAAAAGCAAAATAAAAAAAACAAAAAAAAAAAGGGAGAGAATGTGATCAGGTAGGAGACTAGAACAAAGCCATATACTAGAGATTTCGGGTATATTTTGGTCTGTTAGAAGAAACTGTATCCCAAAATTTTAAAGAGAGAAAAACTTACATATATATATATATATATATATATATATATATATATATATA
>NW_022589758.1:8711779-8803993 GCF_004348235.1 Phoca vitulina | reverse complement strand
CCCCCCCCCCCCCCCCCCCCCCCCCCCGCCGCTTGTGTTCTCTCTCTCTCTCTCAAATAAATAAATAAAATCTTTTAAAAATAAAATATGGAAGATAAAATTGTTATGAAAAATAAGCAAAAGAACACATGGAAATCTTCTAGCACAGTGCCTGACAGAGCATAAATACTCAGTAAATGTTAGCTACTATTAGCATTAATTGCATGTGCATTAGTTCTGTACTTGGTATTAGTATTGATATTTAATTCAGAGTTGAAAAAAGGAAGGAGATTCTAATTGACTCAGCCCTTAAGCATTTCAGTGAATAGGGGTGTCATTTACTGAAATTTGGAAAACTGATAAGAAAACATATTGATGGAGGGGGGGTTGCAAATCATGAGTTCCTTCTATGTTTTCCATATATGGTTATTTAAAGTCTCTTGACAACTTGGTCATATTTTCTCCACAAACTCATTTGTCATTTTCTCATATAAAGTTTATTGTCCAGAAGTGAACACAGTATTAATACAGAGCAGAGTAGGACTATACCTCCTTTATTTTTTAACACATTGTGTTTATTGGTACAATTTAAAGCATCATTATTCCCTGTGGAAGCTATTTATCACTGGCATTATATTGTTAAATTGTCACTAGAAGGTCCTGCAGCCCTGATGAGGAATTCAGGCTGAAGGAGATTTCAAGGGTCCTGACCCTTTTGATGCCTCATGATAAGCAGAAGAAAATCCACTTTTCAGGTCAAAGAGCATTATGGCACACATTTATTTATTTATTTATTAATTATTTATGATTTTATTTATTTATTTGACAGAGAGAGACACAGCAAGAGAGGGAATACAAGCAGTGGGAGTGGGAGAGGGAGAAGCAGGCTTCCCGCTGAGCAGGGAGCCCGATGCGGGGCTCGATCCCAGGACCTGGGATCATGACCTGAGCCGAAGGCAGATGCTTAACGACTAAGCCACCCAGGCACCCCAGGCACACATTTAGATCAGGCATTCGGTCAGGTTCATATGCCTTCTAGGACTTGAATGCTAGCACATCCCTTATGTTAAGTAGCTACAAAATAATGAAATTTTATTTGAAGAGTAAAATATTCTTGGGGACTTTACACATGGGCTGGTTATAATGTGCCATGCATAAACAACATACATGGCACAATTGGCCAAGAATAAACTTTATTGAAGTACCACTTATTAACAGATTTGTTTATTCATTCGCAAGTTATCTTCAAAACTTACCATGTGGTAGGCACTGGGGAAAGAAACATCGGTGAACTGAAGATTTGCTGCTCAACTTGTACGTCCTCTCTGGACAAAATAATCTTGAAGACAGTGATCAGTGAAGTCAGTCAGTTTGAATACTTACCTTTAACAGTCCCTCATCATATTCTTTTAATGTAGAATCAGAGAAGATTAGTTAAAATGACATTGTCCACACAATGGAATTAGAATGATGTAGTCCCTGAAACGGTTGACTCACAGTAGTGTTGGGGGCGGGGGGTGGAGATGTGTGCATTTGGGTACAATCAACATATCAGGATTATATTCAAATATATTACAAACTACAGATAGCACATCTTTTATTTATGATATTCCTTTTAAGTCATTCCTGCTTACCTCTTGGTGAATCCCTTAAAGAACTAGTTAGAGGTAAAATGTCTCTGATCTTGTGCTATACCGATGGTCTTTGCCATTCCAGCGTCCACCCTCGTCTGCATCAGATTGCCACTTCCTTTTATCAGGTTTTTGTACTAACTGCAAAGCTTCTCAGTATCCAAATCCAATTTTTGTCAAAGCTTGGTCTTTAATACACAATCTTCAACTGATTTTCTATAGCTTTGGCTACTGCTGTTGTGAGTTTCCTAATCCACGGATCGTCCATCCACTGCTGGATCTTCTATTGTGTTCTAGACAGAACATCTATTGTTTGTTACCCCAGGAAGGGCTCTTCCCTCTCTGTATTCCTGTCTGATGCTTGTTCTCTGTGTTTCAATGGTTTGCATGTTCTTATCTGGACTGTAGTAGGTGGGAAGGGTTATGGCCTGCCCTCAATTTGACAAAAATAAAACAGTCTGCAACTTGAATAATCTATTTTTTTAAAATTTCCCCCTCCTATTTATTGCTCACTCTTTGTACCAAATCTCCTCATCCAGACCACCTCCTGAGACTAGCCAAAGGCCTTTTTTCTTGTCCTACTTTCTCACTGACATATATCGAGCTATATTAACTTGTCACTGAATATTGTGATATTTTTGTAATATTTTTTTCACATTCCATTTTGATCAGCCGCACACTGTTCCTGGAACCTTTTTTACTATTCTTTTCATCTAATACAGAATTTATTTTATTTTCACCCCTGTAAGTCTGTTTTTTAATCCCTGTTTATGGTGGCTGGCAGCTTTGCACAAATATTCCTTATATAACCCTAAGTGAAGAGGCTCAGGGAAAATGGCAGGTCCTTTCAACATTGTGGCTTTCTCAGTGTCTTATATACTTGGAAAACATTTTTGCTTTCATGAGAGGTGCAGCAAACACAGGTAATCCAGATTTAAATCTTTATTATATTTGTCAGTGTTTAGATTTTTCTAAAGGAATCTCTTAATTTATAAATTATATCAGATCAAAATGCTGTGTCTTGTATTGACTTAAAATTAAGTGATTCTTGTGTGTCAAAAACAAGTTAGATAATAAAGACTAGTTAGAAGTAATGCTCAAGTATATCATTTGGACCAAAACATATTTGATTAAGAAAATGGTTTTCAATTTTCATAGTTTAATAGCAGAAAATTATTTAAACAAATCTCATATGCAGAACTTTCTTAATCTACTTCCCTGAATCAGATCTTGAAGCTCTCAAGACTTTGTCTCCACAGTTCTGCTAGAATTATATTTTAAACTGCCAGTCTAAATAAACTGAATCCTATTTAAACCCTTTGATGAGTTTGCTTCATGTTCAGGACAAGTGATAAAACCTCTTAATATGGATCACAAAGACTTTCATGATATGGCCTAGGCCTGTTTCTCCAATATCACAGCTCCCCACTCAAACTCTAAACTCCAGACATATTATTTTATATCCTTTCCTCTGCTTACTCTGTCTTCTGTCAAGCATCTTTTTTGATCAAAAAAACTGGATATTGGCTTGCCATATATTTTTTTCAGTAATGAAATTGGTATGTGTTGGTAAATAATCTCAAACACTGAGGTCCTGGAGAAAATCTCTGGTCTCAGTGGTCCTATGATTTTTCTCTCCATGACCAACACATGCTCAACCTAAAAAAAAAGTCTAGTGTTATATTCCAAAGAGTAGGTGCTATCATTATTCTTGGAAAGCCTGGTCTACAGATTAAAGTCTAGCATGGAGTCCATTTTCTGCGTGTCAAGCTCAGTGACTGCTTGAAAATTTGTCATATTATGCTATGTGTGTTTTCAATGCTTTGAAAATGTGAATTCTAACAAAATTAATATGTTTAAGTAGAACCATTATGTGCCTAATGGCTATATAACCCTATCTGCAGCTTAAAAATACAGCTAGTCAGTAGGATTACCTGAGTATCTATACCTAAGTAGTCCATTACACTTAGGTGAAAGGATTTTCCTCCATCTTGACCTGGTTTTGCCAAATACTGCCGGAGTCCAAACATTAATCCTCACCAGTGAGATATCCAGATATTACTAATGTATTTCAGTTTTGCTCAGGTAGTATTCCATCTTTGACACTGTATTGTCTTTTAAGTTGGAATATCCTTTTCTTACCACCTCACCATCCATTCACCCTGTCCCTCAACAAGAAATGTAACATTTTATTTTTTGTGAATCTCTGTGGATTTCCATTGCTAATTCTGCACTCATTCAATGAAATTCAAGCAAAACGTGTGTGATATAGGAACAGAAGAGAGATCAGAGAGAGAGAACTTCATGTCTAAGTTGTCTTTTTTTCCAGCCATAGTAATAAAAATAGATAGCATTCATCCACGAACACATCAGTTAGGATCAGAAAGAAAGACTTCTTTTACACTTGATGCTAGAGAATATTTTTAAGCAGAACTGGTCTATTTACCAGATTACCCAGTATTTGCCAGATTTTTTAACTGGAAAAGACTCAATGACTTCAATTTCTTGTGATAAGACATATAACTTAGCTTTGCTTTTTTAGTTAATGTCAGATGAGTGGAAGTAAGTCTTCCCTAATAATTGAAATCTTAAGAGCCAGTGTAGTATAGCGTTTGAGAGCGCAGACAGTGCTTGAATTCCCAGCTCTACAGTTTCCTAGGCAAATCACTTAACCTCTCAATGCCTCAGTTTCTTTAACTATAACATGGAGATAATGGTATATACTTCATAAGATTGTGATAAGTTTTTGGTTTTTTTTTCTAGATTTATTGAGCTCTTATTGCCATACAACATGTAAGTTTAAAGTATACACTGTGATTATTTAATATACTTATATATTGCAAAATGATTACCACAAATAGGTTAATTAAAACCTCCATCCCCTCACATAATTAACTTTTTTTTGTTGTGAGAATTACATTAAGATCCACTTTTTTTTTTTTTAAGATTTTATTTATTTGTTTGACAGAGAGAGACACAGCGAGAGAAGGAACACAAGCAGGGGGAGTCTGGGAGAGGGAAAAGCAGGCTTCCCGTGGAGCGGGATGTGGGGCTTGATCCCAGGACCCTGGGATCATGACCTGAGCTGAAAGCAGACGCTTAACGACTGAGCCACCCAGGCGCCCCAAGATCTACTTTTTTTTTTTAAAGATTTTATTTATTTGAGAGAGAGAGAATGAGAGAGAGCGAGCACATGAGAGGGGGGAGGGTCAGAGGGAGAAGCAGGCTCCCTGCCGAGCAGGGAGCCCGATGCGGGACTCGATCCAGGGACTCCAGGATCATGACCTGAGCCGAAGGCAGTCGCTTAACCAACTGAGCCACCCAGGCGCCCCAAGATCTACTTTTTTTAATAACTTTAAAGTGTATAATACATTATTGTTACTTAAAGTCACCATGCTGGCCACTAGATCCCCATAACTTACTTGTCTTATAGCTAGGAGTTTGTATCTTTTGACCAACATTTCCCCATTTCGCCTAACCCCCAACCCCTGGCAACCACCATTCTACTCTCTGTTTCTATGAGTTTGGATTTTTTAGATTCTACATATAGGCATGTGTCGTTTTCTGTGTGACTTCGTTCATTTAGCATAATGTCCTCAAGGTCCATCCATGTTGTAACAAAAGGCACGATTTCCTTCTTTTTTATGCCTGAATAGTATTCAACGTTGTGTGTGTGTGTGTGTGTGTGTGTGTGTGTGTGTGTGTGTGTGTATGTGTGTTTCACATTTTCTTTATCCATTTATCTGTTGAGGAACACTTAGGTTGTTTCCATGTCTTGCCTATTGTGAATAATGGTGCGATAAATGTGGGAGTGGAGATGTCTCTTCAAGATCTTGTTTTTCATCTCTTTCAGATACATATCTAGAGGTGGAATTACTGAATTATATGGTACTATTTTTAATAATCTGACAAACCACCATACTGTTTTCCATAGTGGATGTACCAGTTTACATTCTGATCAACAGTGCGCACGGTTTCCTTTGTTCCAAACCTCACCAACGCTTGTAATCCCTTGTCTTTATTGATGATAGTCATTTTAACACGTGTGGGGGAGAAATGTCTGCTGAAGACCTTTTCCCATTCTTGAATCAGATTTTTTTTGCTACAAGTTATATGAGTTTATTGTATATTTTATATATTAACTCCTTATCAGATACATTGCACATATTTTCTCCCATTCCATAGGTTGCCTTTTTATTTTGCTGTTTCTTTTGCTGTGCAGAATCTTTTTAGTTTTATGTAATTCCACTTTATTTTTGCTTTTGTTGCTTACACTTTGAGTGTCCAAAAAGTTGTTCCCAAGACAATTGTCAAGAAACTTTTCTCCCTATCTTTTCTCCTAGTATTTTACAGTTTTGGGTCTCACATTTAAGTCTTTAATCCATTTCAAGTTAATTTTTGTGACTTAAGATAGGGGTGCAATTTCATTCTTTTGCATGTGGTTATCAAGTTTTGCCAGCACAACTTATTAAAGAAACTTTGCTTTCCTCATTTAGTCTTCTTGACTGCCTTGTCAAATATTAGTTGATCACTATGTGTGGGTTTATTTCTGGGCTCTCGATTCTGTTCCATTGGTCAGTGTGTCCATTTTTATGCCAGTATCATATGGTTTTGATTACTGTAGCTTTGTAATAGAGTTTGAAATCAGGAATTTTGATGCCTCCAGCTTTGTTTTTCTTTCTCAGGATCGCTTTGGCAATTTGGGCTCTTTTGTAGTTCTTTGCAAATTTTAGGATTCTTTCTATTTCTATGAAAATGTAATTGGAATTTTGATAAGGATTGCATTAAATCTTTTGGAGTAGTAAGGGCATTTTAACAGTATTCTTCAGATTCATGATCACAGGATATCTTTACATTTATTTGTGTCTTCAATTTCTTTTATCAATGTCTTGCAGTTTTCATTGTACAGATTTTTCACCTTCTTGGTTAACTTTATTCCTGAGTCTTTTTTTGATGGTATTTTGATGAGTTTTAAACTCGTTAAAATACATCAAGTGCCTAGAAGAATTGCTGATAGGGGCACCTGTGTGGCTCAGTTGGTTAAGTGGCTGACCCTTGATTTCGGCTCAGGTCATGAACTTGGGGTCCTGGGATTGAGCCCCAGGTCGAGCTTCACACTCATTGGGGAGTCTGCTTGGGGATTCTCTCTCTCCCTCTGCCCCTCCCCCCCACTCACGTGCTCTTGTGCTTTCTCTCTCTCTCTCTCTCTCTCTCTCTGTAATAAATCTTTAAAAAAAAAAGAGTTGCTGATAGTTATCACCATGTGAATACTTGATATTATTAATGCCTTTCTTTGATGTACTCCATATTTTAGCTCCCCTATCCAAACAGTATAAGAATTTAAAGTAGCCCTTTGTAGACTGGGACTTAAAAAAAAAGACTGTTTTGTTTTGTCTTTTTTATTTCTAGTAGTTGATTGTAATTAAGCTCACAACTGAAATTTAACCTTTGGAAAATTAATGTAGTGTAATGCAGTCTGCATAGAGCCTAGATTTGTGCTGCTCAATAGAGTAACTGCTAGCCAAATTTGACTAAATTAAAATTAAAATTAAAATTTTAGTTCCTTAGTTGCAGTAGTCACACTAACAACATTTTAAGGGTTTGGTAGCCAGAAGTAGTGACTACTGCATTGGGCTGCACATATATAGAACATTTCCATCATTTCAGAAAGCTTTTCTGACATTGCTCATGATCAGATTCTGATGCCTCCTAAACAATAAGCAGTGTCATTCATTTCTATCCAGGTTGTCACATAAATCTACCAGGGTCAAAGTGAATTTTTGGCCCTTTCCGCTTTCCTCCCCTGCAGCTCTTCCTCCTTACACAGTGTATTAATCCTCTAAGAATTAAATTATAAAGAGGTAGGTTTGGGGTGCCTGGGTAGGCATGGAGCCTACTTTAGATTCTCTCTTTCCCTCTCCCCACCCCATTTGTGCACATGCTGTCAAAAAAAAAAAAAAATAGCTTGTTGATGTAAGCAAAATGCCTCCTTTTTGAATTGGACACTCTTAACCCCTCCCAAGCAAGAAAAGAGTGCTGAGACTTTTCATCATATTGTCTAGATATTCATGTTGTTAGATTTTGCATTTTCTAATCAATAGAAAATTAGGATATAAACATGTGAATTTAATGTTTGCATTGGAAGTTGGTGGCAATTTTCGTTCTAGTTCAGGTTAAAATCATTATGTAATTATCCTATTTATTGTCCTAAGTCCTCTCCTTTTCCCACCTACCCCACCACATAGATCTCTGAAATTTTACAGTTAAGTCTATATATATTTTTAAAGGTGTTACGAATCTTATCTTAATCTTTCTCCATTTTGAGAAATCATCCTGAAACTACAGTAAGAGAAAATAGAAGGTTAGCCTAGTTTTGAGTTTCCTTAAAAGCAGACTCTGAGACAAGGATTTAGATACAAGTAGTTTATTTGGGAGGTGATCCTGGGAAGGACTGAGGGAATGGGAAAGTGAGACAGGGAAGGGAATAAAGCCCATATAAGGGAATGCCAATTGTATTCTTTGGGCACCTGGGGCACAGTCCTACGGGGGACCTTTAAGAGGCTCAAGAGTTGTTTCTCAGAGGGGTAAGAAATCTAGGGTACTTTAGTATAAACTCCTGCCCTTTAATGGTTGAGAGTACTTCTTGGGGTGGTACACGCTTGCCTCTTTTTGTATAATTGCAAGTTAGATTCCAGCTCTAGCAGTTACACACAAAAGCATCTTACATTTCTTTTTCTCAGAGTAGAAATATGTATAATCTTTGGGAGAACTTGATTGCACTTTGGACCTACCTTACCAGTAGACTGAGGAGGTTTCTGAGGCAGGCAAAGCCCTGGACAGAGAAATGTGGAAACTTGGACATGAAAACTGTCTCTAGTGTAGGCTAGAGGTTATGAGTAGGGTACCAACACCATTTGCTACAGCTGATCTACTACACATAGGCTTTTTTTTTTTAAAGATTTTATTTATCTATTTGACAGAGAGCAAGCGAGCACAAGCAGGGGGAGTAGTAGGCAGAGGGAGAGGGAGAAACAGGCTCCCCGTTGAGCAGGGAGCCTGATGTGGGCCTCGATCCCAGGACCCTGAGATCATGACCTGAGCAGAAGACAGATGATTAACCGACTGAGCCACCCAAGCATCCCTACTACACATAGTTTGAGTATCAACCTAAATACATAGATCAATGGCAATATAGGAATATGTATCAAAATCCTTTAAGCAAGTTATATACTTTTAACCTTACAATTATGTTTCTGGAAATTTATTTTAAGGAAATAGAGATAAGCAAAATGCTAAATGTAATATTATTTATAATGGTAGACAATAAAGAACAACTGAATTCCAAAAAACAGGGTATTAGTTAAATAAGTTCCATATAGTCTTATATTATGCCATCAATAGAAAACATGATTATGAATAATTAAATATATATGTTATATATATGTAATATATGTAGAATATTCATAATGTATCAGTAAGTATAAAACAGGTTATAAAAGATTATATCTAGGAGTGCCTCAGGTCATGATCCCGGAGTCCCAGGATTGAGTCCTGCGTCAGGTTCCTCTGCTCAACGGGGAGTCTGCTTCTTCCTCTAACCCTCCCCCTTCTTGTGCTTTCTCTCTCTTTCTCTCTAATAAATAAATAAAATTTAAAAAAAAGATTATATGTAGTAAAACCCCAATTACATACATATTCATGCATGCATAGGCAAGAAAAAATGGCTGATATATTACACAAAATAATTAACAGTAGTTAGCCCTTGATTATAGGATTAGAGGTAATTTAAATTTCCTTATTGATGCTTTTCTAAATTTTCTGCAATAAACCATATTTTTATAACCAGAAAAATCATTAAGTATAATTTTAAAGTAAAATTAATTTTTTTTATATTGATACTTTCAAACCTGAAATTCTGTTGCTTCTTTATGTATAATTATAAGTTAGATTCCAGTTCTAACAGTTACACACAAAAGCATCCTACATTTCTTTTTCTCAGAGTAGAAATATGTATAATCTTTGGGAGAACTTGATTGCAAACACATATGTGCTTTGAATGCAATAAGGCAGATTGTAGCTAAAGTTATTTTCTCTGCCTAACTGGAATGATGCTGTGATTTAGCCTGTAGGATTCCCCTGAAAATGGATTTCTGAAGGCAGATAAACTGTGTCCCTGGATAAAATAGGCTTCTGACATATATCGAAATGAGCTGGTTATTGACCTGTTTGTATGCAGCATATGCTGTTTCTTATGGTAACATCATCTTCTCAGCACTGCAAATACTGTAGACAGTGATAAATTATTAAGAATGATTCTGGAAAAGGCTAGCGCAGTGAGGTTTGTGGAATCTGGCACAGAGCATATGGAAAGCCACAGCCTACCTCTCTCACATCATAGTCCTGTAATACACATATGAGAAGAGTGAATCAATCCAAATCCATTGTTTTCCACATACCCTTCCCACTGCTGATAGTAAGAATAACTCAAAAAAGGTTGGATCACTCATTCATTATTTTCATAATTGCATGATAATTAAAAAAGAAATGAATTTAAAAATACTTTCCTATGTTTTAGGTGCCAAATAAATAATCAGGTTTGCCACATCAATTGGACAAAATCATTCATATAATTGTGTTTGACTCCTTATCTTTGTATAAAGTGTCAGGAAAGAAAATCCATTTTTTTATAGTTCTACCAACAGCAAACAGAATTAAGCTTCAGTGACCTGGTAATTCAACTTCTCAGAATCTGGTCTAAGGAAATGGTCAGAAATTTCAGCAAAAGAATTCTGAACAAAGATGTTATTCACAAAAGTGTTTGGAACAGTGAAAATTTAGCAATCTAAATAACCAACAATAGAAGAATGATTTAAATGACATCATTCATACTATATTATTCATGTTTTAAAATGATGCTATTAAAGGCTACTTAATGACATGGAAAAACACTGCAATATTAAATTAAAAATATATGCAAAATTCACATCCATTTCACCCCTATTATGTAAAAATATTTATGTGTTTATGGGTATAAAAATAAAAGGAAATAAAATACCAGCTACAGTCATCAATGAATCATGGGTTTATTAGTGATTTTTATTTTCTTTTTTGTTTTAAGCTTGCATTACTCATATTATCTACACTGAACATGTTTTCAGAAAATGATAAACTAAAGAAATAGATAATATACAAAAATTCTACCTGAATTCCTCTTTAACCATGTCTCAGTGCATCCAGAATTGGCCATTTGAGTCATCAAATAAGAAGCAGATGCCCAAATGTGAAAGTAATTGGATTTCACACAGCATTTTCCATGGGGCAATTGAATCATGACTCTTAAAAACATGCCTTTGGAAAATTTGTTCCAAAGAGTTCTTAAATCTGTGTATTAGTACAGGCTAGTCTTTTATCAACTTTGTATTCATTGTCCACCACGTACTCTACATTGTGCTATCTCCTGTAAGAAAAAAAAAAAAAAATAGAGACCTATAAAGTGGTCTCTACTGGAAAGTTCAGATCTAAAGGAGAAGAAAAAAGAAAATGAGTAAAACATTTGGCACATAATACAAAAATTATGGTAGCTCTGTGCTAAAAAAAATATTGGATTCTATTAATATTGAGGCTCAGGAAGGAGTTGTGTAATCCTCCAAGTTAACTGAAGTATGTATTATGCATTCCCAAAGGTATATAATTTAAATCATTTCCCCCTGCTATTTCTTCTTTTAGGAGATCTTCCAGTTTCTAACAGATAGATGTAGATACAGGTTAGAGATCTTTCAGGCAAAGTACATGTTAACCAAGTGTCAGCTAGATTTAGCAAGAATGGATAAAGTATCATGCTAAAGTCAGTACCTTCCCAAAGCATTAAACCAGGCATCAAGAGACTTCAGTTTGTTGACCCAGTTCTGAAGGGGAGTGGGCTGTCTGGGCCTACCATGTAACTTCTCTAGAACTGTTTATCACCTATGGGGGTCAGATGATTGACAAGGACCTTCCAACTTTAACACTTATAGTTTCATGAAATTACAAAAGGACTGGAATGCCCACTATAGAAAGCAACGTGAGAAGTGGCATCTTCAGATGAGTTTCTTCTGTGTTTACCATCTCTTCTTTCCCCTGGCGGTCAGTGCCTAACTTCTGTGGAGAGTGGTCTCCAATGCATTTCCAACTTTATCCCTTGTTCAATCCTATCTACTTAAATTATTAGCCCCCTCCCAAATGCTCTCTGAAAACCTTCTGATAGCCAAATTCTATGACACTGCTTCTTTTTAAAAATTTTTTATTTAAATTTCAATGAGTTAGCATATGGTATAATTTTAGTTTCAGGTGCACCCCGATCTTTACAGCAGCATTATCTACAGTAGACCCTGCTTCTTGATAATAGAGTAACACTGAATCACTAGTGACTATTCCTTCTTCCTTAAATTGGAAAGAACAAGGATTTGGAGTCACAGAAATAATTTAGAAGTCTAATTTGGGGGCACCTGGGTGGCTCACTTGGTTGTGTCTGACTATTGGTTTCGGCTTAGGTCATGATCTCATGGTCATGGGATCAAGCCCTGCATTGGGTTCCATGCTCATGCACTCTCTCTCTCTCTCTAAAATAAATAAATAAAATCTTTAAAAAAATTTTTTTAAAAAGAAGCCTAATTTTGTCATTTCCTTTTTGTGTGTTCTTGAACAAGTTACATTTCCTCTTTGACCTTTTTTCCACATGCAAGAAAACAGAAATAACATACCACATGAATCAAATTCGTTTCATTAGAATTGAATGCTAACACATATGTAAAGTGTCTGGCACTTGGTGGATGCTCAAAAAATAATTTTCTCATTCTTGTTTTCTGGGCTGCACATTTTTTCTTATACCTCTCCTTGTTTCATCACTTGCCTTCTGGTTGAATAATTTACATCCTCTCTTAGCCTAAGTATGGATGGAGGTTCCATGGGTACTTTTGGTGGTCTTCTACTTGAAAATGGCTCTCTCAGAGTTTGTATCCACTTTTAGTCTCCTGTCTACACATAGCCAGTATTCCACCAAGTCCGTATTCCCAAATACCTAGCGGGAGCTCCTTTAGATGTTCATTCTCACTCTAAACTCAGTATATCCCAAGCTAAATATTCCATCAGTCTCCTTGTTACATTCCCCATACTATATCAATTCCTTCTCTGTCTTTACTGTTGTTCTTTGTGTTACCATTATTGAACTTTCGATATTATTTGATCCCTCCATTGGCCTCCAGTCCTTATCCAATAAGCAACCTCATACTTTTTGATGTTTTTGTGAGATGGTATGTATTATAGGAATGATCATATATAATTCATTTGTCTTCAAGCTCTGGGTCCAACACTTATTAGTTATATAATCCGTAGGAAAAATACATAGCCTCTTTGAGCATCCCTTTCTTTATCTGTGAAAATTGAATAATAATACCCATTTAGTGGGCTTTGTGTTGGATGATGTGAATGTTGTCTTTGAACTAACAAATGATTATAAATGAAGAGATAGGTAAGGAGGAAAATAATTTGCCCTGCTTCTTCCTGCCCCTATTATAGTTCAGCTTCTTTCAATCGGTCAATTAGGATGTATCTATCTAGCCTGGTGAAACAGCCTCCTTTCCAATATCCATGCCTCTACTCTATCAGTTATCTAAAACATCATATTGGGGCACCTGGGTGCCTCGGCTGGTTAAGTGTCTGCCTTCAGCTCAGGTCGTGATACCGGGGTCCTGGGATCAAGCCCTAGATCGAGCTCCTTCCTCAGGGGGGAGTCTGCTTCCCCGTCTACCCCTACCCACCCCACTCATGATCTCTCTCTCTCTCAAAAAAATAAAATATTTTTTAAAACACTATATTAATTTCCTCAATTAAAAACAGCGTTTTCAGCAGCTCCTCATTGCCCATGAAATCAAGTCCAAACTCATTCTCCTCATTTACCTTAGGGAAAAGCAATAAGGAGAGGAAAGTAATATTTACTGAGCATCTACTCTATATGAGGCATCATGCAGAGTAGGGTTGGAGCCAGAATTCAAACTCTGCTGCTTAACTCCAAAACCCATAGATACCACACTGCTTTACGATGGTGTAGAATTATATAATATTGATATTATTATTACCTATTACCAGGAGCTTTGTTTGAATCAGACTTAGAGTTTGTGAGTTTGGGAATAAAGTAGGTAGCCTTCACATATTTTTTCCTAATATGGTTATTTGGTTTCAGAGTGAAACAATCCCTTTTTGAATTTCATGGTTCAGACAATAACAGTATTTCAGCTTAACATATGAAAGTGTCAACCTGAGTAAATGGGAGGATTTCACTGTCAATCAGAACACTAATTGTACTAGACACTATTAGGGGCCTTTGCCTGTCTTTGTAAAATAAGTGATGCTTACCCAAAAAACTGTGTAATAAGTCTCTAAACTAATTACCTCGTGAAATAGTATACAAACATTATTAAATAAAAATGAAAGTTAAATTATGGGGTTGTTTGAATTGCCTTTGTAAAATCTTTGGCAGTGTTGTGCCTGGTCCTGCTGATGGCTGGTTTTGGGCAGAGGCTTCTGTGAAGTCTGCAAATTGAAACAAGCCACCAAATTGTATATGTCATTGTATTTGCTACTGAACAGCTGCAAGAACAAAATAATGTAAGTCAAGTGTGTATCCCAGCTTTTGTTCCCTAGGAAGGAGGCAAACAAAGCCACTCTATGATCAGGTATCCATCAATATGTGTTAGTGACAATTTGGGGGGAAAATTTGTCAGATGTAAGGAAGAAGCTGAGGATCATTGACCTGGAAAGTATGACCTAGTGGCAAGCAGTCTTAGAACATGTGACAGCTGAAATGGAGCATGGCTACTGTGGATGGGGTTGGGAAACTGAGAGGAAAACCTAATTTTGTACATACAGGTATTTTCAGGTTTTCAAGATTCATTATGAATTTACTTGACCACTGATGTTTCAGACTAAATAATTATAAAGCTCTATACATTATTTAAGAACTACCTTTCTCTTAAATGCCGACATAGACAGACTTACATAAACTCTCACACTCATAAGGAATATGGATAGATTAAAGTAGGGGAGTTGGAGTGCATTGAATTTCTTGAGAATTCAGTTCTTGTGAAATTATTGTTGCCTTGCAGTAGACAGACCTGGACGGATCTAGAAAGTCCTTGTGAATCAAAGCATTCTTATTACATTTCATTCTTATAAAAAAAACTGTAACAACGTGTTTCATCATTTTTTCTCTATAAATGTGAAATCATAGGTCATACAATGAGAGTGAGTCTGTAATCCAGTGTGATAATTTTACATGTAAGGAAACCAAGGAGAGTTTTACATGTAAGGATAATTGGTTGATAGGGTCATGTCACTATTGAACAATAGAACCAAACCGAGGATACAAACTTCAGATTCACAGTTCATGGGGCTCCTATTACAGTGTTGCTTTGCCTCTTCAGACAAGGTCCTTGCTTTGAGTCATAGCTTCTTAGGATTACCAAACAGACCTATATCACACTTTGGAATGCTGTCAAAGTGGTATATGTTGGTATATATGTTAGTGCACATATAGTGTGCATTTCCTAGCTGAGAAACCCAGGATAAAAGATACGTCTTTTCTTTTTAGAGAGGCCTCAGGCAAAAACAGTTAATCATATTCTGCATCTTTAAGGCCTGATAGGGAATACCTTTGCTACCACTCCATCTCTCTGCTGAATTTAGCTCCTCCGTTTACTCTCTGAAGTCACTGATTTCAATCCTCTTCTCTCTAGAGAAGTTGAACCTTTGACCAAAGGTTGAAATGGATGAGTTCAGGTTCATGAGTATTACGCCTTTGTCACTGCAGCCATTGGTGTCCTTTACCACGGAGTGGTGCTCATGGAGGCACAACTTAACATGGAGGACCCTACTGCTTCAAGGGCAAGGTGGAGGCTCCATGTTCAATTTCTAATCTATATCAGATAAGATCCTCTGCAGTCTGTCTCACAACTCCAGTGTTCTTCCTCGTATATGTGTACGCACACATATACACATACTGTCTTTCTCTTTTGTTCTTTGTGTTTGTGTCTCCCTTGATGTCTGTCTCTGAATGTCTCTCTTAAGGATAGAAATGGTAATTCACTCAGTTTTTTGGTTATCCCAAGGTCTTATCACTTGATCCCTGCATGGCCACAGAATCCCAAGGAACAGAACTTCCTGAGAGAGGCAGAATTTTCTAGGATTTCCACAGCATCACTTTCCTCCCATTTCCCCTCCCCTCTCCCCTTCCCTCTTGTTGTTTGTTTGTTTCTTTTCTTCCTCCCTCCCTCCCTTGGTTTAATTGACATAGAGTTTAGCTAAGCACTTAAAAGGCTGTCTGTAGTAACATAAGGAGCAGCTAGCCTGTGCTGTTTGATATGGTGGCTACTAACTAATTGTGACTATTTAGCATATGAAACGTGGCCAGTGCCACATATTTGAAATAATATTTTGGACATATTGGGTTAAAAATATTCAATTAGTAATAAAGTATATTATTAAAATAATTTTACCAATTTATTTTTACTTCTTTAATGTGGCTGCTAGAAAAGATAAAGTTATATATGCAGCTAGTATTTATTTTTATTATTTTTAAAATGCAATGTTATCAACTATAGCCACTGTGTTATCCATTAGCTCCTCAGGCCTTATTCATCTTATAGCTGAAAATTTGTACCCTTTTACCAACCTCTTCCTATTTTCCCTTGTCCTTAGCAACCGCTTTTCTATTCTGTTTCTATGAATTGTTTCTTTTTTTTTAGATTCTAGATATAAGTGATACCAGGTAATACCATCTTTTTCATATTCTATTTAGATTGAGCAGTGCTGATTTAAGGTTTTGGTTTTTTTTTTATAATAGGCTCATGCATGTAAAAGGCAATTTGTGGCCATCCTTACATGTTGTACCTGGAAAACTTTTCAAAATATTTACTACACTGTATTTTCCAAAATGAGTCCTAATCCTTTCTTCAACTATGTCTAATCCTCTGTTTAATTTATGCACTGAGCTTTTAAAAAAATTAAGTGACTATGTATTTTTTACCAATATTTTACAGTATTTGATTCTTGGTTTACAAGTCCCTGCTCAAATATTATCTTCTTCATGAGATGTTCATTGATCATCGATACAAAGTAATACCCCGATAACCCTTAACACCACACACACACACACACACACACACACACAAACACACAAGTCCGCCTTGTCTGTGTTGCCCTGCTTTATTTTTTTTCTACAGCACGTATCGCCATCTAGCATAAGATATATTTTCTTGTTCATTATATTTGTCTATACCCCCTCCTCCACACACATTGGTACTTAAGCCACCTCGATATAGGAGCTTTGTCTGTTTAGTGCATTGCAGTTTTCTTAGGGTTTGGTACATAATAGGTACTCAATGAGTCACAATTGAATGAATGAGTCATATCAGTCATTTTATATGTACCTATGTTATGATCTACAGGCAGTGTCCAATATGATATCCACCAGCCCCATATGACTATTGAGCAGTTAAAAGGTGGCTAGTCCAAATTAAGATGTGCTTTAAATATGAAATTTCCCCAGGATTTCAAAAACTTAGTATGTAAAAAAGGATTTTTTAAAAAGTTAAATAAAATATTAAACTCTTGAAAGTAATTTCACCCATTTTTTTATTTTTTAATGTGACAATTTAATTGCATTTAAAATTATATAGGTTACTCACACTTGTAGTTTGCATCATGTTTATATTGGACAGTGTGGTTATAGACTCATAAGAGACCATCTATAGGATTTTCTCCAAATTATTGGACTGTTAATCCTCTTGTTTGTAACATCTGCTGGCCTTGGTATGGTGTGTGTGTGTGTGTGTATATAAATTTTTTTTAGAGAAAAAGAGTGCACGAGTGGGGATTTTGGGGGAAGAGGGAGAGGGAGAGAGAGACTCTTAAGTAGGCTCCACGCTCAGCATGGAGCCCAGTGTGGGGCTTGATCTCACGACCCTGAGATGACTCCGAGCTGAAATCAAGAGTCGGATGCTTAATGAGCCACCCAGGTGCCCCCATCCATATTTTTAAACTAGTTAGTTCATCTTAAGGGGAGGTGGTAGTTGTTTTTTAGGGGAAATATGTTGTGGTATGGGTTATTTCTCCAGAGTTTGTGTTTATTTCTATTAGGCTTTCTAGGCTGACTAGGGTGTCAGTAGCCCGGTATGAATGTTTGTGTTAATTTACTATCTTGGAGGATCCTAGACTAAGTTTAGGGTTAGTAGATTGTACCTACAGGGGGCCCCGTCATAGGAATTTAATTTCTCTCTGAAGATTTATTGTCATCTTACTGGGTAGATAGGTGGAGAATTTTTATATCCCATTTACTAGGATTACAGTCTTTCCAGGGTCTCAGTCTTTTTCCCAGTTCTCAGTTTTGATGTACCACCATGAGTGTGCAAATCTGTTATCAGCCCTGCATATTTGTGCATTGAAATCAAAACCTTACTGTCATTGCACTAGTAACATATCCAGGGGTCCAGAAAAATCAGCCTGTACTCCTAGAATTCTGGTTGTGAGGAACCTCTTCAATTCTGGTTCCTGAAGGGTTCACATTTTTTGAAGTCAAGTCTATATTAAAATGTATTAGGTTTATCCAACATCACTGGGTTTTATAGGAGGAGTTTCTGTACTAGCCAAGTAAAATAATTTTTTATGAAATCATAATTTCTTTAAACTTTTTTTCTGTTGGAATACATGACATTGTTTTCAGTTATTAAATAGGTAAAAAAATGCTGCAATGAGCATTCTTACATGTGCATGTTTCCATGTCTGTCTGTCTCTTATGAAGAATTCTTATTTAGGTCTTACAATAAATTCATAGAAATAAAATTGTTGAGTCAGAAGATATAAACACAAGGCAGTGTCTCAGAGAGATATGAACAAACACATAGATCGGGGGAACGGAATAGAGAGTCCAGAAACTGATTCATACAAGCATATCCAACTGATTTTTGTTGATGAAAAAAGCAATTCAGTGGAGGAAGGATGATCTTTTCAGTAAATCATGTTGGTACAGTTGGATATATCCACAGATCAAAAAATAAACTTCAGCCTAAACCTCACACCTTATACCAAAATTAACAGATAATGAATCATAGGTCTGAATGTAAACTATGGAACTTTAAAATTTTTATAGGAAAACATAGGAGGAAATCTTTATGATGTGGGTTAGGTGGAGTTTTTAGACATGACACCAAAAGCACAATCCATAAGAGAAAAAAAAAATGACACATAGGTCTTTCTCAAAAGTTTTAAACTTTTGCTCTCTGAGAGAATCTATTAAGAGGATGGAAAGACAAGCTACTGACTAAGAAGTATTCACAAGTCACATATTCAACATAGGACTGGTATCCAAAATATATATATATGGATCTCTTTAAACTCAATAGTAAGATAACATTCACATTGGAAGAGAGGCAAAAAACGTGACCAGACATTTAACCAGAGGGCATATACAGAGAGTAAATGAGCACATAAAAATATGTTCAACATCATTAGCCATTAGATAAATGCAAATAAAAAGTACGATATTCGTGTGCATTTATCAGAAAGACTAAAACAGAAGATAGTGACAACACCAAATGCTGGCAGAAGGTGGAAAAGCTAGATCTGACGTACATTATTGATGGAAATGTAAAATGCCACAACCTTCTGAAAACAGTGCAGTGGTTTCTTACAAAGTTAAGCTATATACATGTCATAGGACCTAGTAATCACAATTGTGAATGTTTATCCTCAGAATTAAAAACCTATATCCACATAGAAATCTGCACACAGATATTCATAGCAGCTTTATTTGTCATAGCCCTGAACTGGAAACAACCCAAATGCCCTTTGATCGGTGAATGGACAGTGAAACTTGTTCACCCATGTAATGGGAATACAACTCAGCCATGGAGAGAAACCAATTATTGATATCCACAAAAACTTGGATGGATCTCTAGGGCATTATGCTGAGTGGGAAAAAAAAAAGACCCAATCTCTTAACATTATCTCTATGATTCCATTTATGTAAAACTCTCAAGATAGCAAAATTATAGTGTTGGAAAATTGATCAGTGGTTGTCAGGATTAGAGTTGGAAGACATAAGATTATAAAGGGGTATGATGGAGTTTTTGTGGTGATGGAACATTTCTGTATCCTGATTTTGGTGGCTGTTACATGAATGTATAAATGTGAAAAAATTTCATAGTACTACACAGCAAAACCACAGGTGAATCCATGTAAAAATGAAAGAAATTGAAATAAGGTCTATAATTTAGTTAATAGCATTATACCAATGTCAGAGCGCCTGGGTGGCACAGTCAGTTGAGTGTTGGACTCTTGGTTTCAGGTCAGATCGTGATCTCAGTGTTGTGAGGTGAGATTGAGCCCAACCTCAGGCTCCATGCTCAGCACTGAGTCTGCTTGGGAATCTCTCTCTCCATCTCTTTCTGCCCTTCCCCACCCCCTGCCACATACACACACACAATCTCTCTCAAATTTTAAAAATAGTATTGTACCAATGTCAGTTTCCTGCTTTTGATATTTTACTATGACTGTGTAAGATGTTATCATTGGGGAAGGCAGGTCAAGCCATCATAGCAATGCTTTACTAAATTTGCCACTTTTTAGGAGTCTTAAATTATTTCAAGGTAAAAAGTTTTAAAAAGGTATATGAACATTTCTAAGCTATTGATACACATTGCCAAATTAACCTTCAAAAAGATCGTGTTGATTTTCTCCCATTCTAATAGTATACCCAGTGGCTCTCTATCCACTTACCGTACTTGGTATTCCTCATGTACTTATCAATATGTGAAATCATGCTGTTATTTTTTTATTTCATTGCTGTCTCTTTTCCATGAAGTCAGGGGTACTGTGTAATTCACCTCTCTGTTCTTAGTGACCCACAAAAGTACCTGGCATAAAATTGGTCATGGATTAATATATTTTGAGTGAATGAGTGAAAGTAGGTAAAATAGCGTAATTTACTCCAGTATTAGTGAGACTGAAACAATTGTATATATTTATGTATTGACCATTATAGTTTTGCTTTTGTTGATTGACCATTAATGTTATTCGCCCTTTTTTTCCATTGGGGGATGTTTACTGTTTTGATTTTAAGAATTATTTATGTGTAAAACTATCCTTTGTTATTTTTCAGATATTTCCCTGGCATCCATTGTGTTACTTATTTTTGCTTATTTTTTCTTGTAACTTTTTAAAATGAATATTGTGAAGTTAAATTTATGTTTTTTTTATTATTTTAAAGATTTTTATTTATTTATTTGACAGAGAGAGAGAGACAGCGAGAGAGGGAACACAAGCAGGGGGAGTGGGAGAGGGAGAAGCAGGCTCCCTGCTGAGGAGGGAGCCCGATGCGGGGCTCAATCTCAGGACCCTGGGATCATGACCTGAGCCGAAGGCAGCCGCTTAACTGACTGAGCCACCCAGGCGCCCCTAAATTACGTTTTTAAAAAATGGTTTCTCTCTGTCTTTATGCTGAGAAAGATCCCCTTGGATCTGTGATAATATACTATTTTTCTAGAAATTACAAGCCTCTATTTAATAATGAAGATCATTTGGGGCACCTGGGTGGCTCAGTTGGTTAAGCATCCTACTCCTTTTTTTTTAAGATTTTATTTATTTATTTGACAGAGAGAGAGAGAGCACAAGCAGGGGGAGCGGCAGGCAGAGGGGGAGGGAGAAGAAGGCTCCCCAGTGAACAGGGAGCCCGGAGCAGGACTCGATTCCAGGACCCTAGGATCATGACCACAGCCAAAAGCAAACACTTAACTGACTGAGCCACCCAGGCACCCCTAAGCATCCTACTCCTGATCTTAGCTCAGGTCTTGATCTCAGGGTCATGAGTTCAAGTCCCATATTGAAAAAAATTTTTACATCATTCATTCACTAGTAATTTATTTTATAGTTAAGTAGAGATCAACTTATTTTTCCCCAGTAGTGCTTCTTCACCATCATTTATTATAGTCTCTTTTGTTTCCTTTACTGGTTCAGTTTATATTAACATCATGAATTCTTAAATATACATTTCCCCTAAAATTTTTACCCTGTTTTTTGGTTTGTCTATTCCCATAATAGTACCACTGAGTTAAACTACTCTACTTGTGGTATCTGATTACACAAGTCCTATTTTAAAAATATTTCTTACTTACCCTTACTTCCTTATTGATCTAAGTGAACATCTTGCAAAATTTGAAGTAAAAATCCCTGGCTTCTTGATGTTACATTTGATTAGAGAATACTTTGGAGAGGGTTGGCAACTTTAAAATATTTAGTCTTTGTAACCAACAACATAGTGTGTCTCTGTTCAATTTATTTAAGTGTTCTTTATGATCTTTAGTCAAGTTTTATAGTTTTCTGCTCATGGGTCCTGCATATTTTATGTAGTTTACTCTTAGTTTATATTTTATTGTGTAAATCTGAACACACTATATTTTCCATTATACTTTCTAACTAGTTTTTTTCTGCCATGCTTGCAGTTTGTATATTATGTAACTCAGTCCCTTATTAATATTTTAATAATTCAAATATATTTCATTCAATTTCTGTTGTAGTTACAGGACTGGTAATGTTATCATTTTCCATCACTGATGATGCTCTTTTTTTTCTGGATTTATAACCTATTTATCTGGTCTTATAACTTAAGTAGTGTTAAATAAAGGTAATGAGAATGATCATATTTCTTGTATTCTTGACTTCAGTAAGGAAGAATTTAGCATAAGAAATACATATGAAATATGGGTGCCTGGGTGGCTCAGTTGGTTAAGCGACTGCCTTCGGCTCAGGTCATGATCCTGGAGTCCCGGGATCGAGTCCCGCATCGGGCTCCCTGCTCAGCAGGGAGTCTGCTTCTCCCTCTGACCCTCCCCCCCATGTGCTCTCTCTCTCTCTCTCTCATTCTCTCTCTCAAATAAATAAAAAAAATCTTTAAAAAAAAAAAAAAAAAAAAAGAAATACATATGAAATATATACGATGTATAATATATATAAATACAAATGTATAGATAAACAAGTACATAAATATAAATGAGAAATCTATAAACCATCATGTTTCTAACGTTTTAGCTTTCTTAGTTTTCAAAACATGAATGAGACTTTCACCAGTTCCTTTTTTTATTATGTCCAGTTAGCCACTATATAATACATCATTAGTTTTTGATGTAGTGTTCAGTGATTCATTAGTTGCATATAACACCCAGTGCTCATCACAACATGTGCCTCCTTAGTACCCATCACCCTGTTACCCCATCCCCCACCCCCCTCCCCTCTGAAACCCTCAGTTTGTTTCCCGGGGTCCATAGTCTCTCATGGTTGGTCTCCCTCTCTGATTTCTCCCCCTTCAGTTTTCCCTCCCTTCCCCTATGGTCCTCCGTGCTATTGCTTATGTTCCACATAAGAGTGAAACCATATGATAATTGTCTTTCTCTGCTTGACTTATTTCACTTAGCATAATCCCCTCCAGTTCCATCCATGTCGATGCAAATAGTAGGTATTCATCCTCTCTGATGGGTGAGTAATAGTCCATTGTATATATGGACCACATCTTCTTTATCCATTCATCTATTGAGGGGCATCTCGGCTCCTTCCACAGTTTGGCTATTGTGGACATTGCTGCTATGAACATTGGGGTGCATGTGCCCCCTCTTTTCACTACATCTGTAACTTTGGGATAAATACCTGGTAATGCAATTGCTGGGTCATAGGGTAGCTCTATTTTTAACATCTTGAGGAAACTCCAAACTGTTTTCCAGAGTGGCTGTACCAGTTTTCATTCCCACCAACAGTGTAAAAGGGTTCCCCTTTCTCCACATCCTCACCAACATTTGTTTTTCCCTGTCTTGTTAATTTTTGCCATTCTAACTGGTATAAGGTAGTATCTCATTGTGGTTTTGATGTGTAGTTCCCTGATGGCTAGTGATGTTAAGCATTTTTTCAGGTGTCTGTTAGTCATTTGTATGTCTTCTTTGGAGAACTGTTTGTTCATGTCTTCTCTCCATTTTTTGACAGGGTTATTTGGTTTTTGAGTGCTGAGTTTGAGAAGTTCTTCATAGATTTTTGGATACCAGCCCTTTATCTGTAATGTCATTTGCAAATATCTTCTCCCATTCCGTGGGTTGCCTCTTAGTTTTGTTGACTGTTTCCTTTGCTGTGCAGAAGCTTTTTATCTTGATGAAGTCCCAAAAGTTCGTTTTTGCTTTAGTTTCCCTTGCATTTGGAGACATGTCTTGCAGCATTTAGGTCTTTCATCCATATTGAGTTTATCTTTGTGTGTGGTGTAAGAGAATGGTCCAGTTTCATTCTTCCGTATGTAGCTGTCCAATTTTCCCAGCACCACTTATTGAAGAGACTGTCTTTTTTCCATTTGGTATTTTTTCCTGCTTTGTCAAAGATTAGTTGACTATAGAGTTGAGGGTCCATTTCTGGAGTCTCTATTCTGTTCCATTGTTCTATGGGTCTGTTTTTGTGCCAATACCATGCTATCTTGGTGATTACAGCTTTGTAAGATAGCTTGAAGTTAGGCACCGTGATGCCCCCAGATAGCCTAAGTCTTTTCCAACACTCCCCTGGCGATTTGGGGTCTTTTCTGGTTCAAACAAATTTTAGGATTATTTGTCCCAGCTGCTTGAAAAATGCCAATGGTATTTTAATAGGGATGATATTGAAAGTGTACATTTCTCTGGGCAGGATAGATATTTTAACAATGTTTATTATTCCAATCCATTAGCATGGAATGTTTTTACATCTCTTTGTGTCTTCCTCAATTTCTTTCATAAGTGTTCTGTAGTTTCTAGAGTATAAATCTTTTACGTCTTTGGTTAGGTTTATTCCTATGTATCTTATGGTTTTTGTTGCTGTTACAAATGGAATCAATTCCTTAATTTCTCTTTCTACAGTTGCATTGTTAGTGTATAGAAAATCAACTGATTTATGTGCATTGATTTTATATTCTGCCACATTGCTGAATTGCGCTGTATGAGTTCTAGTAATTTGGGGGTGGAGTCTTTTGGGTTTTCCATATAAAGTATCATGTCATCTGCGAAGAAAGAGAGTTTGACTTCTTCTTTGCCAATTTGGATGCCTTTTATTTCTTTTTGTTGTCTGATTGCTGATGCTAGGACTTCTAACATTATGTTGAACAATAGTAGTGAGAGTGTGAATCCCTGTCGTGTTCCTGACCTTAAGAGGAAAGCTCTCAGCTTTTCCCCATTGAGAATGATAGTCGCTGTGAGCTTTTCATACATGCTTTTTATGATATTGAGGAATGTTCCTTCTATCCCGATACTCTGAAGAGTTTTAATCAAGAAAGGTTACTGTATTTTGTCAAATGCTTTGTCTGCATCGATTGAGAGGATCATATGGTTCTTGTCTTTTCTTTTATTAATGTGCTCTATCACGTTGAGGATTTGCAAATGTTGAACCACCCTTGCATCCCAGGAATAAATCCCACTTGGTCATGGTATAAAATCCTTTTAATGTACTGTTGGATCCTATTGGCTAGGATCTTTTTTTAAAATTTTATTTTATTATGTTATGTTAATCACCATACATTACATCATTAGTTTTTGATGTAGTGTTCCATGATTCATTGTTTGCATATAATACCCAGTGCTCCATGCAATACGTGCCCTCCTCAATACCCCTCACCGGGCTAACCCATCCCCCTAAAACCCTCTAAAACCCTCAGGTTTTTTCTCAGAGTCCATAATCTCCCTTGGTTCGTCTCCCCCTCTGAATTCCCCCCCCTTCATTTTTCCCTTCCTACTGTTTTCTTTTTTTTTTTTTAACATATAATGTATTATTTGTTTCAGAGGTACAGGTCTCTGATTCATCAGTCTTACACAATTCACAGCACTCACCATAGCACATACCCTCCCCAGTGTCCATCACCCAGCCACCCCATCCCTCCCACCCCCCACCACTCAAGCAGCCGTCAGTTTGTTTCTTGAGATTAAGAGTCTCTTATGATTTGTCTCCCTCTCTGGTTTCATCTTGTTTCATTTTTTCCTCCTTTCCCCTATGATCCTCTGTCTTGTTTCTCAAATTCCTCATATCAGTGAGACCATATGATACTTGTCTTTCTCTGATTGACTTATTTCACTTAGCATAATACCCTCTAGTTCTATCCATGTCATTGCAAATGGCAAGATTTCTTTTTTGATGGCTGCATAATATTCCATTGTGTATATATACCACATCTTCTTTATCCATTAATCTGTTGATGGACATCTTGGCTCTTTCCATAGTTTGGCTATTGTGGACATTGCTGCTATAAATACTGGGGTGCACGTACCCTTCGGATCACTACATTTGTATCGTTGGGGTAAATACCCAGTAGTGCAATTGCTGTGTCATAGGGTAGCTCTGTTTTCAACTTTTTGAGGAACCTCCATACTGTTTTCCAGAGTGGCTGCCCAGCTTGCATTCCCACCAAAAGTGTAGAAGGGTTTCCCTTCTCCACATCGTTGCCAACATCTGTCATTTCCTGACTTGTTTAGCCATTCTGACTGGTGTGAGGTGGTATCTCATTGAGGTTTTGATTTGTATTTCCCTGATGCCGAGTGATGTTGAGCACTTTTTCATGTGTCTGTTGGCCATATGGATGTCTTCTTTGGAAAAATGTCTGTTCATGTTTTTTGCCCATTTCTTGATTGAATTATTTGTTCTTTGGGTGTTGTGTTTGATAAGTTCTTATAGATTTTGGATACTAGCCCTTTATCTGATATGTCATTTGCAAATATCTTCTCCCATTCTGTCAGTTGTCTTTTGATTCTGTTGACTGTTTCCTTTGCTGTGCAAAACCTTTTTATCTTAATGAAGTCCCAATAGTTCATTTTTGCCCTGGCTTCCCTTGCCTTTGGCAATGCTTCTAGGAAGAAGTTGCTGCGGCTGAGGTCGAAGAGGTTGCTGCCTGTATTCTCTTCAAGGATTTTGATGGATTCCTGTCTCACATTTAGGTCTTTCATCCATTTTGAGTCTATTTTTGTGTGTGGTGTAAGGAAATGGTCCAGTTTCTTTCTTCTGCATGTGGCTGTCCAATTTTCCCAACACCATTTGTTGAAGAGACTGTCTTTTTTCCACTGGACATTCTTTCCTGCTTTGTTGAAGATTAGTTGACCATAGAGTTGAGGGTCCATTTCTGTGCTCTCTATTCTGTTCCATTGATCTATGTGTCTGTTTTTGTGCCAGTACCATACTGTCTTGATGATGACAGCTTTGTAATAGAGCTAGAAGTCCAGAATTGTGATGCCAACAGCATTGGTTTTCTTTTTCAATGTTCCTCTGGCTATTTGGGGTCTATTCTGGTTCCATACAAATTTTAGGATTATTTGTTCCATTTCTTTGAAAAAAGTTGATGGTATTTTGATGGGGATTGCATTAAATGTGTAGATTGCTCTAGGGAGCATAGACATTTTCACAATATTTTTTCTTCCAATCCATGAGCATGGAACGTTTTTCCATTTCTTTGTGTCTTCCTCAGTTTCTTTCATGAGCATTCTATAGTTTTCTGAGTACAGATCCTTTGCCTCTTTGGTTAGATTTATTCTTAGGTATCTTATGGTTTTGGCTGCAATTGTAAATGGGATCGACTCCTTAATTTCTCTTTCTTCTGTCTTTTTGTTGGTGTATAGAAATGCCACTGATTTCTGTGGATTGATTTTATATCCTGCCATTTTACTGAATTCCTGTATGAGTTCTATCAGTTTTGGGGTGGAGTCTTCTGGGTTTTCCACATAAAGTATCATATCATCTGCAAAGAGTGAGAGTTTGACTTCTTGTTTGCCAATTCAGATGCCTTTTATTTCTTTTTGTTGTCTGATTGCTGAGGCTAGGACTTCTAATACTATGTTGAACAGCAGTGGTGATAGTGGACATCCCTGCCGTGTTCCTGACCTCAGGGGGAAAGCTCTCAGTTTTTCCCCATTGAGAATGATATTCGCTGTGGGTTTATCATAGATGGCTTTTATGATATTGAGGTATGTACCCTCTATCCCTACACTGTGAAGACTTTTGATCAATAAAGGATGCTGTACTTTGTCATATGATTTTTCTGCATCTATTGAGAGGATCATAGGGTTCTTGTTTTTTCTTTTATTAATGTATTGTATCACATTGATTGATTTGAGGATGTTGAACCAACCTTGCAGCCGAAGAATAAATCCCACTTGGTCATGGTGAATAATCCTTTTAATGTACTATTTAATGTACTAATCCTATTGGCTAGTATTTTGGTGAGAATTTTTGCATCCATGTTCATCAGGGATAGTGGTCTGTAATTCTCCTTTTTAAGGGGTCTTTGCCTGGTTTTGGGGTCCGGGTAATGCTGGCCTCATAAAATGAGTTTGGAAGTTTTCCTTCCATTTCTATTTTTTGGAACAGTTTCAGAAGAATAGGTATTAATTCTTCTTTAAATGTTTGGTAGAATTCCCCTGGGAAGGCTTTTGACCCTGGGCTCTTGTTTTTTGGGAGATTTTTGATGACTGCTTCAATTTCCTTAGTGGTTGTGGGTCTATTCAGGTTTTCTATTTCTTCCTTGTTCGGTTTTAGTAGTTTATACATCTCTACGAATGCATCCATTTCTTCCAGACTGTCTAATTTGCTGGCATAGAGCTGCTCATAATATGTTCTTATCATTGTTTGTATCTTTGGTGTTGGTTGTGATCTCTCCTCTTTCATTCATGATTTTATTTATTTGGGTCCTTTCTCTTTTCTTTTTGATATGTCTGGCCAGGGGTTTATCAATCTTATTAATTCTTCCAAAGAACCAGCTCCTAGTTTCGTTGATCTGTTCTACTGTTCTTTTGGTTTCTATTTCATTGATTTCTGCTCTGATCTTTATTATTTCTTTTCTCCTGTTGGGTTTAGGCTTTATTTGCTGTTCTTTCTCCAGCTCCTTTAAGTGTAGGGTTAGGTTCTGTATTTGAGATATGAATTTAGTGCCATTGTATTGCCTGTAAGGTGACTGTTACTGTATATTGTCTCTCTTCCTTTCTGGTCTGTGTTACTTTTAGGCTCTCTCTTTGCTTAGAGGACCCCTTTCAATATTTCTTGGAGGGCTGGTTTGGTGTTTGCAAATTCTTTTAGTTTTTTAATTGTCCTGGAAGCTTTTTATCTTGCCTTCTATTTTCAATGACAGCCTAGCTGGATGTAGTATTCTTGGCTGCATATTTTTCTCGTTTGTGCTCTGAATATATCATGCCAGTCCTTTCTGGCCTGCCAGGTCTCTGTGGATAGGTCTGCTGCCAGTCTAATGTTTCTACCACTGTAGGTTACAGACCTCTTGTCCTGAGCAGCTTTCAGGATTTTCTCTTTGTCTCTGAGACTTGTAAGTTTTACTATTAGATGTTGGGGTGCTGACCTATTTTTATTGATTTTGAGGGAGGTTCTCTGTGCCTCCTGGGTTTTGATGCCTGTCTCCTTCCCCAAATTAGGGAAGTTCTCTGCTATAATTTGCTCCAATATACCTTCTGCCCCTCTCTCTCTTTCTTCTTCTGGGATCCCAATTATTCTAATATTGTTTCGTCTTATGGTATCACTTATCTCTCAAATTCTGCCCTCGTGATCCAGGAGTTGTTTATCTCTCTTTTTCTCAGCTGCTTTATTCTCCATCATTTGGTCTTCTATATCACTAATTTCTCTTCTACCTCATTTATCCTTGCAGTTAGAGCCTCCATTTTTAATTGTACCTCATTTATAGCTTTTTTGATTTCGACTTGGTTAGATTTTAGTTATTTTATTTCTTCAGAAAGGGATTCTCTAGTATCTTCCATGCTTTTTTCAAGCCCACCTAGTATCTTTATAATCATCATTCTTAACTCTAGTTCCGACATCTTACTAATGTCCATATTGATTAGGTCCCTGGCGGTCAGTACTGCCTCTTGTTCTTTTTTTTTAGGTGAGTTTTTCTGTCTTGTCATTTTGTCCACGGAGAATTGATGAATAAGAGAACAAAATGCTAACAGGGTAACAACGACCCCAGAAAAATATACACTAAACAAATCAGAAGAGACCCGAAACTGGGAGGAAAAGAAAGGGAAAGAAAAAAAATGAATATGATGAGGCTGGTGAATAGATCAGAGCCACACACTAGATTTTGGGCATATTTTGGTCTGTTAGAAGAAACTGCCTCCAATATTTTAAAGAAAAACTTTTGTATGTATAAAAATAAGGGTAAATACGATGAAGTGATGGAATATAACTGTAAAGATGAAAATTACAAAAGATTTTATAAAAGGAATTGATAAGATAAGAAGTTGGTTGTAAAAAGAAAGAAGAAAAATTAAAAAACAAACAAACAAAAAAAAGAGAATGTGATCAGGCAGGAGACTAGAACAAAGCCATACTCTAGAGATTTAGGGTATATTTTGGTCTGTTAGAAGAAACTGTTTCCCAAAATTTTAAAGAGAGAAAAACTTATATATAAAAAATAAGGTTAACTACAATGAAGGGATAGAATATGACTCTAAAAATGAAACTTAAAAAAGATTTTAAAAAAAGGAATTGATAAGGTAAGATGTTGGTTGAAAAATTAAAAAAAAATAGAAAAGATAAAAATAAAGAAAATTTTAAAAATTAACTTTGAAAGACTAAAGAATCATGGGGAAAAAAGCCATGGATTCTATGTATTGTATTCCCCTAGCGCTGGAGTTCTGCAGTTCTCATTGATTGGTAAACTTGGTCTTGGCTCGCTGGTCTTGCTGATCTTCTGGGGGAGGGGCCTGTTGTAGAGATTCTCAAGTGTCTTTGCCCAAGGTGGAATTGCACCGCGCTTGCTAGGGGTCAGGCTAGGTAATCTGCTCGCGTTTGCTCTTGGTAGCTTTTGTTCCCTGCAAGCTTTCCGTACAGCTTTGGAGGACGAGAATGAAAATGGCGGCCTCCCATTCTCCACCCTGCAGGAGCTGAGAACTCGGGGCCCCACTCCTCAGTGCACCCCCAGAGAAAAGCAATCAGTCACTCCTGTGTCTCTGGTCTCTGGCTGACTCCGTGCTCACCTGGCCTGTGACTAAGCGTTTCTATCTCTGGCACACGACCCTGTTTGGAGTCTCCAAATCCAGCAGATTCCTGCAATGCGGTCCCACACCCCTCCTACTGGGGGAGAAAGGGGATTCTCCCCAGATCTCCGGCTTGTTGGGTCCCTGCTGGAAGAGTAGTGGTCTGACTGTGCCGCAGATCACGGTTTATGGCAACCCCGACCTGAGAGCCCACTTCTTGGCTCTGTCTCTGCAGCCGGCTTCCCCACTCCGATACCTGGGAGCTCTGCCCCACTCAGGCACCCCGGTCTTTCTGTGACCCCAAGGGTCCTGCGACCACAGTGTCCCAGTGAGGATTCCACCCCCTGCTTAGCCACTGGAGTGACTTCCCTCAGCGGAGCCAACTTCTAAAAGTTCCAGTTTTGTTCTCTGGTGGTCTATTACTTGCCGGTAGGCAGCTGACGGAGGCTCCCTTCCCCCTGCGGTCTATCTTCACGAATATCGCCTCGGATTCACTTCTCTAGCACGTCCTACCTTCCAGAAAGTGGTCGCTTTTCTGTTCATAGAGTTCCTGCTATTCATTTCTTCGATCTCCTGTTGAGTTTGTAGGTTTTCAGAATGGTTTGATACCTATTTAGCTGAATTCCTGGGACCAGATGAAATTTAGGTCTCCTACTCCTCTACCATCTTGCTCCTCCCTCCCCTATTGGCTAGGCTCTTGTTGAGTATTTTGGCATCCATGTTCATCAGAGATATTAGTCTGTAATTCTCCTTTTTGACAGGGTCGTTACCTGGTTTTGGGATCCGGGTAATGCTGGCCTCATGGAAGGAGTTTGGAAGTTTTCCTTCTGTTTCTATTTTTTGAAACAGCTTCAGTAGACTAAGTGTTTTTTCTTCTTTAAATGTTTGGTAGAATTCCCCTGGAAAGTCTTCTGGCCTTGGACTTTTGTTTTTTGGGAGGTTTTTTATTACTGCTTCGATTTTGTTACTGATTATTAGTTTATTCAGATTGTCTATTTCTTCCTGTTTCAGTCTCGGTAGTTTATAAGTTTCCAGGAAGGCATCCATTTCTTCCAGGTTGCTTAGTTTGTTGGCACATAGTTGCTGGTAATAATTTCTAATAATTGTTTCTATTTCTTTGGTTTTAGTCATGATCTCTTCCCTTTCATTCATAATTTTATTAATTTGGGTCCTTTCTCTTTTCTTTTGGATAAGTCTGGTCAGTAGTTTATCGATCTTATTAGTTCTTTCAAAGAACCAGCTTCTAGTTTCGTTGATCTGTTCTACTGTTTTTCTGGTATTTATTTCATTGATCTCTGCTCTAATCTTTATTATTTCTCTTCTCCTGCTTGGTTTAGGTTTTATTTGCTGTTCTTCCTCCAGCTCCTTTAGGTGTGAGGTTAGCTTGTGCATTTGGGATTTTTTTAATTTTCTGAGAGAGACTTGGATGGCTACGTATTTCCATCTCAGGAACCGCCTTTGTAGTATCTCAGAGGTTTTGGACTGAAGTGTTTTCATTCTCATTAGTTTCCATGAGTTGTGTAAGTTCTTCTTTAATTTCCTGGTTGACCCAGTCATTCTTTAGCAGGATGCGCTTTACCTTCCAAGTGTTTGAATTCCTTCCAAATATTTTCTTGTGATTGAGTTCCGGTTTCAAGGCATTGTGGTCTGATAACATGCAGGGAATAATCTCAGTCTTTTGGTATTGGCTGAGACCTGATTTGTGAACCAATATGTGGTCTATTTTGGAGAAGGTTCTGTGTGCATTTGAGAAGAATAAGTGTTCTTTTGTTTTAGGGTGGAATGTTCTGTATATATCTATGAAGTCCATCCAGTCCAGTGTGTCATTCAGAGCTCTTGTTTCTTTGTTGATCTTCCGCTTAGGTGATGTGTCCAATGCTGAGAATGGAGTTTTAAAATCTACTCTTAATGTATTATCGTCGATATGGTTCTTTATTTTGATTAACAGCTGGCTTATGTAGTTGGCTGCTCCCATGTTGGGGGCATAGATATTTACAGTTGTTAGATTTTCTTGTTGGATAGACCCTTTAAGTATGATACAGTGTCCTGCATCTCTTAATATAGGCTTTGGTTTAAATTCTAATTTGTCTGATATAAGAATTGCTACCCCAGCTTTCTTTTGAGGTCCGTTGGCATGAATAATGGCTCTCCATACCCTCACTTTTAGTCTGGAGATGTCTTTAAGTTCAGAATGAGTCTCTTATAGACAGCATATGGATGGGTCCTGTCTTTGTATCCAATCTGCAACCCTGTGCCGTTTCATGGGAGCATTTTGGCCATTCACGTTGAGAGTAGGTACTGAAAGATATGTATTTATTGACATTCTCTTGTCTGTACAATCCCTTTTTCTATGTATTGCTTTTGTAAATTTCTGGTCTTTCTTTACTCTTGGGGTCTTTCTTTTATAGAACCCCCCCCCCCCTCAATATTTCTTGCAGTGCTGGCTTGGTGGTCACATATTCTTTCAGTTTCTGCCGGTCCTGGAAGACTGGTCTGCTGGTCTTTATCTCTCCATCCATTCTGAATGACAGCCTTGCCGGATAAAGTATCCTTGGCTGCATTTTCTTCTCTTTTAGTACCCTGAATATGTCTTGCCATCTCTTTCTGGCTCGCCAGGTCTCTGTGGATAGGTCTGATATTATTCTGATGTTCCTCCCTCAGTACGTAAGAAATCTCTTCCCTCTTGCTGCTCTCAGGATGGCTTCCTTGGTTCTAAAATTTGCCATTTTTACTATTATATGCCGGGGTGTTGGTCTGTTCTCATTGATCTTGGGAAGGGTCCTCTTTGCCTCTTGGACACGAATGCTTGTTTCCTTCCCCAGATTAGAGAAGTTCTCAGCTATGATTTGCTCAAATATACTTTCTAGTCCTCTCTCTCCACCCCCTCAGGGATCCCAGTAATTCTGACATTGGAAGGTTTCATGGTGTCATTAATCTCTCTAAGTCTGTTCTCTTGGGTTTTTAGCTGTTTGTCCCAGGCTTCCTCGATTTCCTTCCTTTCTATCAGCTTATCTTCTAGGTCGCTAATTCGTTCTTCTGCCTCATTTACCCTAGCTGTTAGAGTATCCAGTTTAGACTGCATCTCATTCATAGCATCTTAAAATTCAGCCTGATTAGCTCTCATTTCTGCCCTTAGAGATTCTATATTGATGCTAATGTTCTTCTCAAGCCTCGCTATTGACTTCATATTTGCAACCCTGAAGTCTGTGTCTGACATCTTGCTTATATCCATATCCATTAAGTCTGCGGGAGAGGCCATTGTCTCTGGTTCTTTTCTTTGTTGGGAGTTCCTCCTCCTATTCATTCTGTTGAGGGGTGGTTGGGGTAATGTACAGAGTCCAAAATATCAACCACGACCCAGGCAAGATGCACCCTAGGAGAATCTGGAGCAGTCGGAAGCCACAACTGAAGAAACAAAGCTAAAATGAAACCCAAGAATAAAATTTATAACATTTAAAAATTTAAAAAAATTAAAAATTAAAAAAACAGGGGTGAGGGGGTGGCCTATAATCTCTCAGTGTGGGCAAGGTAGGGTTTTTCAGTTCTTCCTGGGTGTATTTTGTTCTGTTTGTTAGAGGACACTACTTCCCAGAGTTACAGGGAAAATAAAACTGGTATATATATAAAGATAATACTGAATAGGGGTAAAAGGACTACATTGAAACATATATCTATATAAAAAATATAGGTGTGAAAAAGTACAAGTTAAAAAGCTACTATGAAATATGTTATATTAAACATCTAGTTGAAATGAAAAAATGGTAAAAAAAAAAACAGAATAAAAATGATAAGGAATAAAATGAAAAAACAAAGTTGTGTCTGAAAAATACACAAGCTGTGAGGCAACACCTAGAGCTCACTATACTATTTTCCCCTGGTGTTTGGGTTTTACAGTGTTATGGGGACCCTGGGGTTGTCGTCCTCTTGTTCTACCAGCTTGTCTTCTGGGGAAGGGGCCTGCCGCGCTATTTCTCAGGCAACCCTGCTTGGGCAGAGTTGCCCTGCCCCCTGTCAGGGGGCTGGGCTCCGTGGAAACTGTTTTTCTGAGCTTTTGTTCTCTGGCAGCTTTCCGCACCTTTTTTGAGGGTCAGAGCAAAGGAAAATGTCTGCAGGCAGACCTCTGACCCAGAGCAGAGAAATCACAGTCTGTTCTTCTCTGAACCCTCCAGAACACACAGTCTCCATTTCTGTATGCCCCGCTGAAAACCGCAGCCTCCCACAGGTGGTGCATGCCCCCAGTGACCCTCTTAGTGGTCGACTCAGCAGCCCCGCTTGTCTCTGCCCTTTGTGCTTCTAAAACCCTGAGCGGTCCCAGGTCCACGTGTACGCAGCCCCACAGCTCCTGGATCCTGTCCGAGTGCTGTCATAAAGCCCTTCCCAGCCCACTGCTACCGCTCTGGGAGTTATTGCCATCCCCTGGCACAGGACGCTTTTGCGCTCTGGTGTTATATCACTTTCCAGGGGCCAGCTTATGGCGGCTCCCTCCCTCTTCTGTTTATCTTCTGTTATCTGCCCGCAGAATCAGGCCTCCAGCCTTCCTACTTGGATGGGTGGTGATTTTCTGCTTGTAGAGATCCAGATATATATTTTCACACCTCAGGCTGATTTCATGGGTGTTCAGAATGGTTTGGTAGATATCCACCTAAATTCAGGGACTGGCTGAAATGGAGTCCTCTACTCCTCTGCCACCTTGCCCTCTCCCTTCCTCACCAATTGCCTTTTAAATCTCCAATTGAATAACCTTAATTTTTCTATGGCATAATGATGTGATCCATAGTCTTTCTAATACTGAACCACATGACTTACTATAAGAAAGCATATGACATCATGTGATTGTGTTTCCTAACGTGGTGCTAGATTCAATTTGCAGTATGCTTTTAGAGTTTATTCAGCTATATTAATTAAGGCTATTAATTATTTTGTTCTTATTTGTCAGGATTTCTCTTTTTTTAAGTTTTTGTTTCAATTCCAGTGCAGCTAGCATACAGTGTAATATTAGTTTTAGGTGTACAGTATAGTGATTCAACACTTCTGTACATTACCCGGTGCTCATCACAAGTGCACTCCTTAATTCCCATCACTTATTTCACCCATCCCCCCACTGCTCTCCCTTCTGGTAACCATCAGTTTATTCTCTATAATTAAGAGTCTGTTTCTTGGTTTGTTTCTCTCTCTCTTTGCCTTTGCTCATTTGTTTATTAAATTCCACATATGAGTGAAATCTCGTATTTGTCTTTCTCCAATTGATTTATTTTGCTTAGCATTATGCTCTCTATAATCTCTAGCTCCATCCATGTCATTGCAAATGGCAAGATTTCATTCTTTTTTTTGGCTGAGTAATATTCCATTGTGTGTGTGTGTGTGTGTGTGTGTGTGTGTATACCACATTTTCTCTTTTCATTAATTGATGGACACTTAGGCTATTTCTGTATCTTGGATATTGTAAATAATGCTGTTATAAATATAAGGGTGCATTTATCCATTTGAATTAGTGTTCTTGTATTTTTTGGTAAATACCCAGTAGTACGGTTACTGGATCATAAGGTAGTTCTATTTTTAAATTTTTGAGGAACCTCCATACTGTTTTCTACAGTGGCTGCACCAGTTTGCATTCCCACCAACAGTGCCCAAGTTTTCCTTTTTCTCCACATCCTCACCAATACCTGTTGTTTCTTGTGTTGTTGATTTTAGTGGTTCATGTGTCTGTTGGCCATCATTCACTATGATCACCTGGGATTTATTCCTGGGTTGTAATGGTGGTTCAATATTTGGTAAACCAATCAGTGTGTTAAATCTCATCAATAAGAGAAAGGATAAAAACTACCAAAAATAAGAGAAAGGATAAGAACAATATAATCATTTCAGTAGATGTAGAAAAAACATTTGACAAAGTAAAATATCTATTCATGATAAAAACCCTCAACAAAGTAGGTTTAGAGGGAACATACCTCAACATAATAAAGGCCATGTATGAAAAACCCACAGTGAACATAATCCTTCGTGGGGAAAAACTGAGAGCTTTTGTCCCCAAGGTCAGGAACAAGACAAGGATGTCCACTCTCACCACCTCTACTCAACATAGTACTGGAAGTCCTAGGCATAGCAATAGACAGCAAAATGAAATAAAAGGCATCCAAATCAGTAAGAAAGAAGTAAAACTTTCACAATTTGCAGATAACATGATACTCTGTATAGAAACCGAGGTTCACCTAGGTGGCTCAGTCGGTTAAGTGTTTGCCTTAAACTCAGGTCATGATCCCAGGGTCCTGGGATCAAGCCCCACATCAGGCTCCCTGCTCAGCGGGAGTCTGCTTCTCCCTCTCCTCCCCGCTCATGCTGCCTCTTGCTATCTCCTTCCGTCTCTCTCTCTCAAATAAATGAATAAAATCTTTGTTTAAGAAAAAGAAAACCGAAAAGACTCTAGCAAAAAACTGCTAGAATTGATAAATGAATTTAGTCAAGTTGTAGGATACAAAATCAGTGTATAGAAATCTGTTGCATTTCTATACACCAATAATGAAACAGCACAAAGAGAAATTAAGAAAATAATCCCATTTACAATGTCTATACTACCCAAAGCAATCTACACATTTAATGCAATGCCTATCAAAATACCACCAGCATATCTCATATAGCTAGAACAAACAATCCTAAAATGTGTATGGAACCACAAAAGACCCTGAATAGCTACAGAAATCTTGAGAAAGAAAAGCAAAGCTGGAGGCATCACAATTCTGGACTTGAAGTGGTATTATAAAGCTATAGTTATCAAAGCAGTATGATACTGGCATAGAAATAGACACATAGATCAATGGAACAGAATAGAAACCCCAGAAAGGAGCCCACAACTATATGGTTAACTAATCTTTGACAAAGCAGGGAAGAATATCCAATAGGAAAAGGAAAGTCTCTTCAACAAATGGTGTTGGGAAAACTGGACAACAAGAAGCAAAAGAATGAAAGTGGACCACTTTCTGACACCATACACAAAAATAAATTCAAAATGGATGAAAGACCTAAATGTGGTACCTGAAACCATCAAAACCTAGAAGAGAACACAGGTAGTAACCTCTCTAACATTGGCCATTGCAACTTCTTTCTAGATAAGTCCCCTGAGGCAAGGGAAGCAAAAGCAAAAATAAACTATTGGGACTATATCAAAGTAAAAAGCTTGTGCACAGTGAAGGAAACACTGAACAAAACTAAAAGGCAACCTATGGAATGGGAGATGATGTTTGCAAATGATATATCTGATAAAGGGTTAGTATCTAAAATATATAAAGAACTTAAAAAACTCAACACCAGAAAAACCAAATAATTCAATTAAAAAATGAGCAAAGGACATGAACAGACATTTGTGAGGTTTTTTATTAAGCTAGTTTTTGTGCCTAAAAGATTTGGTAAAACTGCCCCCTGACCTCACTTTAGCCGTTAGTCATATTGTAAATTTAAGAGTCCTCCCATACCTTACTTGCTTTACTCCAAATGCATTCGAAATTGTCTAGTCCTTACACCCCAGTGGCAGGGCTTGGAACTAAAGGGATGATAGGGCAGTCTGACCTAGAAAGGGCCATTGCTTCTTGGCTTCTGGATTTTATCTCTCTTCTGATATGGTCTAAGATGTTACTGGCTTTTGGTTTCTGGTAGCCACATAATGCTGTTGGTTTTTGTTAGTCTGATAATCATCTAAAACCCTGAGTGTTTCTTAAAAACTCTGCTTAGTCAGTTGAAAACCTGACGAACCAGGTGGTTTATTGAATCTACTGACAGTCTCTCATACCATTGCCTCTTAAATTTCATGTCATTAGGTTCAGAATATTATTTTAGCTTATCTTTATTCTTTGTAAGTTTTGAACTCTGTCAGCCAATGAAATTATTGTCCTCAGTCTTACACCATTAGCAAATAGAACATTTTATTTGCTACCCCTTCTTCTTTACCACTGATAAAACTATAGTTTTGGATAGACATGAAGACAGGGCCTCTAGCTAGACACTAAAAACTGCATCCAAATAAGTATATATAATAATCTTTTAGTAAGATCATTCAAACAATTACATATTTGAGTTTATTTGTTCATCAGATAGTAATTGAACAATTTCTCTAAGCTATGTACTGTGGTAGATAATGGGAATACAAGAACTAATAAAACTTGTTTTCCCCGTTCAAGGATTCAGAGAAAAAGGACAAGAAAAAAGATTAATGAAACATGGTGTATGTTAAAGAAGTATAAAAAGCTTTAATGTCTCAAAGGATTTAAGGCCAAAGGGAAAAATGATAATTATTTCCTATATCTCATTGATCCATGTCTATCTGATAGGTGATGGGTGCTGTGATATGCTACTGATATTCTGGTTTAGAAATTAAAGAATAATACCCTCAGTTGCAGAGATTGTAGCCTGTAGGAAATTCATAGCTGTCATCCCCTGACAAGGATGACTATGCTTAAGAGAGCCATGTTGGCCCACATCCAATGATTGAAGCAGAGACGTTAGACCCTGCCCACCTTACCCAACTGGTAACAATTCTGAAGAGTCATTCTAGATTCATAATTTCCAGTAAGGTCACCTGAGGGTTCCCTTGATGCTGCCTTGCAGTATAATTTCCCCTCCCTCCCTCTGATAGATAGAGAGATAGAGAGATAGATAGATAGTTAGATGATAGATGAGAGAAGTCAAGTAGTAGTTATACTTTGGGGCAGTAACTGGGAGGTAGCAATGACAGGGGCTTCTAAGTTTTGGATGGTTTTATGGGTTTGCTTTTCTTTGTGAGAAAATTATCTGTGCACCTGTAGGGAAGTGTATTTTTAAATAACTTTCACCTCTTCATTAAGCTTTTTAACAGTAGAATTAGTCATATTCATCAGTGTCTTGTACATGTTAAGTGTCTTATTCCCTAAAATTTTGATTAGAAGTTATTAGGGAGAAATGTTATATCTCTACTGTTTAGATTTTCATTATGTGGATAGTCATTAAACATACCTCCTCTTTTATACTTACACCTACCCAAAGAGGTTTGGTAAGTTATCTGATGGCAGAATTGGGGGGAAAAAAAAAAATAGGACAAGAGCAACTCAGTTTTGTCTCTTTTAAGTTAACTGATCTGCTGTACACATTGTGTTTTTATCCATGCCAAATGTCTTACAAGGATAGGAACCCATATCATAGGTATTGCACTAGTCCATACTGCCTGCTTCAGTGGGTAAATCATTCTAATGTTGGTATTCCTGATTCCTGTGCATCTAAGCAAGTGTCTTAATTAAAAGGGAGAGTCTCAGACAAAGACTTGGGTGCAGATAGTTTATATGGGAGGGAACTCCAGGAGCAGGAGTAAAGGAATGAATAGAATGGGACAGTGGAGGAAGAAAAATCAGTAAGAAATGTGTTACTGAACTGATAACTGGTGTGCTCAATCTCTTTGGTGGCCCTCTGAGAAACTGTGTAGAGTATATTTAGAATTATCCTTCCACCATGCAGCATTTATCCACCAACTTGTATCTTAGTTGGTTGAGGGTTTAGTCCTAGGAACTTCCACACCTCCTGGCTGCCCTACTGGACTGCTGAGTAATTAGGTAAGGGCTTTGCAGAAAAGTGGGCGATTGAGGTAGGATGTTAAGATAAAAAAGTACTTAAAATAGGTGCAGCTAAAGTTGGAGGTGAAGAGGGTTGGCCTGGGGCACCAAAAGCCTCTGCTATAACCACCTTCCCCAATATCAGATTTGATAGTAATAAGGCAGATATTTTGTTCTCCTTATACCTCACTCCTCCTTGTCTATTTTTGAATAGATTTAGGATTGCAAGCAGGTGAGCAGTGTTGTTGTTGTTATTTGATTTGAATTTCTTAAAATTCTAACAATAGCAACCCAAGATTTATTTCTAATTGCTATAACAACTAAACCAAATTTTAAGATGTTTTACACCTCCAACAATACAAAATAAATATGTATTAGGTTAATTATTCCAGAATTATTTGCAATTGCAAAAAACTAAATCCCCATTCATAGAAGATGACCAAATAAACTATTAATAGTACATCTACGCAGTGGAATATTATGAAGTCATAGAAAAGAATGAGGACTATCTCCATGAATTGATATGGCATGGTTTTCAGGATATATTGTTAAGTAAAAAACCTAAAGTTCAAAAAAGCATTTATTACATGATACCTTTGTGTAAGGAAGAGATGAGGGTAAAAATATATCTATATTTTTGCAAGAAGAATCACAGGAATGGTGAACAAACTAATAAGATTGTTATTTATGAGGGTGGGTAATAACACTGTGGAATGGAAAGGAGAGTGAGTGACAGCTCTTTGAGTATGTTTTTGAACAGTTTTTACCTTTGAAAGTTTGTTAATATATTACATCTTGGAAAATAAAATTAAATCAACAGGATGGGTTAAAAAAACTAAAAGGAAATTGAAACAGAAATATAACTATTTTTTCATGTGAATAGCATAATTTAAAGAGAAGAAAAATAAAACTAATCAAAATAATTTGGAACACAGTACTGTGACTATATGCCTTCAATCTAAGTACAAAATCAAACTAGAAAGAAATCTTGAACTCTTCAATGTAAATTTGTTTTCCATAATGACATAGGTATAGCAATTCTGAAACTATTTTATATATCTTTCAGAAATGAAAAAATAAAATATTGATATTTCAGGAAGCCAGGGTCTCTCGTTTTTAGGATGAAAGAAATATAACATGAATTAGGAGAAGGCAAGACAAAAAATACATGGCATTGAATTTGAGTGAGAAATTCCAATGTGATAATTAGTGCTCAGATACTGGTTTCTAAATACCATTCCACATTAAAAAGGAAAATAGTTGGTTCCAGGGCTGGGGTAAGGAAAATACAAGATGCATCTGGGCCATCTTTTTGTGCCATAAATTAAGGAAGCACTTAAGAAGACATAATGACATTTCAAAAAAATATAGAAACCAGACTGAAGGAGCTCAGGCTAGTCAAATTTGGGAAAATTGAGCAATAAAATGAATCATGACAGAAATTAAGTATAACCCATTGTATACAATGAGAATTTACTAGTCCATACTAACAAACACACACACTCAAATAAATAAGCAGGGAGAAGGAAAAGCTCTCCCTTGAAAGACAATGCCAGTTAATATAGAGGCAAATGACAGAAGTAGGCAATGGCCATTTTGCAATCTTACTGTAATTATTGATTCAAACAAGAGTCATCAGTGGATGTTAATGCTGTTAGCTGGACATTTGGGTAACAGGATATTTACCTAGTCTAAAAAATCTCTTCCCTCTGATTTCTGATTAATTACAAAATAAATTTATAGTGGAGAAACTTGGGGGATCCACCCATTCCAAGTGATCAATGTTAACATCACTAATAATGAGAAAGACAACACGTAGCTCCTGATATGAAACACTAGAAACAAGACAAAATACATGTAGTTTCCCTGACATAAATGCATAACCTGAATCACAGAAACATAAATTGAGGGTCATTCTACAAAATAATTGGTCTATATTCTACTCTATAGTTCTGGGGAACTGTTTTATATAAAAAGAGACTAAAGAGACATGATACCTAAATGCAGTGGCGATCTAGGACAGGGTCCAGAACCACGAGGGAACAACAATATAAAGCATGTTATTAGTGCAGTTCGCACAGTTTGAATATGTACATAGGCACAATATATTAGATAACAATATTGCATTAGTATTAAAATCCTGAATTTGTTGCTAGTATTAAGAGAATGTGCTTTTTCTTAAAGCTATATGTGCTAAAGTATTAAGGGGTAAAGCATCATGTTGCTGACAAATGATTGAATTCAGTAACTCAGCACACCTAATAAATAACAGTCAAATGCATTACACTATAATAGCATAATATATATATATTCTTTTTAGTGTGAAATATATTTGTTAATATCTTATATATGAGGGAAGTAAATGTGGCAAAGTATGTTAATATAGAATCTAGGTGAAGGTTATTTGGGAATTCATTTTATTATTCATGCAACATTTATGTAAGTTTGAAGAGTTTTTCAAAATAAAACAGAACAATTAAAATACTTTAGTAACATTAATTTGTAAATTAACATTTAAAATGTGTTTTTCATAAATTCTCTCACTGCTTTTTGAAACACAAAAGAACATTATGCCTGGGACTTAATATATTCTGTAATAATTGGTGCATACTCAGTATCTAAAAAACTAGAAAAAATAATTTGTGCCCAGTATACTCTAATTGGCTAAATTTTGTGACTCATGCATCCATTCTTAGAATATGAGCCCAAATAAGGGTTATTCCTCAAGCCTATATGCATAACTTGTGCCAAACTAAAAAAAAAAAAAAAAAAAGGCATTTCTCTCTAAATTGGGACACTTACTTTGATCAGTAATTCTATTTTTATTACATTTTTTCATTTAATGATGAATGATTAGAGGAGCTGTTAGTTGGCATTGGCCATAATTTTAAAAAAATTAATCTACAGAATAAATTCTAGATAAATTCAAAAGATAACATAGATTTCTCAAAAATTAATTTAATCTCCCTTAACCAAGATGCTTTAAGTTAAAGACCTGGATGAATTAAATATGATTTCCGTACCATCTACAGAAGACTTTTCAAAATGCTTTGAAGTGTACTTATGACTAGATAAAGTGTTTTTTAATCCCATCGATCAAAATTTTAATATATATTTAGATGCTGATGCCTAATGGAACAAACTAGAACTCCTTGTTGGGAAAAAATAGCTATATAGAATTTGGCTGGAAAATCACAAGACTAGATAGTCCTATGTAAAGTATTTTTGATACCTTTTAGAAGTATGCTTTCTGGACTTAGGATTCCAAGCATATAGAGTAGATCTACTCATCCTATTCTTCTCACTCAATCCAATATACCCCTGGGTATTATATATAAACAAACATAATAATACTCTAAAAGAATGAAGTATGATAAATCTCCTAGGGATTTCAGGACCTGAGGAATGGAAGGGTGGTGAGTTCTCTGGGTTTTCTTTTTGCCTCATACATCCCACAGTTGAAGCTCTAGAAGCTGGCAACCTGTAAACACTAATGGGTGCAGATAAAAAAAAAATATCACAGGGTGGATTATACCCACAGCCTCACCCATAACTAATTTAGATGATTTAGATGATAAGAATTCGGACTTTTAAGGTGAGAAGACCTAGATGAAAATTTGGAATTGAGTTGATACTGTAATGGGTTGATATTTTGGGGGGCCTTGGGATAGAGTGAATGTATTTTGTGTGTGGGCTGGACATGTATCTTTGACAGCCAAAGCTTGGACTATTGTAGACAGAATAATAGCCCCCCATTGAGGTCCAGATTCTAGTGGTGTATAACCTGACAATATCTTACCTTATATGGCAAAAGAGACTTTGCAAAAGTATTTAAAATAGGAACTTTTAAATGAGCAGATTGTTGTGGCTTTTGGGTGGGCTTAATGTAATCACAGTGGATCCTTATAAGGGAAAGAGGGTGGCAGAAGAGTCATAATTAGATATAGAGATAATAACGGAACCAGCCAGCCAAGGTGATGTGATTACTGACTGAGACCACAAGCCAAGTTATCAGGGAAGCCTCTAGAAGCTAGAAAGGGCAAGAAAGTGGATTATCCTCTAGAGCCTCGAAGGAACACAATCCTGCTGACATCTTGATCAGCCCAGTAAGACCCATTTTGGAGTTCTGACATCCAGAGCTATAAGAAAATATAGCAGTAAGTGATAGAACTGAAAGGAGAAAGAAACAAAACACATTTATAGTTGGAGACTTCAATACCTGTTTCTCTTAAAAATGGATAGAATGATTACACAGAAAATCAGCAAGGATATAGAAGAGCCCAGTAACACTAGAAACAGAATCTAATTGACATTTATACAAAACTGAACACAACAACAGCAAAATATACATTCTTTTCAAGTCTCCATGGAACATATATCTCTATAGATGATATTTGGGGCCATAAAACAAACAAATTTAGAAGAATTGAAATCATGTGTTCCTTAACCACAGTGCAATGGAAAAGAAATGCATACAGAAAGATAACAGGAAAGTCTCCAAATACTTGACAACTGAGCAACACACTTCTAAATTATCCATAGGTCAAAGTATCAAGGGCAATAAAAAATTGATAAACAGAATACAAATAAAAATGCAGCACTCTAAAATTTGTGGGACACAGCTAAAGCAGTGCTGAAAGGGAATCTTATAGTAAGTGTAATATAGTAAGTAAGTAAATGTGTATATCAGAAAAGAGGAAAAATCCCAAGTCAGTACTTTAAGCTTTCTCTTCAAGAACCTAGGAAAAGAAGAATATACCCACAAATAGCAGAAAGAAGAAAATACTAAAGAGAAGGAAACAATGAAATTGATTTTTTCTGTTGTTTTTGTTTTCAATGAAACAAAAAGCTAGTTTTTTGAAAAGATCAAAAAAATTGACAGACTTCTAGCAAGACTAACAAAAAATAGAGAGGACATAAATTACTAATATCAGCAATGACAGGGCATACCACTACAGACCCTATAGATTTAAAAAGGGTGATGGTATATTACAAATAAGTGTACACACATAAATTTCACAAATTAAATGAAATGGACCTCTCCCTCAAAACACACAAACTACCACAACTCACCCATTATGAAATACATAGTTTGAATAGCCCTATAATTTACAAGGAAACTGAATTAGTTTTCAAACAACTTACCACACAGAAAATCTCAGGACCAAATAACTTTAATGAAGAATTCTAACTAACATTTAAAGAACATTTAACAGCAATCTTATACAATTCTTTCAGAAAAGAAACAGAAGATGAAGAAACACTTTCCAATCCATTTTAACAAGCTAGTATTAACCTGACATGCAGTCAAAAGAAAGTACAAATATATATATATATATATATATATATATATATATATATATATATATATATACTTGATGAATACAGACACAAAAATCCTTAACAAAATATTAGCAAATAGAATGCAAAATGTATACAGAGAATTTTAACCTGTAACAAAGTAGGGTTTATTCCAGAAATATGAGGTTGGTTCGGTATTCAAAAATTAATCAGTGTAGGGGCACCTGGCTGGCTTAGTCAGTAGAGCATGTGATTCTTGATCTCAGGGTTGTGGGTTTGAGCCCCACATTGAGTGTAGAGATTACTTAAAAATCTTTTAAAAAATTAATATAATTCAGGCTAAAGAAGAAAAAATGATTATATAAATCAATGCAGAAAAAGCATTTGACAGAAGTCAACACTCATTTATGATAAAAACTCTCTGTGAATTAGGAATAGAGGAGAGCTTTCTCCACCTCGTAAAAACTTACAGCTAACATGCTTAATGGAAAAATACTAAATGCTTTCCTATTAAGATTGGGGAAAAAGCAAGGATGTCCATTCTCCCCATTCTTACTGAACAGGGTGATGGAAGTTCTAGCCAGCACAACAAGGCAAGAAATGGAAATAAAAGGTGTAGAGATAAGAAATGAAATGAAACTATTTTTATTTGCAGATGATATGGTTGTGTACTTATAAGTTATTTAAAAAAATCTTCCTAGAACTATTAAATGAGTTCAAGTTCATGGGATATAAGATAAACACAGAAAAATCAACTCCACCTCTTTATACTAGCAATGAACATTTTAAACATTGAAATTAAAAATAGAATCCCAATTATAAGTGCTCAAAAAAGAAATATTTAGTTGAAAATTGAACAAAACATATCCACGACTTTTATGCTTACACCAACACATTGTTTGTGAAAGAAATCAAAGATCTAAATAAAAGGAAAGACATACCATATCCATAGATTGGAAGGCTCAGAATAGCAAAGAAGTCCATTTCCCCCTAGGTTTAAGGCAATTCCTGTCAAGATCTCAGGAAGATTTTTTTTTTTTTTGTAGATACAGACAAGATTATTCTAAAATGTATATGGAAAGGTGAAGGTACTAGATTAGCTAAGACCATTTTGAAAAAACATTTGGGAGGAATCAGTCTATTTCAAACCTTACTATATAACTTCAGTAATCAAGACTGTGACATAGGGGTGCCTGGGTGGCTCAGATGGTTAAGCGTCTGCCTTCGGCTCAGGTCATGATCCCAGGGTCCTGGGATCGAGCCCCACATCGGGCTACCTGCTTGGCGGGGAGCCTGCTTCTCCCTCTCCCTCTACTGTTCCCTCTACTGTGCTCTCTCGCTCTCTCTGTCAAATAAAAAAAAAAAAAAAGACTGTGACATAGATCACATAATCAATGGAACATAATAAAGAATCCATAAATAAAGCAACACAAATATACCCAACTGAACTGGGCATCCATGTGTGGGGGGGAGGAGGAGGATCCATCAAAGTCTTACACAAAACTAAGAGTGGGTCATAGACTTAATATAAAACTTAAAACTATAAAACTTCTAGGAAAAAAATCATAGAAAACTTTAGAATTTAAGACTAGGCAAAGCATTTTTATACTTGATACCAAAAGCATGATCCATAAAAGGAAAATTGGGCAAATTATACTTTATCAAAACTAAAAGCTTTTGGTTTGTTAAAGACCCTGTTAATATGATTAAAAGCTAAGCTATGGAGTTGGAGAAAACATTTGCCACTTATCTGACAAAGGTTTAGTACCTAGAATATATAAAAAACTTAGAACTCAACACTTAAAAGACAAACAGAACATGAGCAAAAGACATGATGAGACATTTCAGTGAAGAACATAATATAGATAGCAAATAAGCACATGAAAATATGTTCAACATCTTTAGTCACTAGGGAAATGTAAATTAAGTCACAATAGTATATCATTACACACATTTCAGAATGGCTGAAATTACAAAAAATGTCACAGTATCAAATGCTGGCAAAGATGTGGAGAAATTCATACATTGATGGTGGGACTATGGGATGCTATAGCCACTTTAGAAAAGGTTAGATTTTTCTAAACTTGCTAATTGAACTCTTAATTTTGGAATAGTTGTGTATATGCCTGAGTTGAACAAAATAATACAAGGAGATTGGATGTAATCTTTACTTTGTTTAGGTATATTTTTAATTTTCAAATTGGTTCCATAAAATATTCATTATTCAAATAAAATATATGGAGCAAAATCTATCATTAGATTGACTTTTTTTGTTCTTGATAGAAAAAAGTAAAATGTATAAATAAACAGAATAACAAATAGAATGTATATTTTACTGTTATTGGGTGGAAAGTTTTAAAGATGTCAAGTAAGTCTGATAATTTTAAAGTTCTCTTGTTAGGTACATACCAATTTGGGATTCATAATTCTGGATGGATTGACTTCTTTATTAATAGCTAATCTCCCTCTTGTACCTAATAATAATCATTGTTCTGATCCTAGGAGTGCAAAGTTGGTTTGACATTTAGAAATAAATCAATATATTGGGGTGCCTGGGTGGCTCAGTCAGTTAAGCATCCGACTCTTGATTTCGGCTCAAGGTTGTTAGATCGAGCCCCATTTGGGGCTGCATGCTGGGCATGGAGCCTGCTTAAAATTCTCTCTTTTCCTCTTCCCCTCTCTCCCCTGCTTGCATGTGCCCTCTGTCTCAAAAAATAGAAAGAAATCAGTGTAAGCAGTATATTGCCAAATAAAGGAGACAACCTGTATATTCATCCATAAAAGATGCAGAAAAAAACATATGATAAAATTCAACAGACATTTATGATCTTAAAAACCCTCTGGTAACTAGGAATAGAAGGACATGTCCTTAACCTGATAAAGGGCATCTATGAAAGGCCCACAACTAACACTTAATGGTGAAAGATGAAATATTTTCTCCCTAGGATAGGGAACAAGCCATGGTTATCTCCTTTCACCATTTCTATTTAATACTATACTAAAGATTTTAGCCACCATGAGATGATAAGAAGGCATAATGATTAAAAATAAAGGAAAACTCATTGTTTACAGATGACATGATTTTGTACATAGAAAACACTACAGAATCATGAAAGAGCATTCATAGAACTAATATGTTAATTTGTTGAGTGAGGGGATCTAGTCTCATTATATATAGCCATTGTATTTTTATGTACTAATAAACATTTGGATAATTGAATTTTAAAAAATCCACAAGGTCATACACAATAAAACACCTAGATTATATTTAATGATAAGGCATGCATTACCTTCAGTTGTTGAGAGAAATGAAAGAACATCTAAATAAGTGGAGCAAAATATTGTGTTCATAGGTTTGGAGAATGAATATTTTTGAAATGTCTATGTCTGTAAATTTTTCTAAAAATTCAACACATTCTCAATCAAAATTTGACTTCTGAATATCTGCACGTGTGCGTGCGCACACACACAATGAAAATTTATATGCACAGAGTGATTTGCGTAAGAATGTTAATAGCAGCTTTTTCATGAAAGCCAAAGTCTGGAAGAACCCAAGTGCCTATCTACAAGAGAATGGGTAAATATATTATAGTATATTTTCATAGTGGTATACTAATTCAGCAATATACAAGGAGAAAATTACTGAAAGACAAAATCATGGATGAATCTAAAACAGAAACATTAAATTGAGCAAAATAAAGGCAGAGACAAAACAATACATGCTCTATTATTTCATTTATATGAAGTCCAAGAGCAGGCGAAACTAAGCTGTGTTAATTAAAATCAAAAGTGGGGGATGCCTGGGTGGCTCAGTTGTCTGCCTTCAGCTCAGGTCATGATCCCAGGGTCCTGAGATTGAGTTCCCCATTGGCCTCCTTGCTCAGCCGGGACCCTGCTTCTCTCTCCCCACTCCCCCTGTTTGTGCTCTCCCTCTCTCTCTCTGTCAAATAAATAAATAAAATCTTCAAAAAAATCAAAAGTGATTGCTTCTGGGATAACTGTCTTTAAAGGGACAGAAGAGGATTTTCTGGGGTAATAAAAACATTCTGTATTTTGTTTCACATGTTCATTATATGGGTGTATGCAATTGTAAAAATTCATCAGACTGAATGGTTAAGATCTCTGCATTTTATGTTAATTATTATACTTCAGTAAATTAATGTTACCGAGGCTATTATTGACCAATTCATTGGCCTCATGAATTTTGAATTGTGAGAAGAAAATATTCTGGGAATTTATTTTTTTACAAAGATTTTATTTATTTGAGAAAGAGAGTGAGAGAGAGCATGAGCAGGGGGGAGGGGTGGAGGGAGAGGGAGAAGCAGACTCCCTGCTGAGCAAGGAGCCTGATGTGGGGCTTGATCCCAGGATTCTGGGATCATGACCTGAGCCCCCCAGGTGCCCCTATTTGGGGAATTTAAAAAATTCGTCAACTTTGTCTATGTAAGTCATAGAGGGCAAGTCAAGCTTTTCAAAAAAGAACTGATTTTTTGGACACCGGACATTGGCAGAGAAAAGTTTGTGAAAAAGTGCCTACTTATAAACATTGCATGAGAATTGCTTTCCTCTCCAGGGTTGTTCCAACTGCCTTGAGGCTGTATGGTTAGAATTCAAAATATCAGACAGGAATGTCCTTGACACAGTTACGATGATCTCCATCATTGCTTCAGCAAGAGTAATTTTTTAGTGTCTTTTTTCGTTCTCTTTAAATTATGCTGTTAGCTTTAAGCCTCAGGGCAGAAGTACAGTAAAATGGGTAACTAATTGAACAGACAGACAGCAGTATTCACGGACGATCACAATGAACTAGCACAGAAAACTGCCTTCTCAGTATAAGTATTGGTTAGATTAGGAAAGATGTTTACCTTCAGATTAAAGGTTCATCAAGGACAGGAATTTGTCTTTTATTGCACATAACATCTTTTTTCACAGTGTTAAACACAAATGTGTTAAAACACTCCCTGTTTTAATATAAGCAGAAGCTGTGCTATCTAGATATACTCCATGGGGTTATATCAGTTAGTTAAATATTGCCATAATGGTGTTGCATAACACACCACCTCGAAACTCACTGGCTTAAAACAGCAATCATTTATTCTCATGGATCTGCTCTGCTGACTCATAAACCTACGGGGAAGAAACTGCAAAGTCACATGGCATAGGGTTTGGATACCAGGAAGAGTGAAGCTTTGGAGCCAATGATGTAATCTACTGCATGGGGATCTTGAATTTTAAATAAAAATTCTAAGAAGCTTGTTGGTGAAGTATGATTGTGAGAGCATATTGCCCTACTGAATCACCTTGATGATACATCAAAGTAAACCAAGATCCTTCGAAATTATTGCCTGAAATATAGTCTTACCTAGAGAATGAATTCTTCTCTTTCACTATTTTTCTATAGATCAATTTGTAGATAATTGACATTTAAACAACACTGAATCTTTCTACCCATGAACACAGTATACCTCCAGTATAGAGTAAGGTTCCTATTGCTTTTTGTTTTTAATTTTAGACTTCATTTGAAACTCAATTATAGAGAGCCATCTCTTTCTCTCTTTAGAGGAAAAAGCATTTTGATTATTGAGACATATAAATAATTTTACTCCTTAATATATTACCAAGGTGGAACACCGGTTCTCTTGGGTAATAAGCTGTCTAAATTAAGTAGGTTTGGGTTGAGTGTACTGAAAAATAAGGAAGCTTAATATTGCAGGTCTTGGCAACTAAACTTCAATCCCATTGCTAACACCTACCCCATCTCAAATAAAAACTGACAGCATTAAGAGTGATAGGTAAATGCTTGAAAGGGCAGAGTGATAAGGCAACTAAAGTAGTATGATGGTTTTTGATCTTACACATGATCAGCTTCAGAACTTATTAAAAATTCCTTATCAGTATGCAGTGCCTTATGCACCAAACTTTGTATACATAATCTTCATTCTTCCTTGAGGTGATAAATCCCCCTCCCTACTTTCCTATTTCCCTGCCAACCCAGATTAATATTCTAAAGTTAGATTAGGTATGGGATTGCAAAGATCTAGACTTAAATTGAAAAAATTTTTTTAAAGCCTCAGGCTTTCGAATTTTCATAACACTTGAAAACTTGCGCACAGCTCGGCCTTTTTCCAAAAATTGTCAGGATAGCTGAGGATCAATCTAGTTAACTCTCTGTCTTGATGACTATAGGATTCTAGTGGATAAGTCAGAGAACTGATGGATCTGGGTCCCTTAGGACATTAGAAATGACAGCCGTGTTCCCTAAGTACCAAAGTTTGTGTTTTTACCCAGATGAATGAAGGAATATAATTGTAATCTCTAGGGAGTCCAACCTTTGCAAGTATATGTGAAGTGTTCATCCTGTCTTAAGGTTGAGAAAATGGACCTTTGCCACATCACAAATCACATTAAGAGGGGGGAGAAGACAGCAGTAAGTGATATGGTGTCACCCAATATTTCCAACTGCAACAATACAGGATTTTGAAGAATTGCTTGTAAGCCTGTCCCAGCATGATGACTGTGACTTGCTCTAGCAGGAGCTGTTCCTCAGAAGTAGTGCCAAGGGAGAAGTACCAGGCAAATCAGCTACCTAGGAATGTGGAACTCTCCACAATTCATAAAGAAGCATTTTAGAGCTGTCTTCCAGAGTGGCATATGGGAACTCCCGACGTTAGGAATTTCCTATGTCTGAAAGGTCTTGGAAACTGTAACTCACCAGAGATATTAATGACAAAAGCCCCTCAAAAATGAGTGGAGCTGCTAAAAATCACAGATACTGAAACAAAATGCTACTTTGGAGAACAGTTCACTGACAGGAACTATCACCAGAATTTCTTTTTGGCAAGAATCATCCCTGGGAACATAAAATAACTTTTAACTTAGGGAACTCAAGGTCTCTGGTTTTCTCTGGCATCAAAACATGCATTAGTATCTTTCCTCATGCATAAGGGGATTTGATTTTAGATTGGTCTATCAATAGAGTTCACAATAAGAAGGAATAACAGTTTTTCACAAAAAACAACTTAAAATTGGAAGTGCCCAAACCTTACATGTGGACTAACCAGTTATGGTAACCTTGAATTCCAACCCATATTTTAGATCCCAGTTGAGTCTGAGAATAAGGGGTTATACACGGGTGGATATGTCATGGACCTACAAAATGGGCTCGTCTTTGTTTATTTCTCTTAGGTTTTTAGGCTTTCATTGAAATGCACATTTGATAATAGAGTATATTGGCTGCATACTGATATTCCGCGTAATGAGAGAGAATAGAGTAGAAGATGATAGCTGTAGTAAGAAGAATTCACTTTGATAAATGTGGATGTCACTAATGCAAATTTAATTTGAATTGATGAATTTTTTGAACTTGGTGTTTTGCCTGATCTCTGATAGAATGTATAGGAATATAAGAATTTGTAACAGAAGAATATTTTGTCCCTTTTTAGATTTCATTTAACTTCCTCATATAACACTTGTATTTAAATAGAAGCCAATGTGTTTCCTATTGTCCATATTATACAGCTAACAGCTGTAATGAATCTAGTAATCATGATATTGTATCTGCTAAGATGGGTAATGATTAAAAGCTGTTCTCACAAAAATAAAATCTGAATATTCTATTTTGTTCAACCTTCAAGTAATTGTTTAGGATCAAGAAGTCTCATGTACACTTGGGCCTGGGGTACATTTTGAACCTCTGGGCATCTCTCAGTCTATCCTGGGAATGTGAGTTACCTGGATTTTCTGAAAATGCTATTGTCTTATTTTCTAGCCTTTGATTTTACAGTATTCTGGGCACCATTTTCATAGTATAAACAATATATCTGAGTGCCAGTGTGTTATTTTATACCTTCTGGATTTCTTAAGGAGAAAATAGGCAAATAGTATTTGGATAATAGTTATGAATCTGTGGTTATTGATGGAAAAGTAAATCTGAGTGCCATTCCAAAAATGTCGACATCAACTACAATAGGAGGTCACACTCATCTTCTCCCCAATTGTAAGATGGTTTCCCTGTCACAGATAGGGTCTAAAGAAGAGTGAGGTGCACAAAAACAAGGGGCCAAAATAGGAGCAACAGGGGTTAGGGAAAGAACAGTGAAATAAGGTAAAGATTATGAAGCCGAAATGAACGGGGAGATTTATGAGCACTGATTTATGAAAAGCAATGATGTCTGGTAATCAAGTGGAGTTTTCTCTTTATTTTTACCACCTGGTCTTTTCCTTCAGCCGGCACTGCTGCTCTTCTTGCCACTATGGGGTCTTGTTGATACATACCAGACTTAGATGATTTAAGTGGGGGTTTACAACCCTATTTGGAGGTACTCAATACTTTATTGAGATCAGCTGAGGAAGGAGGGGGGGAAAGGAGGAAAAGGAAACTCCTGAGATGGAAATAGGGGTTTTGGTGACACATATCTGGTAAGCAAATTAATTATGTAGAGGGAACTGGCTCTTGGGCATTTTGCTATCAAGCTTCCTATTTTTTTTTAAATTAAAATCCTTCACAAAAACCTTTTCTATAATGTTTTCCTCCAAATAAATTGAATTTGTAATGCTCTAAGCTGTCAAGGAATACATTTTGGAAGTTACTTGCATTTTTATAAAATGCAGTTGATACATGAAAATAAAACTAGATTACTGCTTATTCTTTTCTTTCATGTGAATTCTAAACATCTAGAATTAGTCATATTTATTTGGTTGGTACAAATTAATAACTCACTCTTAAACCACCGTATTGAATTTTCTTGAGTGGTCAACTATTACAACAATATGCACCATAATAATCAACCACACATACCTTTGTGACATTTCATAATAAGCATTTATTTCTCAGGTGTCTGAGGGTAGGCTGTAGGTTGGCTGATACAGGTGGCTAAGCTTCAGTGTCATGATTTTGCTGGGGTAGCTCAGCTCCATCTTTCGTCCTGAAGGTGAAATCATTTTTCATATGTCGGTCGTTCCCTTCCTGAGGTCGATAGACTAACCTGGGCATGTTTTCTCATGATAGTAGCAGAAGTGCAAGAGACTAAGCCCAATTATAAAAGAGCTTATCTAAACATTGCACACATAAATTCTGCTGTCCTTCCATTAGCCAACACAAGTTATATATAGGCCTAATGCAAAAGCAAGGGTGGGGAAATAGACTTCAAGTCTTTAACAGGAAGAACTACAAAGTCACATGGAAAATGGCCTGGAATCAAAGAGGAAGAAAGAATTGGGGCCATTAATATAATCTAACATATTTTGTAAACCCAAATGTGACATTTCTCCATTTCTCTTTTCAGATGTACATGCATAGGTATTTACACACAAATATATACATTATGTGTGTGTATATAATATATACACAGTATCTTTAAAGATTAGTGTTTTTCTTTTTCAACATTTCCTTAGTGATTTGGGGTCTTTTCTGATTCCATACAAATCTTAGGATTATTTGTTCCAGCACTTTGAAAAATGTCATTGGAATTTTGATTGGGATGGCATTGAAGGTATAGATTGCTCTGGGCAGCATAGACATTTTAATAATGTTTATTCTTCTGATCCATGAGCATGGAATGTTTTTCCATCTTTCTGTGTCTTCTTCAATCTCTTTCACGAGTGTTTCTGTAGTTCCTGTAGATCCTTTACCACTTTGGTTAGGTTTATTCCAAGATATCTTATGGTTTTGGGTGCTATTATAAATGCAATTGATTCTCTAATTTCTCTTTCTACAGTTGCATTGTTAGTGATTAGGAAAGCAACTGATTTCTGTGCGTTGATTTTGTATCCTGCCACATTACTGAATTGTTGTATGAGTTCTAGTCATTTGGGGGTGGAGTCCTTTGGATTTTCCACAGAAAGTATCATGTCATCTGTGAAGAGAGAGAGTTTGACTTCTTTGACAATTTGAATGCATTTTATTTCTTTTTGTTGTCTGATTCCTGTTGCTAGGACTTCTAGTACTATGTTGAACAATAGTGGCGAGAGTGGGCATCCTTGTCGTATTCCTGATCTTAAGGGAAAGGCTCTCAGCTTTTCCCCATTGAGGATGATGTTCCCTGTGGGTTTCTCATAGATGGATTTTATGAACTTGAGGAATGTTCCCTCTATCCCTAAACTCTGAAGAGTTTTAAACAGGAAAGGATGCTGTATTTTGTCAAATGCTTTTTCTGCATCAATTGAGAGGACCACATGGTTCTTCTCTCTCCCTTATTATTGTGTTCTATCACATTGATCGATTTGCAAATGTTGAACCACCCTTGCATCTGGGGATAAATCCCACTTGGTCATGGTGGATGATCCTTTTAATATATTGTTGGATCCTATTAGCTAGGATTTTGTTGAGGATTTTGGAATCCATATTCATCAGGGATATCGGTCTGAAATTCTTCTTTTTGATGGGGTCTTTGCCTCCTAGAATGAGTCTGGAAGCTTTCTTTCTGTTTCTATTTTTGAAACAGCTTCAGGAGAATAGGTATTATTTCTTCTTTGAATGTTTGATAGAATTCCCCAGGGAATCCATCAGGCCCTGGACTCTTGTTTTTTGGGAGGTTTTTGATCACTGCTTCAATCTCATTACTGGTTATTGGCCTATTAAGGTTCTCAGTTTCTTCCTGTTTCAGTCTTGGTAGTTTATAGGTTTCCAGGAAGGCATCCATTTCTTCCAGGTTGCTTAATTTATTGGCATAGAGTTGTTGATAATAATTTCTAATAATTGTTTCTATTTCCTTGGTGTTAGTCGTGATCTCTCCCCTTTCACTCATAATTTTATTAATTTGGGTCCTTTCTCTTTTCTTTTGGATAAGTCTGGCCAGTGGTTTATCAATCTTATTAATTCTTTCAAAGAACCAGCTTCTAGTTTTATTTATCTGATCTACTGTGTTTCTGGTTTCTAATTCATTGATCTCTGCTCTAATCTTAATTATTTCTCTTCTAATGCATGGCTTAGGCATCATTTGTTGCTTTTTTCTCTAGTTCTTTAAGGTGTAAAGTTAGTTGGTGAATTCAGGATTTTTCTGTTTTTTTGAGTGAGTTTTGGATGGCTATGTATTTCCCCCTTAGGACCGCCTTTGCAGTATCCCATAGGTTTTGGACCGATGTGTTTTCATTCTCATTGGTTTCCATGAATTGTTTAAGTTCTTCTTTTATTTCCCGGTTGACCCAAACATTCTTGAGCAGAGTGGTCTTTAGCTTCCAAGTTTTTGAATTTCTTGCCGATTTTGTCTTGTGATTGAGTTCCAGTTTTAAAGCATTATGGTCTGAGGATATGCAGGGAATAATCTCAGTCTTTTGGTATTGGTCAGGACCTGATTTTTGACCCAGTATGTGGTCTATTCTGGAGAATGTTCCATGTGCGCTCGAGAAGAATGAGTATTCTGTTGTTTTAGGGTGGAATGTTCTGTATATATCTATGAGGTCCATCTGGTCCAGTGTGTCATTCAAAGCTCTTGTCTCTTTGTTATGGCTAACAGACACATGAAAAATGTTCATCATCATTAGCCATGAGGGAAATTCAAATCAAAACCACATTGAGATACCACCTTACACCAGTTAGAATGGCAAAAATTGACAAGTCAAGAAACAACAAACATTGGAGAGGTTGTGGAGAAAGGGAAACCCTCTTACACTGTTGGTGGAGATGCAAGTTGGTACAGCCACTTTGGAAAACAGTGTGGAGGTTCCTCAAAAAATTAAAAATAGAGGGCGCCTGGGTGGCTCAGTTGGTTAAGCAACTGCCTTTGGCTCAGGTCATGATCCTGGAGTCCCAGGATCGAGTCCCGCATCAGGTTCTGTGCTTGGTGGGGAGTCTGCTTCTCCCTCTGACCCTACCCCCTCTTGTGCTCTCTCTCTCTCCCTCTCTCTCTCAAATAAAAAAAAAAATCTTAAAAAAAAATTAAAAATAGAGCTATCCTATGACCCAGCAATTGCACTACTAGGTATTTATCCCAAAGTGATGTAGTGAAAAGAAGGGCTGTATGCACCCCAACGTTCATAGCGGCAATGTCCACAATAGCCAAACTGTGGAAAGAGCCAAGATGCCCTTCAGCAGATGAATGGATAAAGAAGATGTGGTCCATATATACAATGGAATATTACTCGGCCATCAGAAAGGATGAATACCCAACTTTTACATCAACATGGATGGGACTGGAGGAGATTATGCTAAGTGAAATAAGTCAAGCAGAGAAAGTCAATTATCATATGGTTTCATGTATTTGTGGAACATAAGGAATAGCATGGAGGACATTAGGAGAAGGAAGGGAAAAATGAAGGTGGGGAAATGGGAGGGGGAGATGAACCATGAGAGACTATGGGACTCAGATAAACAAACTGAGGGTTTTAGAGGGGAGGTGGGGAAGGGGTTAGCCTGGTGATGGGTATTAAGGAGGGCACGTATTGCATGGAGCACTTGGTGTTATATGAAAACAATCATGGAACACTACATCAAAAACTAATGATGTATTGTATGGTGACTAACATAACATAATAAAATAAAAATAAATAAAAAATTAAAAAAATAAAGAGTAGTGTTTTCTTATGCAGAAATACCATTTTTCTTAAATAAATACACAATGTTGAAACCCACTGGTGAGAGATAAAGGCAACTAGCCAGGCAACCTGAATCAATTTTTGTGATCAGTGGATTCTGCACTTCATCCTCCACATGCTTATTTGAAATTGTAGTGCATAAGAGTAAAATATTTCTAAGTATTCAAGCAACCAAATAACCTTGTTGGATAAGATATTTTTCAGTACTTTTTTTGAATATATCAGTCGCATAGATAATCCTCATTTCTTTTTACCAAAAAAAATCATAAAATGAATTTCAGTTGTTGTAGAGATGGCATTGGGAAATTGTCTTGAATAAATCAGCAACATGGTGGGGAAAAAAGCCCACACACTCAGTAGGCATATCTTTCTCAGAATCCTATGTATTACAAAGAGATAGATAAGTAATTGTCTCTAAGGAAATCTCAACCTAGCCTTGCTCAGGTACCTGAGTCACTCTTTAACATTGCCAGTGTGACACTTCCAATTTTTCACAAGCTCAGACAAATCACCAAACCTCACAGAGCTGAGTATTATACTGTGTCTGCCATGCTGCCAGATCTCACTGCCCTCCTAAGTCCAATCACAGAAGGCAGAAGTTACTCATCAGATAATTTTCTCTCCTTCAGCCCTGACCTTTAGTCACTGCTTATCTTATTTCTTAGTGCATCCCCTCTGCATTCTAACCCCTTTTTCTTCCTTGGGTTCTCATTACCATTTCTTTGACCATTGAAAGAATTTCCTCTAAAGAACCTCTCCTGTCTCCCTACTCATCTAATGTAATCCATTTTGTATACTATTCTCATACCCTACTCAGTATCTTCCCACAAAACACATATACACATGCAAGTCCAAGGCCTTCTCTGTTCTGTGTACTCTGGCTTTATTCTAGACCCTTCCTTTTTTCCCAGTCTAATCTCCCAAGCCCTACTAACACACTAGTCAAGGGTGAACAGTTCATCCTAGTTTCCCTGGACTCTCCACGTTTTAGCTGTGAAAGTCCCACATCAGTTCTAGGCAAACCTGAGTGGTTGATCACTCTAACATACTCTCATTCACTCAATCACACACACCACGCAATTTATTTAATGAATACTTATCGAACACCTAATATGTATTGGCATTGTTCTGGATACTGGAGATTCAGCAATAAACAAGAAGACAAGGTCTTTTCTTATAGGCTTAAAAATTCTAATAGGAAGAGATAGATGATACACAAAAGATATAAATATGTCATTGGTGACAACTGCTGTGAAGAAGAAAAAGCAAGGAAGAGTGAAGAAGTAAGTAGCTGGGAGGGTGATATATCTTTACAGGGGAAGAGGGAAATTCTAACAAAACTTCTGCATACATTCTATGATTAACAGTTTGCCTGTCTCCTCGTGTGCCCTAAAATACCTGATTCATTCTTTCATGCATTCATTAATGTATTAACTTGCACCATAAGTTTTACTTCAATACCTACCACCCCCTAGACATTGTTTTAGAAATTTGTGACAAAAGAGTGAATGAAACTCACCCACTCCCCACTGTCATGGTTCTTACAGTTAAGTGCAAGAAAGATTTGAACCAACAATCACACAAATATATTTATATTTGTAAAATGTGATGAAGTATTAAGAAGGAACTGAGTGGGAAACTATGGGTATTTAACAGTAGGATCTGGGGCACCTTGGTGGCTCAGTTAGTTAAGTGGCTGCCTTTGGCTCAGGTCATGATCCCAGGGTCCTGGGATCGAGCCCCGCACTGGGCTCCCCGCTCAGTGGGAAGCCTGCTTCTCCCTCTGCCTGCCACTTCCCCTGCTTGTGCTCTCTCTCTCTGTCAAATAAATAAATAAAATATTTAAAAAAAGTAGGATCTAATTTTGATTCAGGAGTTAAGAATACTTGCAGAAGAATTGATATTTGAGTGCCAAAGGACTAGTGAAATTAGCCAGGGGAAGTGTGTGGGGGAGGAAAAATGTTCTAGGCACAAGGAGAAGCACATGTGAAGCTCTGAGGAAGGGAAATAAAAGCTTAGTCTGGAGCAGAAAGAAAGCCCATCTGTGTGGAGCACAGTGAGTGATAGGTGATGAGTGTTGAGAAGAGAGTAGAGACTAGATCAGGGAGGCATTCATAGTCTGAAGAAGCTTGGTCTTGGTTGCACTTTGGCATCGCCTAGAGTTTTATAAAATCCTGTTGCCTGGTTCCCTCTCTGGAGTTTCTGGTTTGGGGTACAGATTGGGTGTTAGGTTTTAAAATATTTCTCACTGATGAATATTTTCCCAAGTATAATCTTTCACCTGTTTCTTCATACAAGAAAAGACCTCACCCCAGTTTTTATGTATTGGAACCCTGCATATTTTCCCCAGGTTCAAGTGTTATTTTTCTTGGAAATGTCTCCTCCTTCCCCTGCTGAAGACAACCAGTTATTCCCCTTTCTCTTTGCCCTTTGATGTCTTGTTTACATGTAGCATTAAAAAGCATCAGAAACTAACATTCTGGGTGCCTGGGTGGCTCAGTCATTGGGTGTCTGCCTTTGGCTCAGGTCATGATCCCAGGGTCCTGGGATTGAGTCCCGCATAGGGCTCCCTGCTCAGCAGGGGACCTGCTTCCTCCCTCTCCCTCTGCCTACTGCTCTGTCTACTTGTGTTTTCTCTCTACCTCTCTGTCAAATAAATAAATAAAATCTTAAAAAAAAAGAAACTAACATTCTGCTAAACTTTATGCACAACTTTGAACTGTTTCTCTCGCCCATCACTCACCTTGTTTGTCTCTGCCTCATTTCCATCCTCCATGCTGCCTCTCAAAATCTTAGTACACAGACTTGACTGCAGTAGATATTAGGTATGAGTTGATTAAATTGAATAGACTACCACCTTAAGAGGAGACAAATGCGCAGGACAGTACAATATCTCTAAATCTTGGATTTACATTCATGAGGGTGAATAAGCTTACATCCAGTCACATTACTTGGCTGTCTTTGAGATAAGCATAGGCAAAAGTAATTGTCACTTTTTATTTAGTGTTCTAAGCTGAGATGAAAAAAAGATGGTGTTCTGCAGGCTCTAAATTTGATCTTACTTTAATGGTTTTATTTTCCATTATAAGTTTTTTAAAGTTGGGAATAAACATGCCTAACTCTTCTTTATTCGTATTTTTCTGGTGAACCATACATCTACATACTGTTCATTTGCTTTGGATGTTCCTGGCATCATTTTTAGCTAGTGCCTCCAATCTTGTTAAAGTCAGAATCCATTTTTATTTTTTAATCAAGAATTCTGTCTTTGATAGTGAGTTACTGAGAAAGGAATAGATAAAACCTGAACTATCCAGAGGGAATTTCCCTGGCCTGCTTTGTGGAGATAGGCCAACATCAGGCAGGGTTATTAATCATGCCTCTCTTTATGGACCTCAAGTTCTTCTTGCTCCTATTGGAGAAAACCAAAATCATTTAAATGTAAACTCAAATATTGTATATCAAACATTCTTGCATGAAAACTAAACATATATCATTAATTCCATAATCTGTAAGCACAGATGAGAGGAAGGCAGGATAATATTTCCATCCTAAACCTGCTCTATCATTTTGACTACCTCTGATGGCAGGTAGAACAAAAGTAAACGCAAAGAAATTTCACAAGTAGGAAACATTTTATTTCACTGACCAAAAAGACCATTCCAGGGTTGGTTAATTCATAGGCTCAATGATACCTTTAAGGATCAGGTTTTTCCAATATCTGTTTTGTCATCCTTCCTGTTTCAAGGAGGTCCTCAGGTTAATTCCTCTCATAATTGTTAAGATGGCTGCCACCGTTCCAAGTGTCACATCCAAACACAATATCCAGAGAAACATTCCTTGGCCTTCTTTGGTCTCTGAAAAAAAAAAAAAAAGGCCAGGAAACACTTCCCCGAAAGTTGTGTTCTTGTTTGCCACTCAGAAGACTTCCTCTCACCATTTGTTGACCAAAATTATGCAACAATTCCATGTCCAGAGGAAATGGTACCACAACTATGGGTTTAGTCCAGTCAAGAACCATCTCTTGGGGCTGATGCCTAAAACACATGGCCCTGTGGAAGAGAGTAGATACTTGAACAACACTGAAAAAAGGTAAGAGAATGAGAACAGTTGGAGGGAACCAACTAAGAGTGTCTGCTATAACTGGCGTGGGATTTGAGAGATATAAATTTAGACCATTAGATTTCTTCTTCAAACTGGGAGGTTATAACATTCAAATCAGAGACTTTAGAAAGGGTACTTTAAATTTTGTTGATTTCAAAATTTCAAAAATGTGAGGAAAAGCCTCTTTGAAGAAAAAGCTGTGTTCACATTAGTTTATTTGTTATATTAAAAATCTTGCAAACTGGTCCCTGGCCGAGAGGATTTGAAATAACCAAGCCTTAAAAAAAAAAACAAAAAAAACCTTCCATGGTGGCCTCTGAATTTGTTTCTCCTGCTGTTCTTTTCTTTTAATAAAACACTATTTTAGCATTGTGGACATTTTTATACCATGTGCGTTTGCAGTGTGAAAATGTGATATTGATGGTAGGTTGGGGTCTGGGGAGCATGGTGTGGTTCAGGAGCTGGGGTCAGGGTTTGGAGTTGGGGTTTGGTGTAAGAAGGTAATCTTTTAGAGTTGGAGGGATTGACTCAGGCTGGGACAATGAGTGGATCTAAAATTGAGGGAGGAAAGGGGGTGGGGTTAATTGAATTGTGGCACTGAGGCCAGGGAACAGTTCCCAGATTGGACAGTTGACTTTGACACAGAATTGAAATTCTGAGGGGCTCCTGTTAAATAGATTGGTGACTCTATAAATTACCTGGATGGAAAAAGCACTGCTTTCCTGCCCAGGAGACAGTGCAACACTTTGTGGTGAGATGATTATTCTACTCACTTGCATAGGGAATCTCAAATATCTGTGATGTTTTGACATCTCAAGAAGGTAAGCACACTAGCCCAGAGGTGGCTGGAAAACCTGGTGTGAACAGCAGTGTGCAAAGACAGAGACCAGTGGGCAGCAGGAGTGGGGAGTCTTCCTTCAGTATGTTTGGCAGCAGAGGTCCTAGCAGGGGCTACAAGTCACGAACATGTTTACGGTCTCAGGTAAATCGAAAGTTTTTATTTTTTTATTACATCTAGTCAGACATGTTCCCCTCAGTGCTAAATTCTCTTTGCTGGAAGTTTAGGATTTTTGTATGGATGCTTATAATTGTTTTTTCTCTTATGCTTCTTACTCAGTTTTGTTATCAAGGTTATATTAATCACATCAAATGTTATGATTAGCTTTCTCTCATTTCTTGGTTCTTTGAAACATTTGTATAAGATAGTACTTTTGGGCACCTGGGTGGCTCAGTTGGTTAAGCGTCCAACTCTTGATTTCAGCTCAGGTCATGATCTCAGGGGTGTGAGATCAAGCCCCATGTTGGGCTCCATGCTGGGCTTCGAGTCTGCTTGAGACTCTCTTTCCCTCTCCTTCTCCCTCTGCCCCTCCCTGTCATTCTCTCTCCCTTCCCCCCCCCCCCCCCACTCTCTCAAATAAATAAATAAATAAATAAATAAGTAAGTAAATAAAATCTTAAAAAAAAAAAAAGACAGGACTTCTAAGTTCCCCTGAATATCCAGTAAAGATTTGCCTGCAAAATCATCTGGCCCTGTTATCTTTTATGACACAGGATAGCTGTTATTCTTTTTCCCCTACATTTTAGTTTCTTCAAATGTTACTGGTATTTATGTATATTCTATTTCTTTTTGAGTCACTTTTGGCATTTGTAATTTCTAGATTATCCATTTCATTTAATATTTTCAAAATATTGGAAACATTTCTTTTACATCAAGTATCAGTTTTAGAATGGTTCATTGTACAAGCCTGATTCTCACAGGTAAGATAAAGAGCCTGATCATAGTTGAATAATACAAAATCATACAATTAAGCTGGAACTTAAATCACCATGGGTATATTTTGAGGATCGTGCTTGGTACGGTAGGCTTTAGGGGAGGGAGTATCAAAAATGATATTGACCAAAATTGAAGCATATCATTATTTGGAAAATGCTACAAATACTGGTTTAACAGGTGGCAGAAGTCTATGGGTGGAGCAGTAATTTGCACTAGCCAGCTTTTACTTCCTCTCTTGCAACCCAAAGGGTGGATTGCAATTTAGATTCATTTAAATATGAATTTACATGTATTGAAAGAGAGAAGTATTTAAATAGTAATATGGTATGACAGAAATTCGTGCTGAAGTTGAGCTCCATGGGAATGAGGATTTTTGTCATTTTTATTTCATGTTCTGTTTCCAGAGACTGAGACAGTGCCTGACATATAGTAGGTGCTCAATAACTTTTTAAGTGAAGGAAAATGTGAAAATCTAATACTTATAACAACTTTGTGATTATAATAGCACTTACTATGTGCTTACTCTATATCAGAAATCATTCTAATTCTTTACACATGTTAATTTATTTAAATCCTTATGAAATAGGAAATTGTATAAAATAGTAACAGTGACATCTGTCTTTATGCCATTTCTATATTGTTCTGATTACTGTGGTTTTATAATACCCCTTGAAATCAGGAAGTGTGATAGTTCTGGCTTTGTTCTTTCTTAAGATTGACTTGGCTAGGGGCGCGTGGGTGGCTCAGTCATTAAGTGTCCGCCTTCGGCTCGGGTCATGATCCCATGGTCCTGGGATCGAGCCCCACATCGGGCTCCCTGCTCAGCGGGAAGCCTGCTTCTCCCTCTCCCACTCCCCCTGCTTGTGTTCCCTCTCTTGCTGTGTCTCTCTCTGTCAAATAAATAAATAAAACCTTAAAAAAAAAAGATTGACTTGGCTATTGTGGTCTTTTGTGGTTCCATATGAATTTTAGAATTTTTTTTATTTCTATTAAAAATGCTATTGGGGTTTGTATAGGGATTGTGCTGAATATGTACATTGCTTCAGGTAGTATGGACATTTTAACAATATTAAGTCTTCAAATCCACAAACACAGGATGTTGTTCCATTTGTTTGTGTCTTTAATTTCTTTTATCAGTTTCTTAATAGTTTTTACTATACGTGAATTTAATTTAGCCCCTTAACTAAACTTAGTCCTAAATATTTTGTTCTTTTTATTGCTATTTTAAATGGGATTATTTTTTAATTTGTTTTTCAACTAGTTCATAGTTAATATAACTGATTTTTTGAGTAAAACATCTTTTTTCCATTTTTATTGAGAAATAATGGACACACATCACGTATAAGTTTAAAGTGTACATCATGGTGGTTTGATTTACATATATTGTGAAACGATTACCACAATAGGTTCAGCTAACATCAATCTTATAGATACAATAAAAAGAGAAGAAAGAAGAAAAAAGGGGAAAAATTTCTTCTTGTGATGAGAACGCTTAGGATTCACTCTCTTAACAGCTTTCCTGTGTATCATACAACAATGTTAGCTATAGTCATCATGTTTTACATTACATCACCAGAACTTACTTACCTTATAACTAGAAGTTTGTACCTTTTGACCTCCTTCCTCCAATTCTTCCCACTCCCTGGCCTCTGGTAGCCTCAAGTCTCATCTCTTTTCCATCAGTTTTGTTTTGTTTTTTAGATTCCATATGTAAGTAAGATCATATAGTATGTCTTTCTCTGACTTATTTCACTTAGCACAATGCCTTCAAGTTCTATCCATGTTGTCACAAATGATAGGATTTCCACATTTTTTATGGTTGAATAATAATCCATTGTGTGTGCATGTATGAATATGCACACTTCTTTATCCATTCATCCATCAGTAGACCTTTAGGTTGTTTCCAGGTCTTGGTTGTTGTAAATAATGCTGCTGTGAACATGGGTACAGATATCTTTTTTAGTGTTTTCATTTCCTTTGGATATATTCTCGGAAGTAGAATTGCTGGCTCATATGGTAGTTCTATGTTAAATTTTTTGAAACCCCTCCATACTGTTTCCATAGTAGGTGTAGCAATTTACAGTCCCACCAAGCATGCACAAGGGTTCTCTTTTCTCCATATTCATGCCAGCATTTGTTAGGCCTGTTGTTTTGATGAAGGCCATTCTAAAGGTGTGAGGTGATACCTCATTATGGTTTTAATTTGCATTTCCCTAATGACTGGCAATGTTAAGCATCTTTTCATGTACCTATTAGCCTTTCGTATATCTTCTTTTGAGAATTGCCTATTCAAGTCCTTTGCCCATTTTTTAATTGGGTTATTATTTCAGAGGGGTTATTATTTTTATTTTATTTTTTTGCTATTGTGTTGTATGGGTTCTTCATATATTTTGGATATTAACCACATATAAGATAAATGATTAGCAAATATTTTGTCCCATTCCATAGGTCACCTTTTTACTTTGTAGATGGTTTCTTTGGCTTTGCAGAAACTTTTTAATTTGATGTAGTCCTACCTGTTGATTTATAATTTTGTTACTTGTGCTTTAGGTATCTATTCACAAAATCATTACCAAGACCCATGTCAAAGAACTTTGATCCTATGTTTTCTTCTAGGAGTTTCTTGGGGTCACACCTAACATTTAAGTCTCTAATCCATTTTGAGTTAATTTTTGTGAGTGGTCATGAAAGAGGTTCAGTTTCATTCTTTTACATGTAAATATCCAATTATCCCAGTACCATTTATTGAAGCAATTTGTCTTTTTGCTGTTGAATATTTTTTTAAAGGTTTTATTTCAATTAGAGTTAGTTAATATATAATGTTATATTAGTTTCACATGTACTCTATTGAGTATTCTTGGCTCCCATGTCAAATATTAGTTGACCATATATACGTGTGGGTTTATTTCTGAGTTTTTGATTCTGTTCCATTGGTCTACTTGTCTGTTTTTATGTCTATAACATACTATTTTTGTTGTGTTGTTTTTAAAGATTTATTTATTTATTTATTTATTTATTTATTTATGTATTTATGTATTTATGTATTTATGTATTTGAGAAAGAGAGAAAGAGTGGAGGAGTGGGGCAGAGGGAGAGAATCTTCAAGCAGACTCCCCGCTGAGTGTGGAGCCCAACACGGGGCTTGATCCCTTGACCCATGAAATCATGGCCTGAGCTGAAACCAAGAGTCAGACGCTCAACTGACTGAGCCACCCAGGTGCCCAGTAACATACTCTTTTGATGACTATAGCTTTATAGTATAGCTTTAAATCAGGAAATGTGATGCCTCCTGCTTTGTTCTTCTGTGTCAGGATTTCTTTGGCTACTTAGGGTCTTTTGTGGTTCCATATAAATTTTAGGAGTGTCTTTTTTACTGGTGTAAAAAGTGCCATTGGAATCTTGATAGGGATTGCATTGAATCTTTGGTGGCTTTTGGTAGTACTGACATTTTAGTGATCTTAATTCTTCTAATCTATGAACATAGGGGCTACAGTTCTACTTATTTGTGTCCTCTTTGACTTCTTTCATCAAAGTCTTAGAGTTTTCAGGGATGCCTGGGTGGCTCAGTCAGTTAAGTGTCCTTCAGGTCGGGTCATGATCTCAGAGTCCTGGGATCGAGTCCCACGTCAGGCTCCCTGCTCAGTGGGAATCTGCTTCTCCCTCTCCTCCCCCCTCAAGCTCTCTCTTGCTCTCTCTGTCTGTCTCTCTCAAATAAATAAATAAAATCTTTTTTTAAAAAAGTCTTACAGTTTTCAGAGGAGAGGTCTTTTGCCTTCTTAAATTTATTTCCAAGTACTGTATTGTTTTTTATGATACTGTAAGTGGGATTGATTTCTTTATTTCTTTGTCAATTAATTGTGATATGTGTGTGTTAATTTTGTATCCTGCAACTTCAGTGAATTCATTTATTAGATCTAACAGTTTTTTGGTTGAGTGTTTAGAATTTTTTTCTATGTGAAATCATGTTATCTGCAGATAGAATTTTACTTCTTTATTTCCAGTTCTGCTACCTTCTTTTCCTTGACTGATTTCTTTAGCTAGGACTTCCAGGACTATGTTGAACAGGAAAGGTGAGATTGGGCATCTTCTTTTGCTCCTGATCTTAGAGGAAGAGCTTTCAACCTTTCACAGTTGAGTGTGATGTTAGCTGTAGACTTGTCATGTATGTTGTTTTTTTTTTTACATTGAGCTAAGTTCCTTCTATGCCTAATTTGTTAAGAGTTTTTATCATAAAAGGATATTGAATTTTGTCAAATGCTCTTTCTGTGTCTTGAGATGATCATATGATTCTTTTCTTTCATTCCATTAATGTAATATATCACATTGATTGATTGGCTCATGTTGAACCATCCTTGCATCTGGGATAAATCCCCCTTGATTATGATGAATGATCCTTTTAATGTGATGTTGGGTTCAGTTTGCTGATACTTTATTGAAGATTTTTTGCATTTGTATTTACCAGGGGTATTTTAGTGGTAGTTTTATTTTCCTCTGGGGTCTTCATTTGACTTTAGTTGCAGGATAATGCTGGATTCATAAAAGGAGTCTGGAAGAATTCTCTCCTCTTTAATTTTTTAGAAAAGTTTCAAAGAGGTTTGCATTAATTCTTCTTTAAATGTTTGGTAGGATTCACCAGTGAAGCCATTTTGTGTGTGCTAGTCACAAAAAGAGAAATACTGCATCATTCCACTTATATAAGGTACCTTGAGTAGTCTAATTCATAGATATACAAAGGAGAATGTTGATTGCCAGGGACTAAGGGGAGGGAGAAATGGGGAGTTGTGGTTTAATGGGTATAGAATTTTAGTTTTGCAAGATGAAAAGAGTTCTGAAAATTGGCTGAGCAACAATATGAATGGATTTAACACTAGTGAGCTATGCACCTGCACATGGTTAAGATGGTAAATTTTGTGTTATGTGTATTTTACCACAGTTAATTTTTTTAATATATATGAATCTGCTAATTAAAGGTGGGTGAGATTTCTTTGCAGTGTTTAGTTTGATGATTAAAAAACAAGGAGTTAAGATATATTACTGTTTCTTCCAGCTTAAGTTTTTGATCTGAAAATTAGCTAGAATATGTACTAGATTTACTGTGTTTTTATTTTAACTCTGAATTCAACCTGAGTAAATATGTCCATTGATACTCCAAGGCCCAAATCAATTACCATTTCCTCTGACACCTATCTCAGAAGATTTTTTTGATTTTTTTTGAGTACCGTTCTGTACATATTGCTAAACTAATCCACTTAGTGGTACAAGTGTTTACCTCTAACATTTAATGTCAAGCATTATCCTTTAGATAACTTTGTTTCCTTGGTTCTTAGTAATGTGTCAGTCACAGAGCTGACTATATATATATACAAGGACCAAGATAGATGCATTTCTTAATGTTGCCTTTATTTTAGTACTAGTGAAAACTTCATACAGAGAATAATCTAAAACTTAACCACAATGTTACTGTTGACCAAATAGGCATAATATGTGTTATTCAGAAGATGTCTGATATTTAATAAAAGACAAAATACTATTTTAACTTATGAGAAGAGAATGCTTAATTTTGAAATTTCATGCCTCTGAAAGATAGGAGTTGCTTGTTTTAGACACAAACTTTCTTCTTGATGGCTTTGTTTTTTTTTTTTAAATATTTTATTTATTTATTTGACAGAGAGACTAGTGAGAGAGGGTACACAAGCAGGGGGAGTGGGAGAAGGAGAAACAGGGGGAGTGGGAGAGGGAGAAGCAGGGGGAGTGGGAGAGGGAGGAGCAGGCTTCCCGCTCAGCAGGGATCCCGATGCGGGGCTCGATCCCAGGACACTGGGATCATGACCTGAGCCGAAGGCAGACGCTTAATGACTGAGCCACCCAGGCGCCCCTCTTCTTGATGGCTTTGAATATATGCAATACTTGGTAGTGCCAATTCTTAAAATTAGACCTGGAACATGGCTTTTATGCCTAGAAAAAAAAGTTCTTGTATGTTGTAGAGCAGTTATAATTACACTAGTGATAGATAGTAGTAAAGTGTAGCTACTAAAAGTAGTTGTCTAAGAATGTGAGGCAGCTTAATGAAGTTATTGTCTATAAGCCAGTGTGTCATTAGCAGTTACCATTAGCCTTATTGAATGTCTGAGACACTGTTACAAATAAGCACATTTCACTATTTTTACACTGAGTTTAAGTCAAAGCATCCTTAGTAATTGTATGTTTCCTTATGTTAGAATTTATGTTACATTAATTGAATGTGTGTTCTTTTGTTTATGGAAGGCTAAATGGTGCCAGCATTTCTTAAATTCACATCTTTGAAAAACATTTAATCTATCTATTAAGAAATCTAATTTTTTTAGTTGGAAATGGAGGAGTATTTTTTTAAGTTTTTCTTTAAATTCTGGCTAGTTAACGTACAGTGTTATAATAGTTTCACGTGTACAATATAGTAATTCATCATTTCCATACATCACCCTGTGCTCATCCCAATAAGTGCACTCCTCAATCCCCATCACCTATTTCACCCATCCCTCCACCTCCCCTCTGGTAACCATGAGTGTGTTCTCTATGATAGTTAAGAGTCTGTTTCTTGGTTTGCCTCTCCTCTCTAAGAAATCTAAGTTTTAATTTTAGTTATTAATCAAAAATCTGTGAGCATGGTGTTTCAAATAAAGATTAGGACCAAGAGGAGCCCATGTCAGCGTTAAATGAAAGGTAGACTGATCAGCCAATTAGATTCAGAATTGTGAGATCATCCTCTTAGATTTTACAAGGTAAAAAAACAAAAAACAAAACTGGGGACTTTGTGGTTCAAATGGCAAAGCTGAAAATTGTTAATTGTGTTTTGTATGTTCAATAAATACAGAAATATGAAAATAATTATGGTGATCAGGAACAATGAATTTATGATAAAAGAGTCATATATAGAATGTCATCAGTCCCTGTGGTGAACCCTTGATTACTTTAAATATACACAATAAGAGCCAGTTATGGGGATCATCTGTCCTTAAATTCTGTGACATGTTTTGACTTAAGTTCTCAGCTGAATTCAGAGCCAGTATGAGAACTCGGGATTGTCTGTGACAATTTCATTGCATATATAAAAAGTTTTAAAAAACTGCTTAAAAACATTTTTAAAACATCATGAAATTTTTATAACTTTATGAAGGTGAGGGTGTTCTAACCAAATGAACCCAAAGAATATGGAAAAAAGAATGTTGGGCAAGTGGCACTGGCTAGATTGAAAGTATCAGGCAGCTAGAATTACTTGTATGGCAGAAACTGTGTAATCTGGAAGGAAATATAAGAAATATCCATGGATGTTTATCTATAATCAGGCATTGTGTTCTCTCCCCTTGATCTGCCATCAGGAAAGAATTTGAGACAGGAGTATTGGTTAGAATTATAAGGTCAAACACTAGTGCCTCTGACTGCTAGCTTCTTCCTATAAGACTAGAGTGGAAAGGGTGTTTGGGGCTGTAATCATTATGCTATACCTTCCATACACTGAGAGTGAGCAGAAAGCTACTTTGACTCTACTTTAGCCCTGTTATGAGTGTTAGTACAATATAAGTTTCAGGAGGGTGGGGCCTTTATTTTATTCACTGTTGTGTCTCCACCTACCACACTACTGGGCATATTCTTGGTGCCCTGAAATATATGAGTGAATTAATGAATTAACATGGACTCATTCCTTCTGAGAAGCTCTTTCAAGAGAGGAATACAAACTAACTGGTCAACATTAGCAAGTCGGAATTTCAGCATCAGAGAATCCAAAGTCATTTACTACAATCTGCAAAAACATGTAAGAGTGATGGAACATCCCAGTGGTGCAAAATACATCAGGATCAAGCACTTTAAAAAGACCTGTTTATTAGGTTGGATTTCATGTGAATTGGTCACTAATAAGAAAAAAGGCTTGAATTCAACTTAAACAGTTAATTCCTTTGTTATTTCTTTTGTACATCTAACATGGGTTATGCTGGGTATCATTATCCCAGAGAGGGAAATCTGTTGTTTTCTGCCTCTTTTCAAAGTGGAAAAAAAAAGTCTATATAAATTACAGTAAATCCATATCATGATCTTAACGCTGTTGTAAAGGGACCTTACTGTATTCTTGGAAATGTGTGTGTGTGTGTGTGTGTGTATGTGTGTGTGTTTTGAGGAAGGAAGAGATAAAGTTCTATTCTGCTGACTGGTTTTGTCTCTTTCCTCTCTGTTTTCATCCTTAATTCATCAGTTCTCTTCAGCTTCTATTATAGGACCCCTGTAACTTAATCTCTAGGCATTAGTTGGGATTCTAGCCCTACTATACTGTTCACTATCTGTTGCCAAAATTTCAGTTGTTAAATGATTACACTGGATATTGACAAAATAAAATCTTATAAACAAAACCACTATGTCAGAATCTCATGACCAACATATGAAAAATGAAAATGGTGTTTTCAGTACAATTTTAGGGAAAACTTAGGAAGAAGCTGTAGTAATTAGAGGAAAACTCTCATATAAATTAGAAGAAACAGTAATATATTTTAGAAATCTCTTGAATGTTTGGTTTTTCTCTTTTCATTTTCTTATACCTCCCACCAGAAACAATAGAGTTTAAAAAAAAAAGTAGCTTATGCATTTGAGTATGAAAGTGATAACATGTGAACAGAATCATAAAATAAGGTTGAATTTGGCTAAAAACAAAAGATTTTTATGCAAAAAGAGTAGAAATAAAGTAACTGTATTAGAAGTAGGGGGAGATGAATTTACATCATGCAATGTGTATATTTTTCTAGTGATTACATGTATCTGATAGCGATTATATATTTGAAAAAATAAATGAGAAAATCTGAAATCTACTTTCAATATCAGTGACAAATCCAGTACCTTTATTGGTCTATTTGATGTTTAGTTCCACAATTAAATTTTCATAATGGCAAAAACAGACAAAGTTGATTCCAGAGTTCTTGACTTCCAATGTAGTGTCCCTTCTAATACCCCTAGTTGCTTTACTAAAGAAAGTTACTACTTGTGATAATTTCTGTAAAAGATAACATTAGAGAATTTCCTTGTCTAGTGGAGATAGGCAAGATAAACAGAAACTATAACACTGTGTCTCAGCTACAGCAACATCAACATCTTTTGGGAACTTTAGTTATAAATACAGAAGTCTTAGACTTACTGAATGGCACTCTGCATTTAAAAAAAGATCTGACCAATATGCACATTAAAGTTTGATAAGCAATAATGTAGAAGAATATGGGAAGGGCACCCAGTAGAATCTGGCTGTGGGTAGGATGTGCTATAGAGTGAAGGGACGCATAAAGAAAGTTTCAAACAGAGAAAAACAACATAGGCAGTGGCACAGAAGAATTAAAGCATGTGACAAATTCAGAGACCAGAAGATAGTTTGATGTGGCTATACCACAGAATGCAGGGATGAAAATTTGTCAAAATATTTGTAAACATTTACATGTACATGTATACTCAAGATTATCATTGATTTTCATTATTTACAAAGGAGTGTTGAACAAACGTGTTGGCACTAGTTGGAGGATGTGTTCATTTTTTCAGCCACTATTTTTTGAATGCCTGCAATATGTCAGGCACTGTTCTAGGCACATACAGTCAGCTTTTGGGAACAGATAGCAGAGACAATACATGAGGAAATGATGAAAAGGAAGGCAGATAGATGGGTAATAGAATCTGTAGTAATCCAAGTGAAAAACAAACTACATCCAAGCCACTGACTGAGGAAATGGAGCAGTAATGAATAAATTTAAGAGAAATTTTATATATTGACTTACCATGACTTCTTGACTGATGGACTTAGGGGGGAGTGGTATCAGGACAAGTTTGGGGTTTCTTTTTTTTTTTTTAAGATTTTATTTATTTATTTGAGTGAGAGAGCGAGAGAGAGAGAGAGAAAGCACGAGAGGGGGGAGGGTCAGAGGGAGAAGCAGGCTCCCCACTGAGCGGGGAGCCCCTTGTGGGACTCCATCCTGGGACTCCAGGATCATGACCTGAGCCGAAGGCAGATGCTCAACTGACTGAGCCACCCAGGCACCCCAAGTCTGGGGTTTCTGAAGTGAGTAACAAGGATCAATTTATATTTATCTTTCTAATAAAATAAAAAATAATAAGTATACTTAACCTAGCGTGTATTAGTCCCTACTGAGTTAAGAACTGTGTTAAATGTTCACTTAAACCTCCCAACAGCTTTTGGAGTTAATACCAGTTTATTTCATTTTATAGATTTTATAGATTTCATTTTTACATATTTTATAGGCTCAGTGATTAAGCCTAAGTTACCAAGCTGAGAAAAAGAAACTCATGCAAATCTGAACATAGTCTTACCATACAATATAACAATTATACCTCTAATATTTACCCATCTGATTGGAAAACTTATATCCACACAAAAACCACATAAATATTTATATCAGCATTACTTATCGCTAAAAACTAAAAGCAACCAAGATATTCTCAGAAGGTGAATGGATAAACAGACCATGGTTCTTCCATACGATTGAATAATACTCAGGAATAAAAAGTAATGAACCATCAAACCAAAGACACGGATGATTGTTATTTGCATATTGATAAGTGGAAGAAGCCCATCCTGTAGGATTCCATTTATATGACATTCTGGAAAACAAATTATAGAGAAACATTGATCAATGTCATGGGGTGTGCAGTTGCCCCTCACTGAAGTATTTTTTCCAGTTGAATAATTGTAATCCTTTACTCTCTTTCAAGTCTCCCAAACTCATAAGGTTACACTTACTTCAGCACTCTCTAACATTAGGTATTATCAATAAATAAGTCCATTTAGTAGACACTTGAGCATGATGTACAACACAGAAATGATACCATTTCTTATCCCCCATTTCCCCTATCTTCTATTCTCCCACCCTTGACTCATACGTGAAAGAGTCTCATGGCTAGATGTGCTTCTCCTGGGAAGGGTGGTGGCTTGGTGTAGGTACATTGAATGCCCATAGCTCCTCCCCAGTTGGCTCAGCTATCTTTATTAGCTAAGTGCCCTTGGAGAAGTTACTTAATCTCTGCAAGATATAGATTGCAATAGTAGTTAGTTGATTTTTTAAATGAAGAATAAATAAGTTATTATGTGTTCAACATTTGGAATAGTACCTAGTATATTGTAAGTGCTCAATAGATATTAACGATTACCAAAAAATCATCAATTCGAAGACCCACATTTTATCACACTTTGACTTCTCTCAAATTGAAGCATATTTTATAATTGATGGCATCTTAGATTCAAAGCAATGTGTTATTATCTGAACAGTTTTCTTCTATTTTATCCACCTGTGAGGGAAACTCTTTGAGGGGGGAGAGTCTTATAAACAAGCCAATACCTGATTCCATGTTAATTTGCACTCCTCAACCCCTGCTCTACCCTTACCAACCTTAGACAGTCATTATGTGAGAAACATATTCACCACAAACCCAGTATTTTCTCACAGAATGCTCACAGAAATAACATCAGATATTTTTACAACCCCATTTCACAGGTGAATAAATCAAGTTTCAGGGAGGTCACCCTACCTTGGCCCCGAGCACCCACTGAATAAATTACTGAGCCAGAGCATTCAAACCCAGTTAGTCTCTGAAGCATTTGCTAATTCCACCATACCTCTAGACCCTGCAGCATTTCATAATATTATAACAAAAGTGCTTCTCTGGGGGAACTATAAACATAAATGTCAGTTAGAACACAAATTAGAACAAACCAAATAAAAGTTTTCCATATTACGTTTACAAAACAGAAAACTACTAATTTATATTAAATTGTGCTGATTTTTTTCTTGTTGAAGGTGACTGTTTGGGGAACTAAATAATGCTGTTTTATTCATTGGTATGCTTTATACTTCAGCAGCTGTAAATATTAACAGAATTAAAGATTTTAACAGGAGTCTAATGTGAGTGCTCTGAAAAGCTATTCTATCAGGTTCTTAGGCAAGGCAGGTTTTTATTTTATTAGGGCCTTGTTAATTTAAAATTTATTGAAAGGATTGATTCTACCTGTTATTCTAAGCGTTCATAGGATATTAGCTTCATTATCTCCGTTTACTACAGTTTATACATGTTTAAAACAGGTGACGGTGCAAATAACCTATTATAATTTTTAATAGATATAAACATGCTGTAATATACTTAATGTTTATCTTTTTAACTCCTCAAAGTCATACATTGTAACAATTTAAATGAGAGATTGCCTAGACTGTTCAGATTTTCTCTAGTGATAAAAAATGTATTACCAATTAAATTCTATAAAAAGATTACTTGGAGCATATTTCAACCTGCTCAAGACATCAATTTGTTTCAAGCATCTCACTAGTACCATTCACATGTTTTCTTTATATACATGTATTAATGCAAGGGCCTAAGACCTCTAATTGGCCTCACTTTGTCAACCTCATTAAAATCAGTACCATAAAAATATTTGACTGTGTTATTTATTGTCCCAACATATGTTCTCGTCTTTCAGAACTTCAAATATTGTTTCTCATCAGTTAATCCAAGTTAGTAAGATTTACATTTAATTTGCTTTATTTTCATACATGGTTATCAAACATGATGAGATGAAATGCTCCAGGTGTAGAGCTAAACCTGAGGGATAATGGAGTATAGGAGTAAGAGAATTACCATAGAGGCTAATTTTTATGTGAAAAGTACCTTAGTCCTAGGATTTCAGAGAACTCTGAACTGACTAAGCAAATGCCATACTACCCAGTGACTGAGCCAATTCTCGTCATAACTGAGAGCATATGGTTCATGGAGAAAACAAATGCATGTGCTAAATTCTAGTCATAATGCTTTTATTGTATAAATATTGTTGGTAGTTTACTAAAGCATTTATCCTGGTTATAAAACATTTGTACTATGAATAAGCAAATAATCCACATTTCAAGGAGACATTTGTTTTAATGGAAACTATTTTCCTGTTTACAGTTACCCAATATAAAATTAAGAAAATAACAGTTTAATAAATTAGGTAATTTTAAAGTCTATAAAATAAGGGGTGTGTGGGTGGCTCAGCCGGTTGAGCATTTGACTCTTGTTTTCCACTCAGGTCATGGTCTCAGGGCCCTGGGATCAAGCCCCAAGTTGGGAGGCTGCTTGAGGATTTCTCTCCCTCTGCCCCTTCCCCCACTCACACTTGCTCTCTCTAAAATAAATAAATAAATAAATCTTTAAAAAAATAAAATCTATGAAATAATATTAAAATGCCTCCATTTATGCAGTTATAAAGAGAAGGTGGACTAGAGAAGAATAACATTCATGCACAGCATAATAAATACATTAACTCCTTGATGCCTTAAAATAGCTTTACTTAGGAATTAAAAACTGGAAATTGCACGATCCCTAGAATCTAGGGGTTCAAAGCCTAACAAGGACATCAGTGTGGGAAAAGCATTACTGCATTACAATGCTAACAATATAATAATGATGATGATGGTTTGAAAATTATAAGGGAGCATCCAACTACTGGGAAAATCAGGAAGGTTTTCAGAAAAGAGGCAATACTTAGGATTAGCCTTAGAACTTTTATTTTACCAGAAAGAAAGAGGTAGGATGGTGATACTAAGAAAACAAAAAGAACAGTACATAGGGTATTTGATCAAATAGCAGATTAGGTTAATTAAGCTACCATTCCACTCATTAAACAGTGCCCAACACTGTAAAATAACATAGAAAATATATGCCATTGAATATATATGTACATATGCATATTTATATATGTACACAAACACACACACACCCCTATAATTTAAATGATTATCAGAGAACAAGAAAATTTGGAGAAAGCTGAAAAATGGAGAGCAGATGGGATTGGATCAGTATATTTTCTACGAAAGCATAAATTATCTAAAGGGACAGGAGAAGATGCAGAAACATGAATTGATCAAGGCCATAAAAGAAAATGAAAAGGTAGTAAAGTTTCTGAGCCTTAAAATAGACGCCAGTCATAACTCACTCAAGATGAAATAAATAATTTGAACAGCCCAATAATTATTAAAGATACCAATCATAACTCACTCGAAATAATTTGAACAGCCCAATAATTATAAATTGATAATTAATAATTATTAATTATTTAAAAACTCCTGAAAAGGAAATCTTCAGGTCCAGATACTTTTATTGGGGAATTCTACCAAATGTTTACAAAAGACTTTATACCATTTTGATGCAACCCTTTCCAGAAAACAGAAAAGGAAGAAATATCTCCTTTTCACTTTATGAGGCCAGTATTACCCTGATACCCAAACAAGACAGAATCAAAAGCAAAAACAAAAAGCAAAGACCAGCATTCTCATGAGCATAGATCCAAAAATCTTCAACATAATATTAGGAAATTAAATGCAGCAATATATTTAAAATACAGTGACCAAGTGTGGTTTATTCTAGGAATGCTAGGGTGGTTCAATATTCAAAAATCAGTATTACCCACATATTAACAAACTAGGAAAAAAATCACATGATTATATCAAATGATAAAGAACAATAATTTGACATAACTCAGTACCTATTCATGATATAAAAATCTCAGCCAGCTAGGAATAAAAAGGAATTTCTTCTGAAGAAACCTACCTAAAACCTAAAGCCAATATTGTACTTAATGGTGAGACTGAATGTTTCCCCCCTAAGATAGGGAACGAGAAACAAATGTCCTCTCTCACCATTTTATTCAGCCTAGGATGGGAAATCCTAGAGCGCAAAACGAGGCGAGAGAAGGAAATTTAAAGGCATTCACTTGGAAGGGGCGCCTGGGTGGCTCAGTTGGTTAAGTGACTGCCTTTGGCTCAGGTCATGATCCTGGAGTCCCGGGATCGAGTTCCACATCGGGCTCCCTGCTCAGCAGGGAGTCTCCTTCTCCCTCTGACCCTCCTCCCTCTCATGCTCTCTGTCTCTCATTCTCTCTCTCTCAAATAAATAAAATCTTAAAAAAAAAAGTCGTAAAGGCATTCACTTGGGAAATAAAGACGTGAAACTGTGCCTATTTACAGATGACAGGATTGTCTGCATAGAAAATCACAGGGAATCGACAGGAAAACAACACAATCTGCTGGGATAAGTCACTTCAGCGAGGTCACAGGATAGAAGATCAAAACACAAAAATCAATTATATTTCTATAAATGAGCAGCGAACATGTAGAAACTCAAATTTAGAATAATACCATTTATAGTCACTCAAAAATGAAGGTTTATGGGGGCGCCTGGCTGGCTTAGTCGGTAGAGCATGTGACCCTTAATCTCAGGGTCATGAGTTCAAGCCCCACTTTGGACATGGAACTTACTTAACAAAAAATGAATATTTATGTAAAGATATAACAGTAAATTTATAGGACTTGTTTGAAGAAGACCATATAACTTCAAAGGAGAGCTACACAGATGAACAGATATACCACCTTGATAGAATGGAAAATTCAATATAGTAAATTTTCTTCAAATTTTTATGTAAAATTTTAGTTTTAATGTGATTCCTATCAAAATCCCAGCAAGGTTTTTTGTAGATATAGACAAGATAATTCTAAATTTTATATAGAAAGATAACGGAACTGTAATAATAGCTAAAACAATTTTGAAAAAGAAAAACAGGGTGTCAGATATTTCTTGAAGTCTCTTCAGATATTTTTTCTGTACCATTCTTTTCTGTCCCTCTAAGGCTCCACATCCACATGAATTAGATTTGCTATATTATCCAACAGGTAACTGATGGTAGTAGAAAATACCTATTTATCTCTGAATTTACTTACTTTTTTTCTATCATCTACAATCTTCTATTAAGTGAATTTTTTTAGTCATGGTATTATCTATTTTTCGGTTTTAGAATTTCCATTTGGCTCTGTTTTCTAGTAGTTTTTATTTTTCTGTTGAAATTTCCTTTTTGCCTATTTATTAGAAGCATACCTCTGAAACAAATAATACATTATATGTTTAAAAAAAAAAGAAGAAGATAGCAGGAAGGGAAAAATGAAGGGGGGGAAATCGGAGGGGGGAGACGAACCATGAGAGACTATGGACTCTTAGAAACAAACTGAGGGTTCTAGAGGGGAGGGGGGTGGGGGCATGGGTTAGCCTGGTGATGGGTATTAAAGAGGGCACGTACTGAATGGAGCACTGGGTGTTATCCGCAATGAATCATGGAACACTACATCAAAAACTAATGATGTAATGTATGATGACTAACATAACATAATAAAATAAAAATTAAAAAAAGAAGCATATTTTCATTTACTTCATTGAATACAGTTTTAGGAGTTGCTGTATTCTTATATATCTTATAATTTTTAATTGCATCATGGACATTTTACTGATCTATTTCATAGACTGTAGATTGTCATTCTCCTAAATAGTGTTGACTTTTCGCTTTAAGAAGGCAGTGAGCTTGGTTAAACTCAAATTTTAAACTGTGTCTTCGCCATGGCAGGCAGAAGGTGCAGTCTCTGTCACTTCTTTTGGCCTTAGCTATGCTGCTTGTAGTCGGCCTCACACATGAGTAGTATATGTAATTCCCAAATCAACCAGAAATTTGTACAGATTATATATGCAAAATTTGGGTTTTCCCTCCTGTGTTTCTCTTTTCTGAGATTTAAATTTTTCACTTTCCAGCTGCTGTGGTTCCCAAAACTTTGTCCTCTGATTTATCAAGCCAGTAAATTGTGGCATTTTATCTGAGTTCTGGATGCCTAGCACTGTGTCTGAGACCTGTCCCTAGGCAGAAAGCCATAAAAATTGAATACTCTTTGACATTCCCTTTGCCTAATGAAGCTCTTGAGGCCTGAAGTTCCTTTGTAGGAAAGTTTTTAATTAGGTATTATTTAACAGTAAAAAATTTTGAAGTAATCCCTTTAATGTCTTACTCTTACTATGGGCAAGGCACTTCTACAATTAGTTTGCATTTTCCTTAGCAGCATGTCACAATTTGTTCATGCTTCTTCTTAGTCATTTGTTAAAATGACTAATAATTTTATAATATTTAAAGATAAATTATTTTTTGCTATCTTACACAGTTGAGATAATTTTCAATTCTTATTTTAATATTTTGTATTTCATTTGTATAATGTTAATTTTGATTTTTATGGGCCTAACTGTGAAACTAAATAGAACTATATTACATTTTGATTTTTACTACTAGTCTGTTTATACCTTGTAGCACTATTCTTTAATCTTCATCTTCGAATTTACATAGGATATTTTTTTCAAATACTTTAAGCACAATCTAATTCTCATGTAATTTAATGGTCATTTACACTTGATTATATATAAATAAGCAGAGACAGTGTTGATCTGGCTTCAAAATTCTTTAAGTAGCATTCCTAAATAGCATTAAAATTCTGTATTCATATACTTATGATAATTGTTTTGTTGTGGATGACAAAAACTCAATTTCAAAATGCTTAAACAGAGAATTTATTAGCTTCCATAATTTGGATCATATGGGGATGAACTAGCTTCAGGTATGGCTCAATCTAAGGTTTGATCAGCATCATCAGATTTTTGACCCTTTTTAGTCATTAGCTCTATATTCTTCCTTTATGTTTGCTACATTTTCAGACATGCTTCTCCCATGCAAAGTTAGTACCAAAGACAGTCACATCCAGAAACTCTGGTTTGTATAAGTCTTTCAGCCACCAACTTCTCCTTTTTTCCCAAATCATCCTAGCCAAAGTAAAAGAGAGCTCTTATGGGTCTAGCGTAGGCCACATGCTTTTCAGTAAGAGAATCTTTGTGGCTGGGGTTTAGTGCTCTTCTGGCCATGTTGGGGTCATCATCTTATCCCTGGTTTTAAAGGATGGGGTCAACTCTGAGAAAACAGAAATTTGATCCTCAAAAGAAAATAAGGGTGAACATGTACTGGGTATAAATAAAGACTGTTACAATATCAGAAGCCTTGGGGCGCCTGGGTGGCTCAGTTGGTTAAGCGACTGCCTTTAGCTCAGGTCATGGTCCCAAGGTCCTGGGATCGAGCCCCGTGTCGGGCTCCCTGCTCAGCAGGGAACCTGCTTCTCCCTCTCCCTCTGCCTGCCACTCCCCCTGCTTGTACTCTCTCTCTCTCTGTCAAATTAAATTAAAAAAAAAAAATCTAAAAAACAACAACAAAAAAACAATATCAGAGGCTTTTAGATTGAATGCTTTCACTATTGATATGCTTTCATTTCACTTTTTTAAATGACTAAATAAAGTTGGTGATTACTTTGTGTTCCTTTTTAATTATCTTCTACCAGAAATAGAGCAGGTGGAATGCCCTAGTTCTATGTCATGGTATTTCTTAATTTTCTCAGTGTATTTTTCTTACCTTAGAGTTGTGCTAAACACAGAGAGCAGCTTGCTGTTAAATAGACCAAAATTTCCTATGAAGTATTATTATTCTCTCATTTAAAGAAGATACGTAAGACAAAATTTGCTCTTGGCTTTATATATTTATAAAAATTTTATTATATATTTATGTATAATATATGAAATAACATATATAAAATACATGTATAAAATTATGAATACATTTATAATATTGTGTATCCTAGCCAAAAGAAGGTTTTGACATTCTAAATAAGTCTCCATAAATAATATAATTAGACCCCAAATTCTCCTGATCTTATAAGTAAGTAATTCTTACAAACATTCAGAAAAGAATTAATACCATTTCTTCACAAGGTTTTCCAAAAATAGGAGATGAGTGAACATTCCATGAAGACAGTATTACCCTGATACACAACCAGAGAAAAACATCACAAAGAAAGAAAACTAAAGATTAATAAGTCTTATGAATTAAAGGGAAAAAAAATCCCCAGCAAAATATTAGCAAACTGAATCAAGTAACATGTAAAAAGGACTATACATCATGACCAAATGAGATTTATCCCAGGAATGCAAGGCTGGTTTAACATCCAAAAATTAATATAATATACCATATTAATGGAATAAAGGATAAAAACATATTAACTGTTTCAAAAGATGCAGACAAAGCATTAACAAAATTCAGTATCTTTTCATGATTAAAACACTCAACAAATGGGGCACCTTGGTGGCACAGTCAATTAAATGACCGATTCTTGGTTTCGGCTCATGTCATCATCTCAGTGTCATAAGATCAAACCCTGCGTCCTCGGGCTCCATGCTCAGCTCTGAGTCTGCTTGAGTTCCTTTCTCCCTCTGCTCCTCTCCCCCTCTTTCTCCTTCAGATAAATAAATAAATCTTTTAAAAAAAAAACACTCAATGACCTAATAGAAGGGAACTCCTTCAACATGATAGCATTTATAAAAATCCCACAGCTCACATAATACTCAATGGTGAAAGGCTGATATCTTTCCTTCTAAGATAGTGATAAGGATGTTTATTGTCACTGCTTCTATTCAACACGGTACTTCAGGGTTTAACCAGGGCATTTAGTGGGGGTGTGGGGGGGTGGGAAACAAAGAAAAGGTATCAGATTGGAAATATGAAAGTAAAATTGTCTCTATTTGCAGGTGCCATGATCTTATTTATAGAGTACTCTAAGAAATCCACTAAAAAAATAGTGGAGCTCATAAACAAAGTTCAGCAAGATTGAATGATAAAAGATTAGTATGTAAAAATCAATTCTATTTCTACACACTAACACTTGAAATTAAAATAATCCCATTTATAATAGCAGTAAAAAGAAAAATAAGTCTATAGATTTAACAAAGAAATGTGAGATTGGTACACTAAAACCTACAAAATATTGTTAGAATAAATTTAAGACAATTGAATAAACGGCCAATGTTCATGGATCAGAAGACTTAATATTGTTAGATGGCAGTACTTCCCAAATTGATCTACATATGTAATGCAATTCTATCAAAATTTCACATGGCCTTTTTGCAGGAATTGACAAGCTGATTCTAATATTTTTATGTGAATGCAAAGGACCTAAAATAGTCCAAACAGTCTTGACAAAGAACAAAGAGGACTCCTACTTCATCATTTCAAAACTTATTACAAAGCTATAGTAATCAAGGTAGTATATTACTGGTATAAGGGTAGACATATAAATCAGTAGAATAAAATTGAGAGAATGTGAATGAATGCTTAAGTTTATAGTCAGTTAATTGTATTTGACCAGGGTACCGAGAAAATAAAATGGGAAAAACTAGCAGATGTTTCTTGGGACAACTAGAAATCCACATGGAAAAGAATGAATTTGGATCCTTACCTTACATCATACCCCAAAATTAACTCAAAATGGATCCTAGGACTGAATGTAAGAGATAATACTATAAAACTCTAAGAAGAAAACATTTTTTTTTTTGGTTTAAGCAATTGTTTCTCAGATTTGACACAAAAAGCACATGTAATAAAAAAATAGGTTTTTGAGGGTATTCATTTTCTCTCTTTGTTACAAATGATGTCATCAAGTGAAAAGATAATGGGAGAAAATATTTGCAAATATATCTGAGACTTTTATCTAGAATATAAAAATAATTCTTACAACTCCATAATAAAAAGACAAATAATACACTTTAAAAATGGGCAAATGTTTTAAAAAGGTTTTTCTTCAAAGAAGATATACAAATGGTGAGTAAGTACATGAAAAGATTCTCAACATCACTAGTTATAAGGAAAATATAAATCACAATCATAATGGGTACCACTTCATATCCATTAGAATGGCTATAATCAAACAAAGACAGATGACAGCAAGTGTTGGAGAGGATGTAGAGAAATTGGAACCATAACACATCACTAGTAGGATTATAAAATGGTACAGCCACCTTGGAAAACAGTCTGGCAGTGTACCAGCGTGGGGTATGGTATTATCACTTTCTCTATGTTATGAAGCATGGCAGATTTCGTAAAGCACTTATCTATACAAGTTCTTATTTTGCCGAAAGTGGATAGTTTCCTTGGCTCATTGCTAGTTGGTCTCAGTCATATCTTAGAAAGCAAAGCTCAATCTAATTCCAAGGGTCTGTATAAGAATATACTAGCGTACTCTAACTTCAATGGAATGAGGTGGAATTATCTTCTTCTGCATAATTTCCCATAGTGGTGCAAGCTGAGATTGCAGTGTGTTGAAGAAAGCCTGTGATCCCAGCATGCACCACTACCAGAGCTTTCCTACCTCTACGCCATCCTTCAGTGTTTTACTTGTAATTGCTACATCCTCCCAGGATGAAAGGCACACTTGCCTTTCTCTCCCTTTTTTCCCCTGGATGCTACTATTTTGATTAGATAAAGAAAATTGGGAGTGTGGGCAGAGGTAAAGGAGAGCTTAAATTACATCGATTAACTGAAAGGAGAATGTATTCCTTTCTAGGTATTTAAAATACCACAAACTGAGTGGCTTAAAACAACCAAAATTTATTCTTTAACAGTACAGGAGGCTAGAAGTCTTTTTTTTAAATTTAAATTCAGTTAATTAACATATAGTTTAGCATTAGTTTCAGAGGTAGAGTTCAGTGACTGATCAGTCTTATATAATACCCAGTGCTCATTACATCACATGCCCTCCTTAATGCCCATCACCCAGTTATCCTATCCCCCACCCTCTCCCCTCCAGCAACCCTCAGTGTGTTTCCTATGATTAAGAGTCTCTTATGGTTTGTCTCCCTCTCTGATTTCATCTTATTTTATTTTTCCCTACCTTCCCCAATGTTCATCTGTTTTGTTTCTTAAATTCCACCTATGAGTGAGATCATATGGTAAGTGTCTTTCTCCGATTGACTTATTTTGCTTAGCATAATACCCTCTAGTTCCATCTATGTCGTTGCAAATGGCAAGATTTCATTCTTTTGATGGCTGAATAGTATTCCATTGTATATATATACCGCCTCTTCTTTATCCATTCATCTGTCGATGGACATCTGGGCTCTTTCCATAGTTTGGCTATTATGGAGATTGCTGCTGTAAACACTGGGGTGCAAGTGCCCCTTCGGATCACTATATTTGTATCTTTGGGGTAGATACCTAGTAGTGCAATTGCTAGGTCATAGGGTAGCTCTATTTTCAACTTTTTTTTACCAGAGGCACCGGCAAACTGTTTCCCAGAGTGGCTGCACCAGCTTGCATTCCCACCAACAGTGTAAGAGGGTTCCCCTTTCTCCACATTGTTGCCAACATCTGTCATTTCCTGACTTGTTAATTTTAGGAGGCTAGAAGTCTTAACATCAAATTTTTGGCATAGCTGTTCTCTTAAAGGCTCTAGGAAAGCATCTGTTCCATGCCTTTCACCTGGCTTCTGGTGGTTGCCGACAATCCTTGATGTTCCAAACTCTGCCTGTCTTCACAGGACAGACATTCTCCTCTCTGTTTCTCTGCCCCAAATTCCTTCTTCTTACAAGGACCCCAGTCATATTGAATATAGGGCCCACCCTAATCCAGTATGACTTCATCATAACTGGAACTAACTGTATCTGCAAAAACTGTAAGGCCACATTCAAGAATATTATTTTCCCGGGTGGACATGAATTTTGGAGGCTCACTATTTAACCCACTATAGACAATAATAGTGCAGTACAGAAGGCTATCTGTGTGTGTGTGTGTGTGTGTGTGTGTGTGTGTGTGTGTGTGTACACAGTGTGGTGTAGAAGCTGGGAGCAGATTGGGAGGGAGGGAGTATAGGGATATTTTTAGTATGTATATCTCTAAGTACTTTCTTGGCTCCAGGCTGCTCTGCACTGTTAGGCAAACAACATTTCCTTTAACCCTTGCAGCAAGCCTGTGCCATGGGTATTGTTCTGTCACCTCTACAGAGAAGAAAGTTTGTGTTTAGCAGTGATGTTTAGCAAGGCCACACCGTTAAGAGGTTCGACTTGGATTCATATGATACACGGTCTACCTCCAAAACCTGTCAAGTTAAACACTAATCTCTACTACCCTAACACTTTTAAGGAAAAGCGTTAAGTTGTGGTGATTAAAAGGATGTGAGGCAAGGAAGTCATACTGGGTTAGGGTGGGCCCTATATTCAAGATGACACAAGTTGAAGTTTGAATTGGGGGACTAGCTGGTATCGCCAACAAATATTAAAATGAGGAGATCATTTGGAGGCAAGATGTGAATTTTTCTATTGTTTTGGTTGAGAAAGGGAGTAGGGGTGGTAAATGGCACTCCAGATTAAAATACACATTGATGCACACTGATGTAAAGAATCTGAAGGTTACACTGAGGGTGACCATTACGTGGTCTGTGGTACTCCTCAGTTCAACACAGCATCATTTCTCAGTACCTGGTAACCAGGTGCTTGTCATTTGATTCAGAGTCTGCGGCCAGGCACAAAGCCACCCACCTCAAGTACTCCAGACCACCATAAAAAAAATCTCCTTTTCACGCAGTGTTCTGTTTCGTGTTCAAATTCATTGAAAATATATTAGTTCTAAAAGGACAAAACCAGACATTCCTCATGTTTTTGTTTGCTTTTCCTAATGAAGTAAGTGCAGCTTCAGCCACTCTTTCATGTGTAATCAGAAGCCACTGTCCTCATTTTAGCTCTGTTTTGGCCTTTACATGCGTTCTCTGCAATATTCTAGCTGATTGTGTGCCTAGGTGAGTCACTTTTCAAGTGACTTCTTAATAAGGCTGTTTGTAAAAACTGCTACCACAAAAAGAGTACAGGATTGGCTTGGTATATTTTTTAAAAATTTACTCTCAAGATTAGATGCAGTGACTCCAGCAAGAAAATGCTAATGGGAATGTTGCACTAATTTTTCATGTTGCTTAAAACAGAAACCAACTCTAAAGTATCCTTAACAACTAAGAAAATTATAGATGATGGACTTTTTAGTGTTTGCAAATATACCCAACTTTTCTTGGTGATACTTACATTTTATTGTATAAAATAGGTTTAATGTCAATTAGAGCACATTAAAAGTAGTATTTGACGATGTAAAATTGCTCGCAATTCAGAATATTGAGAGTCCCTTATTTATTTTTATGTTTTTAATTAAATTCTAGTTAGTTAACATACAGTGTACTATTACTTTCAGGTGTACAATATAGTGATTCAACACTTCCATACAACACCCTGTGCTCATCACGACAAGTGCACTCCTTACCCCATCACCTGTTTCCCCCATCACCCCCCACCTACCTCCCCCTCTGGTAACCAGCAGTTTTGTTCTCTAGAGTTAAGAGTCTATTTCTTGGTTTGCCTCTCTCTCTATCTCTCTTTCTCTTTTTCCCTTTGCTCATTTGTTTTGTTTCTTAAATTCCACATATGAGTGAAATCATATGGTATTTGTCTTTTAAGAGAGATTCCCTTATTTTAAAAAAGGGAAGAAAGTTATTTTTCATATAAAATTGGTTTCAGATAATGGCCATTTTAAGATTCCTAATTATGTATATAATGTAATTCAAGAATGTGTTTTGGGGCAAAAGTTAGTATTAAGCAAACATTGAATATTCACATTCTATCCTTCTGGAGGAGGTTGGTTTGAAAAAAAAGCTATTTTCCATAGATGTCATTATAAGGTTTATCTTTTTCCCCAGTAGTCTCTGCATATTTCTTTTATTCTGCTTATTTCTTAATATGTCTTATTTGCTACGTTCTTCTTTTTTTTTTTTTTAATTACTAATTTACATTGAGTTCCTGGAGAAAATATAGTAGTAGTTATTTTCCAAACATGAATAGTAAAAGCAATTTGCAGCAGCTAGGAACTGTATCAAATAAGTGTGTCTCTAAATGAGTGGGTAAAATGATTGGAATTTCTTTTCATAGAAAATAAGGTTTCATTGAGCCAGATACATGTCAGTTTATAGAATTGGTTTAAAAAGTTTTGGCATATTGGTTTATACATTTTTAATAATTCTATACAAATTTGTGAATTCTTTAAAACTATATTTATGTAATTGTTTTTTTTTTACCAGTACCTCTGAAAATACTGAGACTCATATTGAATATATAATCTTAGGAATGGTGACATTTAGAAATAGATTTTTAAGCTGAATATTTTCATTGTATAAGAATATAATTGATTGATCAAGCTCCTGTATTTTGGTTGCATATGCAAATTACTATGAACTAAAATACACTTGGGAATAGTTAATAATTCCATATATGAAGCTGACTAAAATATTATGACAAGTTTATTTTCATCATCTGGAATTCTATTTAATCAGCGGAAGAGTTGTGGACATGAGAATAAATAATACTATGTTAATTAATACAGGGAATAGCTTCCAACTACACAATTTATAGGCAGACATCTTCTAACCATCGTTAGACATTTTTGAGAAGGACTCATAATGTATTCCAGGATGTGGAATGTTTTCCCTCTGAACTTCCTTGAGTCACTCCTCTCTTTCCTTTACATGGTGACGTAGATGGGAAGGTGAGCCTTAGCCCTCCTTCAGCCAGGAGCTGCCATGTTTCCCCAGAAAATGTTCCTCATGCATTCACCCATGAACCATTTCATTGAGAGACACTGTGCCAGGTGCTCAATATACCCAGATGAATATTAGCAAGTCCTAACTCTCGGTGTTCACAGCGGGAGTAAGTTATGATGATGGTTATAATTATGTGCCAGGCACTGTTCAGAGCATCTGAGCAAGGTCCCAGTGAGCAACACATAGTAAAGTGCTTAATTCTTCCCCCAGAGACACGGTATAACTTGGTAGGTGAGAGTTGGAGTTTTGAAGTCAGAGGTATTCAGGTTTGAATCTTATTTCTACCACTAACTGTCTACATAATCACGTGCAAGGTACAGAATCTCCTTGAGCTTCCCTTTCTCCATTTCCAAAATGTAGCTGCTACTACTAGATATGTTATATGACTGTTCTAAGGAATGAATAAATCTAGGTTGGGTAGTGTTTGGGATAACACCCAACATATGGCAAGTGTTCAAAATTAATAGCTACTTTTATTGATAGTGTTTTTACCAGCAGTCTCAAAGTGTCTTGTACTTCAGGCAGTGACACTGCAATTAACCCCTCAATCACCGCCCTTCCCAATCCAACCCCGAGGGAACTAGACAGCACCCCACTCCACCAACACCATATCACCTGCTCATTGAAAAACACTTTTATTTGGGTACCTGGGTGGCTCAGTTGGTTAAGTGTCTGACTCTTGATTTCAGCTCAGGTCATGATCCCAGGGTCCTGGGATCGAGTCCCACAGCAGACTCCCTGCTCAGCAGGGAGTCTGCTTCTCCCTCTGACCCTCCCCCTTCTCATGTGTGCTCTCTCTCTCTCTCTGAAACAAATAAATAAATTTATCTTTTAAAAAAAGAAAGGAAAAAGGAAAGAAAAACGCTTTTATTTAATCTTGAACATGTGAGATGAAGACCAAGACCCAGCAGTTACTAGCTAATCAGGTTACTGAGTTATTTTTCACTTTTCCTAGGGATGAAGTGTATACACCAACAAATGCCTAGAGAGCAGGGCTCCCCAAAACTTCCCTGTGAAGAGTCAGATAGCAAACATTTTAGGCTTTGTGGGCCATAACGCCTATGTCACATCTCTCTGGTGTCATGCAAAAGTCATCAGAGACAATATGTAAAGAAATGAGTTTGCCTATTTTCTCATAAAACTTTGCAGAAAAAGCCACTTGGGCCGTAGTTGGCTGACCCTTGTTAGAGTACATATGTAATGGTTGTACACTATTGATTTGCTAAACTAGGCTGTGAACTCACTGAGGCCTCACTGAAGTGAAGTCTTACCGTTATAATATGTGTACACACATACATATTTGGGATTCAATAAATATTTTTTTTTGAATAAATAGGTCATTGATTCAAAAATTAAATGGCTCAGTAAATTATGTCTTGATAAATTATATATATACACACACACATAGCATAGTTATCTTTGCCTATATAAAACTCTGTAATAGGTTGAACTAATTTACTATATAAATGAATTCAGTTTTCAAAGATAATGAGGGATAGCTGAAAATAAATGACCCTTTGATATTAATGTTCATTGAAAGAGATATTAAAATTGTTCATGTGTGTGCATATGTGTGCATGTACTGGGGCAGGGGTGGGGAAGAGAAGAAAGGTTGATTTATATTATCAGGACCCTAAGCTAATATAGGTATTGACAGAGCATTAGATTGTGTTCTGAATTTGCAGGCAGTTAAAAGCAAAACGTGAGATACAATAGAATATGTAATATGATCAAAAGAAACATAACCTTTTTTCATATGGAGCAAATCTTTTTCCTGGTACTAAAAGAACTGTAATATGAGTCCTTGAACAAGCAGTATTAAGCAACATAATAGATAATATTTCCAGTAATGGCTGTAGAAAAAGTGCACAGTGTTCTCATTTCACTGTTTTATGTGTGGATATTTGACTAAAGTCAGACACAGCATTAAAACATACTTCATTAGATCTAGGGATTTTGGAGACATTTTATTTCAGAATTATTTCTATCCCGTATTTTATAAATAACAAAGATCTCAAAGGATGGGTCAAATATTGTGGTTCATCATTGGCCTTCATTAGGTCCAGGTCTCTAAGGGACCACCAACATATTAGTTAATGATTAAAAGTCTTTCACCTAGACAGTAAATTATGACAAAATTCCATTCCATATATATGAAACAAAGCACTTTTCCATGTACTATATCTCATTAGACCTCTCAACAATCCTGGACAGGCGTTATTTGCAGCATGTTATAAATGAAGAAATGACAGTGTTGAGAAATGAAGTGTGAGAGCCCTGGGTAGAGGGCAGAATAAAGCCTAGCATCTGCAGAGACTTGTCACTCCAGTGTAAAATTCGCAAACCTTTTCTCTAAAGAGTGAGCCATTTAAAAAACAAAACCTAGATAAAAAAAAAATAAAAATAAAGTTAACATAAAGGCAAAAAAAAAAAAAAAAAACAAAACCTAGAAACTCAATATAAAAAAGAAAGAGCTGTTCTGCTTGAATACGAATGGAATGGGTCCAGACACCAACTTATTAGACATCCCACCTCACCCCCAGTGTTCTTCCAGAATGGCCCTTAAAGCTCCATTGTCCCTAAGGATCCTTGCTGCTCACTTTGAAAACCACTGGTAGGTATCAGTGAAGATGCAAAGGCTTTCACTTAGGAGATACATGAGCACTTTTAAAAAGTTTTTTTGTGGGACCTAGGGTATTGTTTGCTTTGCTTTTTAGTATAAGACCCTAAAAGGATTAAAATGCATGGTCTCAGTCTACAAATACTCCTGATCATTCTTGATTGAAACTTAGGCACATGTATTCAGGAACTAAAATTCTTCATTAGTAAAATACTACTCTTATCTACCAAATTCTTGAAAACCAAAAGGATTTAGCCATGATAAAAAGGCCATGTTTCTCTCTCTCTCTCTCTCTCTCTCTCTCTCTCTCTCTCTCTCTCTCT
>NW_022589758.1:8503698-8711769 GCF_004348235.1 Phoca vitulina | reverse complement strand
TCTCTCTCTCTCTCTCTCTCTCTCTCTCTCTCTCTCTCTCTCTCTCTCTCTCTCTCTCTCTCTCTAGCACAGCCATTTGGTCCCGCTAAAGCATCCTCCTTAGGCGGACTCCCGATTTGCCTTTACTGAAACTTGGCTGTCTCAGAGGATGCGCATCACTGTATTCCTCTAAAACAAAGCTAGCTATACTGCCCTCCTCCAGGATTTCAGGACTCTTATTTCCCCCTTTCTCTCCATTTGCAGTTACTTGTCACAATGCTCCTCTCACTCTTTTGGTTAAAAAAGAAAACCTTTGAGGAGTCACCAGAACACCGCCTCTGCCTTCAGGTTGCTATTCCATTAGATATCCTGGTCACTCCCTTTGATTCACTGAAGGATTTATTACCTGCTTTTATATACTTTCTTTACACTCACACTGCTGCTATCATTCTTGGCAGTTTTGACATCCATGTGGCCAAAAACTCACACTGAATTCTTTGACCTGTCCCCATCACCTCCACTCCATATCAGCCTGGACCAAGTCTTCAAAAACTGCACTAATTGCTAAATCAAAAGTACAAACATCCTACTCCCTCAACATAGCCTTTTTTCCCTTCAAATTCTCTCTAATACTCACACTAGACCAATTACTATCTTCAGTCCATGGATGGTTCTTTATCCACCGTTCCTCTTTTCATCACTTTCCTTCTTGAATGGCCTAATCGCATTAGTCCTTTGTTTGTTCTCCCTTGAAACCACTCGCGCCTCTGGTTCCTTTGCCCTTCTCTCACTCCATTGTATTCCCTTGAAAAGCCCCTACGGTGTTGAAATCACCCATTTGCCTTTTCCATGCCTGCAGCCCAGCCACTTAAGCTAATAGAAAAGAATCACAAAAGCTGGCAAGTCCTTTTCACCTTAGCTTCATTAGCTCAAACCTAACTAGATGGTTAGCCCTGCCCAGTAACTGTGTAGTTTTCCAGTCTCCAAAATAACTAATTAAACCTTTCTCCTCTCTCCTTAAGCCTCCTTATTTGGATCCTTTCTCCTTACCCTGAGCTTCTGATCTCACCTCACATTTTACTGAGGAACATAGTAAAATATCAAGTGGGAATTCCCTCCTCTTCCCACTGCCAAATTATGAACCTACTACATCTCATCATCCATCCTGTTATGTCTTAGGGAGGGTCTTGCCTCCTCCAGAAGGACAATCCCTCTGTGTGTGCTCTTTGCTTTAGCTACTACAGAGTAAGTTCCAAAGCAAATACTGTCTCTTCTTTTTTCACCATCCATATGCTTCATACCTTGTACAGTAGTTGGTGTAATGCACATTTGTACGTATTATTTGTATCTGTATGTGTGTGTGTGTGAGAAAGAAAGGGGTGTGTGCATGCCGTATCTTTTGGCTTATGTGAGAAAATTTAAGAACCAAAGCCCTTTTCCATGGCCCTTTGATATTTCAACTGAATAGCGTTTAAAAGATGATGGCGTCCCAAGCTACAGTGATACCTTTCCGTTTCAGGAAAAGTGCCAGGTCATCAGGTTATCATGCAGAAAAGACAGAAAAGTTATTCCTAGTCTTCTGTAGAAATCAAAACTGCTGAATATAACATCCCATACACAGTAAGTATAATAAGCTTATAATGTACTCACCGAGCTCTGAAATTGCATTCATTTGGAGCATTAATTTCCCAGAATTATTTCAGTTGGCTCTAACATTAATAAAAGTGCATTACCTGTTTTAATAATTGGGGAGGAAAGAAGAATTAGTCTGGCTCCTGATCTGCACGTGGAGAGTATGAGCACTGCAGAGCATATAAGTGAATCTCACAATGATTAAGTGCTCCTCTTACATGCAATTCAAAGAGAAATGAAAATCTGAGGCAACTAGTTTTTCTTTAAAAATGTGCCTTAAGAGTATGTTATGATTTTTAAATCTTGAATTGTAGCTGTTAAAATGACCTCTTCTGTTTCCAGAAACCTGCTTAAAGACCTTGCTGGAGAGCTGAGGTCAACAAAAACCCAAAACACAGTAGAAGGAGGTAGATTATAAATACATGGAAGACAGCCAGCTACTGTGAAGCCAAGACAATAGACAGGTTGTAGGAAGAGGTAAGGGATGGACCTTGGAGTCCCCCAAAAAATCCCTGGTTAAAAATGGAGCTGAAATACATAATGGTCAGCGTCAGTCTAAATCAGACTAGTATCTCTTAACATTTCTCAAAAGTGGGAGAGGTAGAGAAGTGTTGGGTTTGCAGAGGGTTTCCTGTCAGAGTTGTGTCCTGAGTTAACAGAGAGGCTGTCATGATGTCAAGAAAGGAAGTAATTAAACAGAGTGGGATTTGATAATTTAAAAAGGAAGCAAAAAATTACTATGAAAAAAAAAAAACCTTAATGGGTAGTTCTTATTGGTTCAGGAATCTAATCTCAGCCTAGTCAGTCATGAAATATCTCCTTGGTCCTCCTAATGAAACTCTGACTGTAATTACTTTCTTTTCCTCACAAAAAAATCTTTGTGAATACTGTGTTAGATATGCTTAACTGTATTTCTTATTCATTTAAGTTTCATTAATGTCATTAAACCTGAGATGTACTTTCTCTAAGTGAAAGAAAAAAGAATTACATATTCAGAACAGAAATTTCCTTTTCCCCTATTACTGTCATTTCTCCTTCATAGCTTCAAACATACTTCCATTCCTCTTTACAGTAGTGGTTCATGGAGGGATTCAGTGGTCTATAATTACCCTCAACTGATAGCAAAATTTTGTGTGCATAGGCATTTTCCCCTTTGGAAAGAAAGTTCATCATGTTCTTCAGATTGTCAAAGGGTACCATGACCTGGAAAAGATTAAGAATCTTTCCTCTGTAGCATTTTTTAAGACTCTCCAAGACAACATGGTGGAATCACTTCCATTTGTCTTCACTACGTCCATTTTTCCGTGTGCTTGGCTTTCCTCAAGTCCTAAGTTATTACAGGATCTCTGCTAGGTTTCCTTTTAAAAAAATTTGTTCTTGAGTGTTGCTTCATTATAAGGTGTATGCTACTATTAAAATTGCTTAAAATGTTATTTGTGCTATTTTTAACAAGTTATCTGAGTATTAAAGAATCAGACCCTTAAATCATGTTTCAAATAGTAGTCTTTCTGAGAGGAACACTTTAGAGATAGAAACCTATTATCTCTACTGCTGAGAGCAGACTTTTACCTTTTAAACAAAAGTATTATCAGCCTTATCTATGCTCTGTTTTGTGTTAAAGTTCTTCTTTTAATATTTTATTTATTTGAGAGAGAAAGAGCACGAGTGGCGGGGAGGAGGAGAGGAAGAAACAGGCTCCCCAGTGAGCAGGGAGCCCAATGCGGAGCTCAATCCCAGGACCCCAGGATCGTGACCTGAGCTGAAGGCAGATGCTTAACCCACTGAGCCACCCAGGCGCCCCTTGTGTTAAAGTTCTCATAAACTATCCTTATCCAGTATTCAGTCAGGTATGAGTGTAATAATATGAATTCTCGGAACAAGGTTACTTGATAGAAGTAAAATAAAATTCAAGGGTACTTCAACTTCAATTTTATTCATGTGTACAGGCCATTTCTAATGTTCAGTCTTTATTCTCCATTAAAGGATAAAGAACTCCTTTAGGTATTTTTCCCAAGAAGCCTTAATTGTTGTGTTTCATTTTCTACTTTTTCATTGAATAGCCGTGTCATACAATGTATGATCTAAATGAAATACAAACACAAAGAAATCTACAGCTACATCAGAGCTTTTCCTTTTTGTAAAGCATAATAACCAGTCCTTTTTTATATATATACTTATCAAATGCCTATTATGTGAAAAAATTTTCAAGGCCCAATGAGATAAATGATGTGAATGTTTTGTAACTTAGTAATGCCATTTAAATATAAATAATTAGATTGAGTAAAGAAGAAATGGTATTTAGTCAGTGGTGTTGGTGGTGCCACATGGAGATTCCCTTCACCAAGCCAGTCCAACCATCCCCTGGCTGCTATAGCCCGCATTCACTTCTCCAGAGATTTGCTCCTAGGAGCAAATCCAAAGCCTAGGAAGGTGTGCCTTCATTTCCCAAAGAGGTCCTGGGTCATTGTCTTACTAATATGCAGATATGAACACTCAGGTTTCTTGCTTCAAGGTGGGAAAAACTCAGTGGTGCAGTTTATGCTCCAGAACTGCCTGTAGGGTCAGGCTGAGGCAAGATTCATCCTGAAAATGTATCTGGGCTTAGCTCTTTCCTCTGCCTCCTCTTGCTTTCCTCACTCCCTTACAGGTTTCTCCTGAGAACACACCATCAGGAAATCAATTGGTAAAGAATCTTCATCTTAGGCTCTGTTTCTAGGGAACCTGACTTTAGAGTATAAACAGTGTTTGGGGATGTGTTCTTTTATAAACTCCTCTTTTTATTATATAGTAATTATACAATCACCAAACTATAGAGTTGCAAAAGACTAGAATTTTTCATCTTTGCATCTTACAACTGGATAGTGAGTCCCAGTAAGTGACTTAGAGGCCAAAAAACAGTTTGGAACAGAATCCAAACACAGGTTTTCACAGGATTGTTACAGTTAAGAATATTTTTCCTTTTATGAACTTGTGACTGAAGAGAATGGCTCTTTATATAAATGTAAGTGAATTTGTTAAATGTTCATTCAGCAAAGGATTATGAAACAATGTCAAACCATTCACATTTGCAATGTTTAGTAATACTCCTGAAAACCCATCTCATTAATTATTGGCAGCACTCTATCCCTCCCTGTCCCAAATAAAGATCTCATTCCATCAGCCTCAGAAATTTTAAATTTTTTCAAAGACTATATAGGTATTCTTTGAATGAAGACTGATTTCCTACGTAATGGGAAGGTACTGAGTCCTGTAGAAATGCAATTATTATGTAAAGCATGCCTATTTGTGTACTAGTACACAACCTTTAAAATTTGTCCATTTTCTGCAATCTTTAAAATTCTTTTTATTCGAGTATAGTTGGTACACAATGTTATATTAGTTTCAGGTGTACAACATAGTGATTCAACATCTGTATAAGTTCTGCTATGCTCACCACATGTGTAGCTACTCTCTATCACCATACGTTGCTTTTACACTATCATTGACTCTATTCCCTATGCTGTGCCTTTTATTCTCATGGCTCCTTCATTTCATAACTGGAAGCCTGTATATCCCACTCCCCTTCACCCAGTTTGCCCATCCTCCCACCCCCTTCCCTTCTGTGATCCTTCTAAAACCACTTCAAAGAAATATAAAATATCGCCAGTATAGATGCATATTAATGTTACATTTGTTTATTAAATAAGTGTATAAGTCAAATAAGGAAGAAACAAGGTGTTTGACCCTTATTGCATATAGATACTGAGGGAGAAAAACCTTTTACGTCTTACAGGGCAATGTTTCCATGCCCTCAGCATCCCCTAAAATAGACCTGGGCTCCATCTTAATGTTCCAAGTGTTAGAGAGGCTTTTGATAAAGCAATCTATTATGGCAATTGTTAAAGGCTCAATTTTTGCCCCTGTTCTTCTGTAAATGTGAGCATGTGATTGGGGTCTTAAGGAATCACAGAGGGTGCTCTTGAGCAGAGAGGCAAAGTGCCTTTAGTAGCTGAAGACCTTGAGAGGCCAACAGACTGAAAAGGCTTGCCAGCAGGGGGAGCTCTTAAAAGCAGGCCTGGATAAGAAGAAAAAGTGCTGAAAGGAAAGGGGATCAAGGGGAGGAGAGAAGGTGCTTTCCAATTTCATGCAGAGCATACATTTATGGAGAGCCATAAACTCAAATCAGGGTGGGCTAGTGAGTGCTAAGGATACAAAAAATCCTCAGCAATCCTTAGTCACAGAACAATGGCAGAGAATCAGACATTAGAATTCCCAAAATGCCCTGAGCTCCACATTAAAGCAAAGCTAGTCTGCTTGAACTGGGTAGAAGGAGTGGGGAATTGAAACTTTAGAATTGCTATGATTTTATAGTCTCCCTTCAAGCAAAATGCCAAAATGATTGGATATTCCATTTATGGGAGGAGCTTTCCCTCAGAATCTGTACCTAGCCAAGTCAAAATCCTGTTCCTCTTTTGCTGTATCTCATACATTTATGTGGTTTTCTTTAATGAACTCTGAAGTTCATAGGTATCAGGAGTTGATCATGACACATTAGGTTTCTGTGAACAAGGTAAAATCAGTCATCACATCAAAAGTGCAAATTCTGAAGGTCTTATTGTAGCATAGAATCATGACTACCTAGGTATTAGTAGAAAACATTTCAAAGTTTCTGAGGCTGATGGAGTGAGGTTTTTTTTTTTTTTTTCTGAGGGGAAATATCAAAAATCAACAAGACTGAGACTTCCAGGAAAGATGGTGGAGTAGGAAGATCCTAAGCTCACCTTGTCCCATGGATACAACTAGATGACACCCATATCAGTGTAAATAACCCAGAAAATGACCTGAAGACTGGCAGAACAGACTCTCTAGAGCTAAATGTAGAGAAGAGGCCACATTACAGATGGTAGGAAGGGTGGAGATGCAGTCAGGAGCTAAATGGACCCGTGGGATGTCATGGGAGAGAGGAATGCCGCAGGCATGGAGAAGGGAATGAAACAGACACCACAGGCATGGGGAGCCCACACAGAGAAGACAAAACCCATAACATTTGGCTTTGAATTTCAGAGAGGCTGAATTTCATGAGTTCTTAAAATCAGTGGGGCTTAACACTTGGAACTTTAAAAATCGCCTGACTCCCCTGTGGGAGAGCCTGAAGGACAGAGTGCCCACCCTTAAAGAGACAGCACAACAAACAGCCCCATGGAGATATAGCCTAGAAGCCGCAGTTTGAAAAATGCCTGGCATATGTAGGAGAGTGATTTGTTTACTGATCTCAGAGCATTTACTAGAGGTACAGGGATCTCTAAGAGACTATACACTAGAGGAAGCAGAAGAATGAATCAGCCACCTGGAGGACAGAGTAATAGAAAGCAATCAAGCTGAACAGGAGAGAGAAAAAAAATAATAAAAAATGAAAATAGCCTAAGGGAACTCATTGACACCATCAAGTATGATAACATTTGCATTATAGGGACCCCAGACAGAGAAGAGAGAGAAAAGGGGGCAGAAAATGTATTTAAAGAAATAATAGCTAAAAACTATCTGAATCTGGGGAAGGTAACAAAAATCCAGATCCAGGAGGCACAGAGAGCTTCCAACAAAATCAACCCAAGGAGGTCCACACCAGGACACATAGTCTTGGCAAAAAGTAGTGATAAAGAGAGAATTTTAAAAGCAGCAAGAGAAAAGAAGAGTTATATACAAGGGAAACCCCGTAAGGCCATCACCTGATTTTTCAGCTGGAATTTTGTAGGCCAGAAGTGAGTGGCACAGTATATTCAAAGTGCTGAAAGAAAAAAACTTGCAACCAAGAATACTCTATCCAGCAAGGCTATTTGGAATAGAAGGAGAGATAAAACAAAAGTCCTCCACAAAATAGTAGTGAATTGGATCCAACAATACATTAAAGAAATCATTCACCACAATCCAGTGGGCTTTATTACTGGGATGCAAGTGTGGTTCACTATTCACAAATCAATCAACATGATACATCACACCAAAAAGGGAAAGCATAAAAACCATATGATCATTTTAATAGATGCAGAAAAAGCATTTGACAAAGTACAACATGCATTCATGATAAAAACCCTCAACATAGTAAGTTTAAAGGGAATATATCTCAACATAATAAAGGCCCTATATGAAAAATGCGTAACTTCATACTCAGTGGTGAAAAATTCAGAGTTTTTTCTCTAAGATCAGAAACAAAACGGGGATGTCCACTCTTACCATTCTTATTCAACATAGTACCGGAAGTCCTAGCTACAGCAATCAGAAAGGAAAAAGAAATGGAAGGCATCCAGATTGTTAAGAAAGAAGTAAAATGTTCACTATTTGCAGATGACATGATGCTACATAAAGAAAACCCTAAAGACTCCACCAAAAAACTACTAGAACTGATAAGTGAATTCATTTAAGGTCCCAAGATACAAAAGTCCATGTACAGAAATCCACTGCATTTCTATACACCAATAATGCAGTAGCAGAAAGAGAAATTAAGAAAACAATCCCCTTTACAATTGCACCAAAAAGAATAAAATACCTGGAAATAAACTTAACCAAGGAGGTGAAAGACCTGTACTCTGGGAACTATAAAACATTTATGAAAGAAATTGAAGACAACAGAAACACATGGAAGGATATTCCATGCTCATGGATTGGAAGGAGAAATAATGTTAATATATACACACTATTCAGAGCAATCTACATATTTAATGCTATCCCTATGAAAATACCAACAATATTTTCCACAGAACTAATATAAATAATCCTGAAATTTGTGTGCAACCACAAAAGACCTCAAATAGCTAAAGCAATCTTGAAAAAGAAGAACAAAGCTGGAGGTATCACAATCCCAGATTTCAAGATATACTACAGAGCTGTATTAGTCAAAGCAGTATGATACTGGCACAAAAATAGACACATAGATTAATAGAACAGAATAGGAATCCCAGAAATAAACTTACTATTATATGGTCAATTCATCTTCCACAAAGCAGTAAAGAATATACGATGGGAAAAAGACTGCCTTCAACAAATGGTGCAGGGAAAACTGGACAGGTACATGCAAAAGAATAAAACTGAACCACTCTTATACCATACTCAAAAATAAACTCAAAATGGATTAAGGACCTAAATGTGAAATCATAAAGATCCTTGAAGAGAGCATAGGCAGTAATTTCTTTGATATAGGCTGTAGCAACATTTTTCTAGATAGGTCTCCTGAGGCAAGGGAAACAAAAGCAAAAGTAGATTATTAGGACTACATCAAAATAAAAAGCTTCTACACAGTGATGGAAACAACTAAAAGACAACCTACTGAATGGGAGAAGATACTTGCAAATTACATATCTGAAAAAGGTTTGGTATCCAAAATATGTAAATAACTTATACAACTCAATACCCAAAAAACAATCCAATTAAAAAATGGGCAGAAGACATGGAACACTACATCAAAAACTAATGATGTAATGTATGGTGATTAGCATAACATAATAAAAGTAAAAAAAAGAAGACATGAACAGACATTTCTGTGAAGAAGACCTCCAAATGGCCAGCAGACACATGAAAAGATGCTCAACATCATTTATCATCATGGAAATGCAAATCATAACCACAATGAAGTACTACTTCACACCTATCTGGGTGACTTAAAAAAAAAAAAAACACCACAAGAAACAACAAGTGTTGGCAAAGATATGGAGAAATAGGAACACTCATGTACTGTTGGTGTGAGTGCAAGCTGGTGCAGTCACTGTGGAAAACAGTAAGGAGGTTAAAAATTAAGAATAGAATTACAGCAGGATCCAGTAATTCCACTACTGGGTATTTACCCAAAGAAAACAAAAACACTAATTTGAAAAGATATAAGGCACCCCTGTGTTTATTACAGCATTATTTACAGTAGCTAACATATGGAAGCAACCCAAATGTCCATTGATAGATGAATGGATAAAGAAGTGGTATGTATATAAAAAGGAATACTACTTGGCCATAAAAAGAATGAAATCTTGTCATTTGCAACAACACAGATGGATCTAGAGAGTTTAATGCTAAGTGAAATAGGTCATTCAGAGAAAGACAAATACCATATGATCTCACTCATATGTGGAATTTAAGAAATAAAAAAGAACAATAAAAGAGACAAATCAAGAAACAGACTCAACTACAGAGAACAAACTGATGGTTACCAGAGGGGAGGTGGGTGAGGGGGATGGGTGTAATAGGTGAAGGGGATTAAGAGTATACTTATCATGATGAGCACTGTTTAAGGTATAGAACTGTTGAATCGCTATATTGTACACCTGGAACTAACAAAATACTGTATAATAACTATTCCAGAATTAAAAGAAAATTAATAAGACTCTGTCAGGACTGAGCTCCTTCATTCTCTTAAAATACTGAGTTCTTTAAAAATTCAGTTATTATGTATAACATGCCTACATTGGTAAGTTCTTTGTTTTCTTTGCTAGTTTATTGCTATATCGAGACTTATATCAAACCCAAAATGCTCCAAAGTACTTCATTCATAAACCAATAATATAATACATTCACCTTCTTAAAAAAAAAGACATCACGTACAAGGATTTGACTAGCTGTTGCTTAGTTATTGTAAATGTGGAGTAGAAACTCAATTCTTAACTCCTTATGTTCTCCTAACATAGGATAAAGAATATATAATGAAGTTGACTCTGACCTGAAGTCCCATGATTCCTCCATACCAACTTCACTAAAAGAACAGAGAATAGTGGGTTGAGACAAGTATTTATACGGGTGAAATATTTCTTTTAAGGGTCATTGTTATATCTTGTAATCTTTCAGCTTTCTCTTGCTTCTAATTTCTCAGATATGTAAATGGACCAGAAAAGAGCCAGGTAGCTTTCTGGCTTTGACACTGAAGATAAAAGATAAATGTACACTAGGATTTTCTCCTTGAATCCGTAACCATTTAGATACCAAACCTTCTCCTTTCTTAATACGTATAAACACAGTAAAAGTCCTCTAGGCAGAGGTTGCTCATGTGTCCATTCATTCAAGAGCATTTTATTGCTCACTTAGTAAGTGGAAGGCAGTGTGTTAGGAGCTAACGGTGTCAAGGTAAATAAGCTAAGTGTAGTTCTTTTCCTCACTGAGCTTATGGCCTAGCATCCTTACTAATTCACTATCTAAAATAGCTCATTACATGGGTTGCATAGTTTAGCATCTATTGGAAGCACTCCAAGACACTCAGATGAGGGGCATTTGTAGGTCGTTCAAATGAAATTTTAACTCCTCCTAGGCTTTATTTAGCATGTTAAACTTAATGCCATCAATACAGGCAATTAGGAATCAGAAGGTGGTAAAGGACATTTAGGCACAAAGTCATCCATCACATTAAATTACTGAATCTTTTTATCTCATTGCTTTTGAAGTAAATGACCCTCAAGAGTTGGTGGGCATCGGTAATGTTTAAATACAGTTTAAAATCAAATGTCGGCATTCTGAACAGCTTCCATTCCTTCTTAGGGAATGTATCCTTGATTTTGGTCTTTTTTCAGTAAGAGGCATTAAAAAATAATGATTTCCTCTTTGTACAGAGCACAGGGACATGATTCTTTTTAGATGAGATGCCATTGTGTCATTAGAGATGATAGTTGTATATTATGACATGGACAATTTCAGGAATCCTTTATCTAAGTTTGGGTTTCCCCAGAAGTACATTGTGAGACATAAAGTGGGTCCAGGTAGTTAATTTGGGAGAAAATTATAAGAAGTACGTGGAGGAAAGTAGGGAAAGTGAGACAGGGAAGGGAAAGATGTCTTGAAAGGGTTGTAATGAGCAGGTTTTCATGGTGGGCAACTGGGGATCAATCCTACTGGGGACCCTTTGAAGAACCATGGGGAACCTTCAGAAATATTCCATCAAAGGACAAGGTAAGATGAAATATTTTCCCACCAACTCTCAACTGTCATTGGTTGAGGGTAGTTTCTGGGGCAGTGAAGCCTTAGACACTTCTAGGCTTCCCAACAAGCAGCAGGCTGGATAAGCCCTCCAGAGGAAACCCTTGGGTAGAGAAGCAGTTGATGGCAGGCACTCAAGGTAGGAAGTTGTCAGTGCCCTGGGAACTGGTGACCACAGCTGCAGGTTCATTTAGAGGTTGGACCGAGGGGATAGGGGGCAGAGCATTCACAGCATTGGCATATGCTGGGAACAAATTGCTGTAAACTGCATTTACTTGAAAAAACACTGTGGTCAGTCAACATTTTACAAAATGTTGGTCCATAGGCTGGTCCAAAATTCCCCCCTAACAATGCTTTATTTTCTGCAACACATCCAAAGAAAAATGGTGTGCACGTGCACTTAGAGCATTTAAACTATCCTATCACAATAATGGTTATTTCACCAGGAAAAAAAGTTGCATGCTATTGTTCTCTCCCTTATCTGTGATTTTTCTAAGGACTAAAAGAGAGATGTTCCATGGAGCAGTTTGTCTCCGTGAATATATCCCACTGACAGGAAAATAAATGGATGATGAATTCAGAGTGGCATTCGTGCCACATTTCTTTACTGAGGATAGTAGTACTCTGTGCTTCTTTACTAACTTACCCATTTGCCCTTCTGACACTCTTGCCATGTCAGAGCAATTTTTATTGCCTTAGTTCACAATGTAAGAAACTTAGTTTCATTAAAACATGAATCGTGCACCTGGGATGTGTCATATAGTGGGTTAGACACTCTTCCTCGGGATATTTCAGTTACTCCTACTCAGAACCCTGGGGTGTATTATTGTCCTCATTTACTGATAAAAGCTCTAATCAGGAACTGGCGAAGTTCTCATGAGACAGGAAAGTTTGGAAGTAAGACCCAATTCCTGGAGTTTCATCTCCATCCCCAATACTTATTCCCCTCTAACTCGTGACCTCTCCAGGTTGTCTCCAGATTCCCCCCAGCATTTCTAGACAGACATCTACACTTAGCTATTACTACCGCCATAGAACCTTGCATGGTACCACATTTGTGGACTGAGTAATTTCGACATAATTACCACACACTGAAGGTATTTTTTTATCTGCGCTAGCTTGATCTCCCTTCAGATGAGAGTCGATTTGATTATAAACTTCATGGGATAACGCCCAGTCGTGGATTTGTGTCTCCTGTGATCCATCTCCTTCTTCTGCCTTCTACCACATTTTACTTGGTTGGTTATTTCTGAAAATTTGTATTGACATAGACTATAAGACTGTGTATATTCACACTTATTTAGCTGTACAATTTTATCTCATGTGACACTCCTTCTCATTCCATCAGGTCTAGCCACATTAGCCTTGTGTCCATCTCTCATATTTGCCACGCTCTGTCTCACTGTGTGAACTTTGTACATGCTGTTCCCTCTCCTGAAAATGTTTGTACTTTTTACAATGACCCCGTAAATCCCTACTTAGGCTTCATAACCGTGCTCAAGCTCAAGGTTCCTTGGGGAAACTTCCTTAACGAATCTAAGCAGATCTCCCTGGTAGAGACTCTAATAACATCGTGTGTCTCTTTGTTCTTATTATCAGAATTCTGAATGTATACATTTATGTGTGTATATATGTGTGTGTGAAGATTTAATCAATATCTGTCTCTCCCACCATCCTACATGCCCCATTACACAAAATCCTCATCTGTTCGGACTCAGGAATGTACCTCCCAGAAATTAACATGGGGCCATGCTCATGGCAGACACTCAGTAAATAAGTCTTGAATAAAATAGATAAATATCTAATGTTAACTTCTCTGAGTTGGACCTAGGGTGTTCTCAGTCCTGGTATTTCTCTGTTGGGGAAGTACTGCCTCACCCCAGAGGGGCTTTTAAAATGCCTGAGGGTGCTTTCTGGTTGTCGCAATGACTAAGTGCAACTCCTGGGATTTGGTGGCAGAAGGCAGAGGTGTTAAGAATCATGCAGTGTGTGGGATAGTCTATTCAAGGAATAATTGTTCCACTCCAAATGCCAGTAGCACCCTGAGAAACACTGCAAGATAGATTATGTATTTGAGTAATAGGCCTCTGATGTGTTTGAGTAATTGTTAACATGAGTTTGTATGCAGTGTAGAGGTACAAGTGTGTATGTGTGTGCATGTGTGTGTGTGTGTAACTGCCCTTTTAAATTAATCTTGTGTCAATAAGTCATCAGTTAATAGATTACCTTTCCAATGGGTGCCAGAAAGAAGGGCTGTAGGGAAGCAGAATGAAATGGAGATAGGAAAACTGTCTCATGTGTCAGAAATATGAAACCTAGAAATGTCCAGGAGGCCCAGTGTTAATCTCATTTATACAGTTGGTATTTTGCTTTGTATTTCCTATGTTCCTTCTTTTCTATTTCTGTCTGGCTTTTTATTTCTTCTCCAGGTTAAAGCTGCAGTCTGACATGCTCATGTGTTTACTTTCTTCCTTTTAGTTCAAATAGAAAATTGAGGTTAGTTTTCAGGATTGTTTGTGTCCAGTGTCACAGTTAGCCCGTGGTTGCAATAGAGAAGCTCAGTAAAGCCTCTTTCATTGTTTCTATTATAACACGAGAACAGTCCAGATACTAGTGGTAGACCTCCCTTTACTGAGACTGAAAAAATGATTTTTATGGTACCTCTCCTGCTTCAGATGGCTGCAAAAACTTGGGGCAGAGATGGAAGAGCCTGTAACAGAATGTGACAAAGCGCTAGTTGGGGGATTCCAGACATTGGGGGAGCCCCACTCATCAACTATAAATCATTTAACCTCTTTGGGCCTTGGTTTTATCATATTTAAATAACGAGAAGACCAGATAAGATAACTACTAGGGCCCTTTCCTGATCTCAAATTGGACATTTCCGGTTCAAGGAAGAATGGGGGAGGAAGGAATGAAGAAGAATAGATATTATCCTAGAAACTAGGTACTAAAATGCCTCCCACGTATAAAATTATAAATCATGCCTCATTCCTTTAGAATTCTGCTCTAGAATTGAATAGCTAGTATATGACCAGGACTTCTCAGGGAGCAGGATGGAACTCCCTGGAGGATTGATTCAAGAATGGTTTCAGAGGCAGTATCCACATACACAAGCACATAAGTGGTTAAGCATTTGGGCCCTGGGGAAAAATCCGTGCTTGAATTCCAGCTCCAGCACTCTTGGACTGGTCCTGTAGATTGCACATGCCCTTAACCAGTGTAAGCCATTGTTTGCTCATCCATTAAATGTTAATAATAATAGTACCTACTTTGCTGGGTTGTTGTGATAATTAAATGAACACATGCCATCACTGGGAAAGAATGTCTTAGCAGATAGGTAAATGGTCCATAAACTTTTGATGTGATTTCTGTAAGCAAGCTAAACCGATCAAGAATGGTGCAGTTTAATAAATTATTCTTTGGCTACCAGAATTCTGCCCCCCTCCAACCCGCCTCTTTCAGAATGCAGAATGGCTGATGAATCCTTTTATGAACTAGCTGCTCACATGACTACTACCAGTCAAATGTTAATAAAATATGCATTTGAAAAGGTATTTATTACTTTTTGTTAATTTCTCCCCCTCAAAACTGTTAGAGATGGTTAAAATTACTAACTTAATCATATTTACCTAGAAAAGAACTAAATTTACTATTGACTGTATTGTGGATTATAGACCTTCATATCAGACTGACTGGTAGTTTTCTTCTACTATTTCTTCCAGAGTCATAGAGACAGCACTGCCTTAATTTACTGTATTTTGGCCTGGTCCGGTCTACATGTATGTGAATAGTTGGGAAGTGATTTCACCACAGGGCTGCAGGATGGGTTTGTACTTGACTTCTCCATTAGTTTGTACCATTGGCTGGGCAGGCAGCTGCCAAAAGGACTTCCTCCACCCTCCCCTGAATTGGTCCCAATGAAGCCATTGTAATTTTATATTTATCACTACGATTAATTTGCTGCACTGAGTCTGTCATTTCTCCTGGGAGGTAACCCCTAGCGTGGGATAAGCACAGTTGGATTTTGTGAAATAACTCTATTCTAAGATTAGAATATTTTTGTGTCATCTGGTAAGATGGTTCTGGATTGTAAATGTTCAAAGTGCTCTAGTATTCATCATAATTACAAGTGCATTGTTTTTTCTTCTCCACTTTCTTAATTCATGATCCTTGTTTATCATGTTTCTTTACCTCATTCATAGTTCCTTAAACATGAAGATATTCTAACTGGTTGCAAGATAGTATTTCAGTAGAGCTTGTCACTTCTAGGCAAACCCTTCTAATAATATTTCATATTTGTGCATTAGTCCATTACATTTTGCTATAATATTCATTTCACAAGGTTTTTATTTTTATTTTTTTAATTTTTTAAAAAGATTCTATTTATTTGTTTGACAAAGAGAGAGACAGTGAGAGAGGGAATACAAGCAGGGGGAGTGGGAGAGGGAGAAGCAAGCCTCCTGCCGAGCAGGGAGGCCGATGCGGGGCTCAATTCCAGGACCCTGGGATCATGACCCGAGCTGAAGGCAGACCCTTAACGACTGAGCCACCCAGGCGCCCCTCATGAGGTTTTTAAAATAAGTTTAGTTTTGTTGTGATATATGCTTAATTCTCTTATGTGCCAGGATTATGCATTTGAGTTTTAGATTATATTGCTTCACTTAGCAAGTTAAATAAATTTACACTGTAGCCTCAGTATTAGTATTGTCAATAGATATACTTATTTTAAGTAAAGATAAATTCCTTGACCTAAATAGTTAGGCAGTAAATGAGACATGTGGAGTGCAAACGGTGTTTCTAGTTTCTTTTGAAACTTTATTGTGACTTGAAACAGTGTAAGAAAATACAAGTCTAAAGCCATATTGCTAATTTTAGCAGTTCTGTCATTTTTTAAATAAGTATACACTTTGTTGAATAATGACTTTAGAGCCACTTACTCTTCATCAGTGTAAAACTGCTCTTGAATTTTACTATTCCATGTACATGTTTATACTCTGCCACCTCTGCTGTATCATTCACTTTAAATAAGCTCATCTGCCATTTAATGTGAAATGCTAATCAAAATGTAGTATATTTAACAAATGTCTGTGTAAATTATTTTTAGTTAGATAAATTCATGTCCATCTCAGTATAAATAAGAACTTGAAGTGACTTACATTATTAACAATAAAATAAAATATAAATTGATAAACAGATCCAGGGGAAGGGACATGAGTGGACTGATAAAATGAAGCTAGAAGGTATCATTAGTTTACAGAAAGACCTATTATAAAATTCTATTAAATCACCAGAAATCATATGGAGATTTGGCTCCAAGCTTCCCAGTGGCCAAAGCAAAGAAAGTAGAATTATTTGCAAGATTTACATTTTGATATTTTTTAAAGGTTGGGTCCAGGAAAAGCCCATATTTTTCTGGTGTGAGCATTAAGAGATCTATTTCTCTTAAGATTATAAAGGGAATGTTACAGGATATGAAACATTGTCCTCAACATCATCCTGACGGTAATTTCAAGGGCATATTATCCTATGGTTGCTTTTTCAAGAATGTGAATTGTGACACCAATGCCAAAACAATAAATATTCAGTAAGACCAATTTTACATGTAGCCAAAAAAATGCATTACAGTTTTTGAACAAATGATTGTTTATGAATAATATTTGGTCACTCCAGAAAAATGACTGACCTTTATAATATCCACTCATATAAATATACATTTATATACATATAACAGTTGCAAAATATATTTATTATATGCACATGTATATATCCTGTAACCCCCCCCCCACACACACACACACACACTGCCAACCAGATTATAAATCTCATACAGGTTTGTAGAACTTATTATATCCCCAGTGCTCACCACAGTACTGTGTAAATGAAGATGGAAGGTGAAATATTGGGTAATGTGATAGCAGTATCACAGGAAAACTATGGGGGCAAATAATAATTATATAGTATGATGAAGGTGAGTAGCTAATGTAATTACTTCAGAAATATGTAAAAAATAATGACAGGATCAGGTAAGCCAGCTATCAACTCAAGAAACACTGAAAGCCAGAGGGTCTCTGGGGAAGCAAATAAGAAGAACCTTATCTCCTGTAGCTTCTGAGAAGACCATGCTAGAAATCAGACCCAAGACCTAATTTTAAAGATGACAGAGATGCCATGATATTTGAAGCACAGCCTTGACAGGTATCCTCTATAAAAGTCAGAACTCTGAGAGGAAAGGAGTGTGACTGTGATACTTGGATGAGCACATATTGATGCATCGGCCTGAGAATATTGAACCCCAGAATCCACTAAACCTTTCCAATTGGTAGGATTAGCTCCCTGCTCTTTGCTGGAAGAGAGAAACTCTTCTTGCTTGGAAATGCTAGAAAGACCTCATCTGAGGCAGGTAACTTGAATATCATGTGCGTCTTTTTCAAAAACTTCTGCCACCCTCATACCTCAAGACTGGGACCCAGGGGCAGGTCATGGCCCAACCCACACATGGAAACACAGTCCCTATTGTGTGAGAAGGTAGTTTACATCCTGAATGAATTGTAGGACCAGGTAATTGATATTGGCGGGGACACGGGGAACTAATGTGGGAGTGAATGTTGAGGATATTGGATCAGGAAATTGTTGACCTGCAAGCACTCACGCATGATTTGGAGTTCAAAATATTCACAAGGACACCTGAATTTTGCTCTCATGTACTTTGGAATGGGTCTTTGAAGCTTTGACAGTAATGGCCTGCAGTAGATGAGATAGTGATACAGGATACCTGGGCATGATAGTGAGGAGGGGAACAGAAGACTGAAGGAGGTGGAATGTTAGAAAGGTTTTATTTCTTAAGACCATTGAACCCACCACTTGACCATGATCCCCAGAAGGGCCATAGCACAGTCTCCATACTAAGGCAAGAAATGTCCTGGCAATAAGCAATGACATCTTTGAGGGGTTCAGTAGTATCCTCTGAAGGCTAGGGCTGACAGAAAGAGATACTGCCATGGAATTGGGCATTCGAATACCAAAGAAGAAAAGGGGGAATGACAGAGGCCAATCGTAGTACTTAACCTTCAATGGCAAGGTGGTCTTTATCTCAGACTCTGATTTTGGGGAAGCCCAGAATAAGACAATGATAAAGGCAAAGACCAACTCATTCTAATGGATTTTTAATGCTTTCCTTTCCAGTCAACGTCATATAAGATTACTTAATACTTATTGTACTTATTTCTTTGTGCTTGCAAGTTTGAATTCACTTAAAATTTTATAACCTAGAAAAGGCTACATATTTTCATTATGATATTGCAGCACTTTATCAAGTAAATTTTTTTTTTTTTTTTGGTTTCCTCTCCTTGCCTCTCCATTTTTAGTAATTGAACCCACTTTCCTTTGATTATCCCAAGCACTTAAGTGGCATAAGTCTTTCAGCTTTTAGATGAATACTTTATTTACAGTATTCATAACCATAAAATAAATAGTTTGTTTCTTTTAATGTAGTCATTTTGAAGTCTGTTCTTTTTCTAAGATTCTCTTGCCAATTTAGAAAGTGAAAGTATATAGAGAAATTGATTCAGTCTTAATGACTCTTATTTAATTCTTCAAACCGGGAAGTAGCTGGATAAATGGCTCACCATGGAATTGTCTTTATCATTAGAAATGCTCTTCAGCTATTCTCAGTGAAGTACTTTTATAAAGCATCTGCTATGTGTCCGGCATAATGCTAAACCAGAAAGAACTCTGAAGACTATTCATGTTTGGCTATAGATTTTGCATAGATACCTCCTTAGGTTTAACCACTAAGATCTGATTCCTGAAAACAGTTGTTAGTTCCATACATTTGGTTCAACAAAAGTGCTTGACAGTCTTTCTCTGGCCTTAGGTAGGTCTATAAGAAGACTTCCAAAATAAACCAAAGGTAAGAATAAACAAGGTGTAATGTTCATGAGCTGGGCTACCTCCAAGAAAGTTGAGCAGAGTAAAGTTTATCTTTAGTTCATCTCCCTCTTCCGTGTATTTTCTACCATCTGAAGATACACACTTCAGCTGCACGATACAGCCTTTTGAGGATTGTGTGAGTTTTCCTGTGGGTCTTTCTTAAGCCCTATCCCCTTGTTTTATTTTATTTTATTTTATTTTATTTATTTACTATTGTCATCATGTTCAGTTAGCCAGCATATAGTACATCATTAGTTTTTGATGTAGTGTTCAACGATTCGTCAGTTGCATATAACACCCAGTGCTCATCACCACATGTGCCCTCCTTAATACCCATCACCCTGTTACCCCATCCCCCCACACCCCTCCCTTCTGTAACCCTCAGTTTTGTTCCTGGAGTCCAGAGTCTCTCATGGGTTTGTCTCCCTCTCTGATTTCTTCCCATTCTGTTTTCCCTCCCTTCCCCTATGGTCCTCCATTCTATTCATTATGTTCCACATATGAGTGAAACCATATGATAATTGTCTTTCTCTGCTTGACTTATTTCACTTAGCATAATCCCTTCCAGTTCCATCCATGTCGATGCAAATGGTGGGTATTCATCCTTTCTGATGAGTGAGCAATATTCCATTGTATATATGGACCACATCTTCTTTATCCATTCATCTGTTGAAGGGCATCTCGGCTCCTTCCACAGTTTGGCTATTGTGGACATTGCTGCTATGAACATTGGGGTGCATGTGCCCCTTCTTTTCACTACATCTGTATCTTTGGGGTAAATACCTAGTAGGGCAATTGCTGGGTTGTAGGGTAGCTTTTTTTTAACATCTTGAGGAACCTCCATACTGTTTTCCAGAGTGGCTGTACCAGCTTGCATTCCCACCAGCAGTGTAAGAGGGTTCCCCTTTCTCCACATCCTCACCAACACTTGCTGTTTCCTGTTGTGTTAATTTTTGCCATTCTAACTGGTGTGAGGTGGTATGTCATTGTGGCTTTGATTTGTATTTCCCTGATGGCTAGTTTTTTGACATTACGGATAAAGGGCTGGTAGCCAAGATCTATAAAGAACTTCTCAAACTCAACACCCGAAAAACAAATAATCCAGTCAATAAATGGGCAGAAGACATGAACAGGCACTTCTCCAAAAAAGATATACAAATGGCTAACAGACACATGAAAAAAATATCCCCTTGTTTAGAACATAATCTTAACAGGGAGCTCTGTACCTATCTAACTTGACTTGCTTGGACAAAACATAAGTGGTTAAAGTAAATTTGAAAGATGAAAATAATGTTTCATTTGATGTATTGTTTTATATCTTTGCATGTATCCTAGAAACTAGGGTCTCTGCCATAATTTATTTCATTTTGTGCATTAGAAGAAGAAAGCTCTGCGTCCTCCAGTATCTGTTAAACTTATTTTTAAAAGGTAGATATGTAAGAAAACCAGGGAAGGGTTTTTTTTCTTCTCCTTTTCCCATTAACGTATACTGAATTTAAAAGAGTAGTAGACATGTTTAAAGTAATATTTTATATGCATATATGTATATGGAAATTAATGCCTCCTCTTTCAAATGGGTTGCTTTCATAAATCTTCTCTTTTCCTAGAGCAGTTCAAGGATGACGTAGAGACTAAGACATGATGATAATATAGGAAGGATTTAAGCACTGGGTGAATGGTTGGACTAGCTGATCTTTAAGAACATTTCCAAACCAAATAGTCTCTGATTTTATGAAACCCTATATGCAGCCTATTATAAAATGCTTCTTGCTTCCCTATTCAAAATTAATTACAGTAAGTCCACAAATAATTATCTTAGCATGCTTCACATTGTGTCATGCCATGATATATATGGGGAAAGTTTAATTGAGTTTAATTAAGGGACCAGGTTTGTTTGTTTTTGAGTGTATTATAGCTAAAACTATCAGAAAAACACTCATGACTTGATTTCTCACATATTAATATCTTTAGTACAAACAATAAGAGGTATGAAGAGTTAGAGAAAGATCAGACATGGGCATGCTGGTGGAGAAAAGAGGTCAAGCTAACCAAGGACCTCTGTGTAGTCTCTTGTTTCAGAGATACCAGGGAAGGGTTATGATAGGGAGCCCATAGATTATAAAATCATGGTGCCTGACTAAAATATAAATATCAGATGTTTTATTCCAATAAAAATGTATTTAAAGTTGAAAATTTTAATTTTATTTAAAAAAGATAAATATCAAAATTGAATACCATGTTAAAACGAGTAATGCTGGCAAGATCTTGTTTATTTCATCAATGTGATCTTACCAAACACCATTCTCAATATATCTGTAACTTTGTGCGTTCTTCACTTATACAGTTAATAGAAGTCCAATAATTGGCATGTTTGTTATTAAATGTCATCTTAATAACAGGTCTTGGTGTTGCTGGGCTGCAGCACAGCCAAGTGAATCGTCCTCCCTGACATTGAACATCAAAGTCTTTGTACTTGCCACTCATTTTGTAAGGTCTCAGAGGACAGGCGTTTTGCAAACTCCATGAAATCTTAATAACAGCCTAAAGGAGAGACAGCAGATGAAAATGAACAGCCACTATCCCTTTAAACATGACTGTATCACACAGCTACTATTCATAGCAACTGAAAGCCAAATAATGGTTCTGAACAGAACATGACTAGACGATTAAGGTCACCTTTGGCAGCTTTATAAGCAAGTGCATATTCTAATGGTCTCCTGAAATCCTTCTCCTATGACATAACTGTTGCAAGAGGTGATACCCTCACTGGCTCATGGAGCATTTTCTTCTTTTTGCCTTTGAGTCACATGTCTGAACTTTTATTTGAGGTTTCTTCTTTGGAGTAGATCCATTTATCAGTGAAATGATTCAGTACAGTAACTGCTCTAGAACTTGATGGAAGCTATTGCTGTTTTCCCAAGCCTTGACTGCTTAGTACTGGTTCTTTTTTTAGAAGAAAACTTCTATTTTATATGGACAGTGTGAAAACTCTAAGAAAATAATTAACCATAATCTCATGATCTAATTAAACCAGTGTTATTTTCTTCTAATTCCTTTCAGAAACTTGTGTGTGTGTGTGTGTGTGTGTGTGTGTGTGTGTGTGTGTGAGACAACATGAAGCTTTTCATACCGTAAGTAATTTTACGGCTTGCTTTTGCATTTTTGTGATGTAATTATTTTATATTCATAAAGTATATATTACACATGCAAGATACACAACTAATGGTAATATAATGCCCCTGAACTATTGAGAAATGCAATATTTGAAGTTCTCCATGGGGCCCCTATATGCCCCTTTTCACTCACTAATACTTGCTTCAACACTTAGACAGTAAAGGATATCCATATATAGTGTTGGTTGGAAACAATGAATAAGAGTCTTCTTGTTCAGTCCATGAGTAAGAGTGAAAAAAAATAGGGTCATAGTCATTCAGGGTCAGCACAGGAAAGAGATGGTGTGCTCTAAGGGGAGAATTGAGGAGAGCTTAATGAAGGGGCTACCTGCAAATGTGCGAGCAGGGTTAAAGGAAACTAACAAGGCACAATATAGTACCCCCAAACTAGCAACAGTGCAGAGCCATTACCTCCACTTGGCCTGAAGATACAGGGGGCCAGGAATGGTTACTGGCACACCAGAGTGGTAGCCTTCAGGAGAGAAATGGCACCGTTCTTGAATTTTTTCACACAAAGAGGGAGCTAGGGAAATACATACGTTCACCTTATACTCCTTTCACTGATCTCCAGTAGGTTCTTTCTGTTGGTGGCACCCAACCGAAGTAGGGCAAGGAAAGATTTGATGCAATCTCTAAGTCGTTCCCGCCCCCCCCCCCAGGGCATAAAGCAGAGTGGGGGAATGTTGGAGGATAGATATAGAAGTCCTAGGAAAGTAAACACATGGTGGTTAATTAATAAATGAGGGCCATTTGTTTTGTCTCAGGTCCAATTTGTAGGTCACTTTTTTCGGTACTGACAGGTAGGTGTTAATTAAAGATATTAGAAGTACTGACTTTGAGATACCGCCTTGAAAAAAATTTCTTCTGGGGCGCCTCGGTGGCGCTGTTGGTTGAGCATCCAACTCTTGGTTTTGGCTCAGGTCATCATTTTGGGGTCGTGGGATAGAGCCCCGCATCAGGCACCGCACTGCTGCTTGAGATTCTCTCTCCCTCTCCCTCTGCCCCTCCCGATCATGCACGCTCTCTCTCTCTCTCAAATAAATAAATAAATCTTAAATTTTTTTTTCTTTGAACTTCTATAGGAGCTAAAACCAGGTCTGAATGTAATTGTTCTGTCATTTTGTTTCACTTAACACATATTATCTGAGATTATGCATATGCTTTAACATGACTACTCTCAAAAGTCAAGCCAAGGGTTTTGTTTGTTTTTGTTTTGTTGGTTTGTTTGTTTTCAAATCAGATGATAGCATCTTGAATTGCCCCATTATAATAGGTCCCAGCCTTGCAGTTTGGATTACATGCTTAGGAAAGTCTATTCATCTGTCATCTAGCATTAGTGCTAGAGGATGAGCTTTATAACATATGTGTGTTTTTCTTTTCAATGTCTATATCTGTTTCTGTTCCAAAGGTAGTCTACTTTTCCCAGATGCTGCCAGAAGCCTTTAGTGGCTTTTCAGAATAGTTTTTTCTTTGACCTACATCTCCAAGTATCTCTCCCTGCTAGAAAATGTGTCTACAGTGCTCTCTGTAAGAAGGAACTCATAATACTGTATCTGAAAAGGAAGGACTTAGGAAAACCACTCATTTTAGCTTCTTTCTTAAGATTGGATTGCCCTTCATATCATTCATAAAAATGGTTGTCAAATTTTTCTTAATTCTAGAATGAATGATTAGCATAGCACTTGGCACATAGCAGACCTAACTAAATGTGTGTTTCCTTTTTTTTACATCCTTTATTAATGTAAACAGACATTTGATAACTCTCCCTGGATGTCTATATAGGGATTTTGTTTTGGTAGATTTCCTTCCCACTGAATGGATTAGTCTAGATGCCCTTTTTCATAACTCAGGTCTGGCTATTGTGGTCAGGGATCTGGGATAGTAGGATGACTGAGAACTGTATGGGCCATGTGCCCAGGACCAAAGTAGAGGCCAAATCCCAATAACAGAGACCAGTACAGCCAAGAAAAGAGAAAGGATCAAACCATCATGCAGACTCGACAGATAACCTACAGTGTTCAAGTTACGGAGATCCTCATCAGATAAGAGAAAGATTCAGTTGAGAGACCTGTCTGAAAGCATGAATAAGAAGTCTAATGTAGAAAAACATTTGAGGGATGTGTGTAGCCTGTGGAGGACTCTTAATTACTGTTCTCTGCCTTTTACATATTTGGATCTTGTTTGTTTTAAAGGGGGTCAAATAGGATGCCTGGGTGTCTCAGTCAGTTAAGCATCTATCTCTTGATTTCGGCTCAGGTCATGATCTCGGGGTTGTGAGTTCGAGCCCCGCATCTGGGCTGTGTGCTGGGTGTGGAGCCTGCTTAAAATTTTCTCTCTCCCTCTCCCTCTGCCCCTCCCCCCAATAAATATAAATATATAAATAAATAAATGGGTCAAATTGTGCACAGTTGTTAGTAGTTCTTTTTGATGTTTCATCGTAAGGTTTTCAAAAAGCATCCCATGAAATTTCATCCGGAGCTGGTGTGTGCGCACGGAAGTGTTGTGTTGGTGGAAGGGTAGGTTCTTGAGGGAGTGAGAAGAGTTGATAGATTCACATCCTTATAGAAATTCTAGTAACAAGTGGTTGTCATGCAAGATTTTTTTAAGCAAAGGATTCCAAGGTTTAAAAATATGTTTCAAACCCATTGGCTTATCCTAATTTGTTCCTGAAGTATAGTAGTAGGTGTCAGCCAACTTCAGCCTGCAGGCAAAATCCAGCCTTCCAGATGTTTTTATATGATCTGTGAGCTAAGAATGATTGTTACATTTTAACTGGTTGAAAAAATCAAAAGACTATTTCATAACATGTAAAAATTATTTGAAATTAAAATTCCAGTGTTTACAAAGTCTTATTAGCACATAGTCACACACATACTTGTTTATGAATTGTGTATGGCTGCTTTTGCACCTGCAACAGCAAAGTTGAGCAGATGGGACAGACACTGTATGGACCGAAAAGCCTGAAATATTTACTCTCTGGTCCTTTACGGAAAGTTTGTCACCCCTGGATTAGAGCTTTCCAATGGTGTAAAAAAAAAAAAAGAAGTACTGAGCAGCTGCCTTACACAATTAAGTCTTCTGGCTTCGTATTTTTGTCTTCTCAAGAGTAGGATTTGGGCCTTACCACATGGAAAAGAAAAGTTTACAAATATAGATGAAACGGGAACAAAACATTTTAATATCTACTGTGAGCAAGGCACTAGACTTGACACTATAAACTACATTATCTTAGTAATTTTTATAGCTACTCTAAGAGCTAGGTACTTCCATTGTCATATTACAGCTTAGGAAATGAATTCAGAGAGGTTATGTGACTTGCATAATATTATTCAGTGGATAAGGGGAGGCAGCATACAAACTCCACCCTTTTTATTTTCACTATATAGATGCTCCTAAGAGCCCTGTATCCTCCATATTCTTATTATTCTTGTTGGTTTCTAGGTTCTTGACCCATGTAAGTTTTTGAACACCAAAGCTGTAACCAGTAGCCTAATTACACATGGAATAAACAAGCACTCTAGATTGAGTTCAACATAAGAGTGTCCAGTGATATAGGATCACATGCTAGTATCATTTCCATTCATTTTCTTTCCTTTGTGATTCAGCCTCATCATAAAGCTGAAAACTATTTGTTTAGCCAAAAGAAGGATATTTCCCCATTTTTTCTCTTTGGAATCTGTCTTTAATCTTGCTACTCTGGGATTTACCATTTAAATCTTCCTTAATTTTAGTTCTTGGCCTTAGCTTTTAGGGTGATAATTTGTCATAGGCATAATTTTGAATTAGGTGAAATTTCTCTTCAACTTTCCTAACCTTATATCCACTCATTTTATTACCTCGTCTTCCCTATCACATAGTGGAGTGTTTATAGACACTTAAGAACTGGCTGTCAGGAGGGAAAAAAGAGTCTTGATGAGTAGCATTTGCAGATTTCCATGGTGTAAATACCTCCATAATATCCCATTTCAAGCTACCAGTGTAATGGCTTAAAAAAATTCTGAAAATTCAACAGCTGGCTCTTGTGAATTAGTATGAGCCAGCTCCAACATACAACATAGCTTATCCATCATTCAGGTATTTTATGTGGCTCACACATTCTGCCTATCACCTCAATCTACCTCCCCTGTGTCTGCTCTAATTCTGCCCTCCAGGTAGTACTCCATGCTCTGCCTCAGCAATATACTGGCGTATGTACATTTTTTCTTCCTGACCCTGTCAAGTGACTGACAAACCAAGCTGAGGTACTGACACAAGATGAGATGTTAATGAATGACAGATTCAGTGGGACAGCATATGCCTCAAAAGAACAGTTGTCAGAAACAGAAAAAGAGTAATGGTTTAGAAATAGCAATGGTGAATAAGAATAAGGGCTGGGAGGTAGGAAGAACATGTGATGAAGAGGTTGAAGATGTAAGACAGTTCACCATGAAATGGGAGTTCCTAGAGGACACAGTAGGAAGGTTGAAGAGGAAGAAGAAATGTGAGAGTCTGGTCAAGGTAGGCCTCTAGAGAGCAATGTAGAAATAAGAGTGTGAAAGAATTTGCATGATCCAACACTTGGACAACCTGTGAAGTGACCAAGGATAACAAAGACATGAATGTCACAAGTTAAGCAGATGTTAAGGCCCCCAAAAGAATCAGACACAGCCATTTTCCAACATATTGGGAATAGATGAGAAGCATGTGTTGTACACCAGTCTACTCAAAATAAGTATTAGCAGTAAGCTGGATTGATTTTGTTTCTGATGGAGTCCTACCTGAGGGGAATAAAGCTGACATGGAATTTTTGGGGTTTCTAGGGATCTCATTGAGTAAGAAATAAGATCAGCCTCTTGGAAGAGTTCAGCTTTGGTATGGTAAAGTCCATAGTCTGGCTTTATTACGTGCTTCCTTGGGATAAACTGAATGTCTCATCATGGTCATTTAGAGGATTGGTCTCTGTACCTGGAGGCTGAATTGTTGGCTTTTCTTTGTTCTTGAATTCATCTCTTCCTGACACTTGAGAGATTTTTTCCAGCATTTACCTGTTCCCTTTTTAGATTCCCCTTCTGATAACTACTTCTTTAACTTACTACTTTTTAAAATTCTGTTTTGCTTCTTCAAAAAAAGTTACCTTTCTGAAAAATTTTTTAAAAGCCTCATTAGTGAGAAATCCAATAGCTTTACCCTGTCAACTTTCACCAGGATATCCTGCAGACTTGGACATTGATGACCATTCCCTCTTGCACACTCTTTTCTCCCATTCATAAAAATATGCTCCATCATTACTCTCTTTTGGTCATCTCGCTGCAATATTGTAAAGTATTCCACTTTCTCCGCTAACTTCCTAATATGAATATTTTCAGTTCTTGATCCACAAGTTGCCTACGAAGATTAAACTTTTACCTCTGAGTTCAAGATTTTTCCCCTTAGTTGACAGTTCTATCTTCTCTCTCAAAGTATGTGTCTCAATGTTTATAGGAGAAGAAGAGAGGAAATAGACATGGTAGAAGCTGGCTACACTTCTTATTTTGTAGATTTGACCCAGAAATCATATAAGTATTCTGCATAATTATGACTTAAGAATTATTTAAAAAGGCAATCCATAAACATCAAGGCAAATTGAAAGAAATGAATGTAATGGTGTTAGTGATAATCTTTTTACTTGTATTCTGAAACAGTCATGTGTGTGTTGTGGTATAAAACAAATTAATAATTATATTGATGTCACTGAGAACCCAGATATCCATCATGAGGAAAAGGAGAAGCATATGTAAGTCTGATGAGGTTGAATAAACAGGCTTCAGTGTTAAATTTGAATTGGAGTTATCTGTGTGTATGCATGACCTAGTTTAACAAAAAAACATTTCTTAGCTCTGCAAAAGAAAGGGTCTAGAAACAGTGAAAAACCAGTAACAAAGAGCCCTTGAAGTTCCCAGACTGTGATCTCAAAAAACCACTTCCCCTTAAAGGAACTAGGGCTTCTTAGAGAAGTGCCTGATACCTGCTTTGGGACCCAGAATGTAAACGCTGAGCAAGGAACGTCTTTTCAAGGCAGAAAGCAAGGGAACTATCAATACTATTAGGGTCATATCAAAAAGATCCCACTTGAAGAGTCTCCCACTGACTCCCCAAAATGGAAAAATTGACAAGGGACTAAAATACTTCAGATATATGTAATGTATCAGTCCATAATTATAATAAGAACTTATTGGTCACTTTTAGAGTGGGCTAAAAATTTAACACATGATTTTAAAAGCTCTTAAATAAAGGGAAGAATCAAGCATTTATCCTGCCTTTCCTGTATAAACTATATTTCAGGGTGATCAAAGAGATGATGAAAGTTGCTCTTTATAATATGGCACCATATGTTAACTATACTGGAATTACAGGGGAAGGGAGGGAAAACTGAATGGGAAGTCATCAGAGAGGGAGACAAACCATGAGGGACTCTTAAGTATGGGAAACAAACTGAGGGTTACTGGAGGGGAGGTGGGGGGGGGATGGGGTAACTGGGTGATGGGCATTAAGGAGGGCACGTGATGTGATCAGCACTGGGTGTTGTATGCAACTGATAAATGATTGGACACTACATCTGAAACTAATGATGTACTATATGTTGACTAATTGAATTCAGCCTGCCTTCATGCTGTGGTATTTTCAGGCCACTGTTTGCTTTGTCTCAATAAAAGGTTCCTAATGTCACATAAAAAATAAATAAATTGATTGATTAATTTAAAAAAAATAAAATTAAAAACAATAAAACAAGAAGAAGAATGCTAGCTAATAAATGAAAGAGTAGTAAAGTTAAAATAACAGTTTGCAAGACCTAATAAATTCTTAGATTTAAAACAGACACAATCAGACATATGTGCTTCCTCATGGAAATTCACTATAGTGCTTAGGAAGTATTCTTGACAAAAAATAAAAAACAAAATAATAAAACCCAAATCTGAGTCTTATGAAGCCTCTTGTTCTGACTACGAAGGTAGGAACATGTTAAATGATATTCTATTGGGATGTACCCAGCAAAACTATGAAAAACCATATGGAACAAATGATTCGATTTCTTTTTTCTTTATTTCTAAAAAACAAAGTACAAGGGGGAAAAGAAGAGATGGAGAGGGAACCTATAGATTAAAAAAGACATATCAGGGGCGCCTGGGTGGCTCAGCCGTTAAGCGTCTGCCTTTGGCTCAGGTCATGATCCCAGGGTCCTGGGATCGAGCCCCGCATTGGGCTCCCTGCTCGGCGGGAAGCCTACTTCTCCCCCTCCCACTCCCCCTGCTTGTGTTCCTGCTCTTGCTAACTCTCTCTCTGTCAAATAAATAAATAAAATCTTAAAAAAAAAAAACATATCAATTGCAGTGTGTGGACATTATTTGTATCCTGATTGGAATAAACAAACTTAAAAAAGTTGAAGCAAATGGGGAAATTTAGGGGCACCTGGGTGGCTCAGTCAATTAAGCATCTGCCTTTGTCTGGGGTCATGGTCCTGGGATAGAGCCCCACATTGGCCTCACTGCTAAGTGGGGAGCCTGCTTCTCCCTCTTCCTCTGCCACTCCCTCTGCTTGTGCTTGCATGTGCACATATCACTAGTTTGTAACATATGATCAAATAAAAATCCCATGACTTTATAGCAATACTAGAAATAAACTGTATCAGTCACCTTTGGAAGTGGCTATGTCCACTCAGTATTCCTAAAAAAAATGCTTAGCAATAAGAATCAATAATTTGTACTGCTTTTATGTTAATATATTTCAAGACAACAGAAGAACTGATGATAGTTCTTGTTTATTCAAGAATTGTAGCTAATAAAAAAAGGGGGGACGCCTGGGTGGCTCAGTTGGTTAAGCAACTCCCTTTGGCTGAGGTCATGATCCCAGGGTCCTGGGATTGATCCCTGAGTTGAGGGTCCCTGCTCAGCGGGGAGTCTGCTTCTCCCTCTCCCTCTGCTGCTCCGCCTGCTTGTGCTCTCTTTCTCTGTCAAATAAATAAATAAACCTAAAAAAAATAATTGTAGCTAATAAATGCTTTTTTTAAGTGAAAAATTAAGGTCACTACTTTGCAGCACTTTTTTGGAATAACGGATGCAGATCCAAATTGATGGATGCCAAAACTGTTAGATAAATGATAGGAAACTGTATGATAAATGATCAAGCTTATGAAACCTCAACCCACTTACCAATATTAACATCACTGAACTGAACTGGCCTTCCAGGTGATTCAGTAAGAGACACAGCACTGCCTATGAATAGTCTTACCAAAAAAAAAAAAAAAAAAAAAAAAAAAGTCCTGAATCTAACTGAATCTAATTATCCTGTAGAAACACCTGCCGATTAGGAGGAAATATGAGGGTGGGTAAATATGTTACATGACAACAAATGGATACAATCGACAAAACATAGAATGGGAGAAATTCTACAAGATAAATATCACTGTTTCTTAAACAGTTAAATGACATGTAGAAAATAAGAGTGAAGGGAACCCATACAGATGAAAAGAAACCTAAAAAAAATATGGACCATGTAATGTGTGGACCTCATTTGAATCTCCATTTGCACAAATCCACTGGAAAATGTTTCTGAGACACTTGTAAAAATTTGAGCATAAACTCGGTTTTAGATATCATGAGACTGTTGTTCCTTTGATTAGGTCTAGTAATTATATTGCACATGGTATAAGATTCATAGGTAAGTATTACAGAAAAGATATAATAATACCAAAGTTTTTCACTAAAATATACAATAAGAGGAGAGGTAGATGAAGTAGGGGAAAAAGAGGTCATGTCAGCAGCAGCATGTTAGAACTGATTAAACAAAATTGACAAAATGTTCATATGTTCCTAACTGTGAAGCTGGGTGGAGGGTGCATGAGGGTTAATTACACTCTACTCTCTACCTTTGTCCAATTTTGGAAATCTCTCCAATAAAAAAGGTTTAAAAGTGAGTGAGTTAAATGAACTCTTGACTTCGCTGAGGTATCTAGAAACTCATGAAGACCAGACAGGGGTCTCTAGGATCCTCACTTTTCCAGGGTTTTCTCAAAGAACATCTCCTTCTAGGGTGCTACTTCCCACTGGGCTCTCTCCTGGAAGGTCCCCCAGTGCCAGGGGAACCATGTTCGGCCAGAGCACCATGCTGAGGAATCATACCACTAGCCAGCTTATAAGTGGCTGTCCTTATATTTATTTAAAATTATCTTCAGGATGCCTGGATGACTCAGTCAGTTGAGTGACCCACCTTTGATTTCGGATCGGGTCATGATGAGTAAGTTCTAGAGATCTGCGGCATGTTAGAGTGCCTATAGTTAATACTGTGTTGTACATTTAAAAATCCGTTAAAAGGGTAGATCTCATGTTGTGTCTTTACCACAACAAACATTTTAAAAAAAAAAATCACAGTGATAGATAATGTTAAAAAGCAAGTTACAAATATCTTTAGAATAATACTCTGCTTTTGTCTGTGTGTATGTGTGGGTGTGTGTTATATATAAATATATGTAAATTTTTGAAGACTCTACAGCAAAATGTTAAAAGTTGCTGTAAACGCCATGAGGACAGGAAATTTATTTTGTTTGCTGCCCAGTCTGCAGTGCCTAAAACGCTGCCTGGCACAGAGAAAGCATTCAATAGATATTTGTGGACTTAATGAATAAAAAAAAATGACTAAATGTGGAATTAGAAATTATTATTTTGCTTCTCATTTTCTAATTATGGCATGTCGATTAAGTACTTCCTCAATAAAAATGTACTATTTACTTTTTTATGGTATGTTTAATTTTGAGAAAAAGTCTTAGAGTCATTAGTAATTGCTTTTAGGAGTCTCACAAGTGGTAAATGCATATATAACAATTATAAGCAAAATCACAACTTTTAAGAAATACGTCATGAACTTTCTGGAAATGTTTACTTTCTGAAAGATACGTTACATTCATGTTTATGCTCTTGATATTGTTGACATTTAAATTTTTGGAATGAATGTATTTATTGGCAAGTCACCATGACTTTATTTAAAAAAATGTTTGAGGCAAAAGTATATGTACTCTTGCTATTGTTAAGTAATTTAAATCAATACTCCTTACTTAACTCAACTTTCCCAAGGGCCTTGGTTTTATGTGGCATCTCAGAGATAGAGCATGCACCATTGCTCTTTAAACATCTACTTCAATTGTGCTTTTAATTCTGCAGACTTTACAGAGAGACCCAGATCTGTTGACAGAGGAAATGAACTACAGATTCTGTCCTTTCTACTTTGTCACTCTAACTGCTTGGTAAATGAGGTTCAGGTTTGCAGGGGGGTAATGTCATTGCCAAAGTTTTTTAATCCTGAACTGTAACATGGATGGAATGCATATATTTTCAGTGCACAATGATGAGATTTGTCTCCTTTATTTTTGAAGTAATGTCCTTGATAACAGTGCTCTGTTCTAAAGGAGATGTGACACACTGTAAACCCGTCTGCCTATAAATGTCATTCAGACGTCTTCAGTGAAGGGAGAAATGCCAGATTTTGGGTGCTTGGGTTTGCTTGTAGTTTTCCAAGAGCCAATGGTATCATTGAATTTGGATTATTAAATCTACAGTGGGATTTTAAATATTAGCAAAGTATGTTTTAAATCCTCTCCAAACCCACGTATTTTTTTTTTATTTTTTTTAAAGATTTTATTTATTTATTTGAGAGAGAGAGAGAATGAGAGACAGCATGAGAGGGAGGAGGGTCAGAGAGAGAAGCAGACTCCCTGCTGATCAGGGAGCCCGATGTGGGACTCAATCCCGGGACTCCAGGATCATGACCTGAGCTGAAGGCAGTCACTTAACCAACTGAGCCACCCAGGCGCCCCTCAAACCCATGTATTTTATTTTATTTTTTTTAATTTTTTTTCTTTTTTATTGTTATGTTAATCACCATACATTACATCTTTAGTTTTTGATGTAGTGTTCCATGATTCATTGTTTGTGCATAACACCCAGTGCTCCATGCAGAACGTGTCCTCTTTAATACCCATCACCAGGCTAACCCATCCTCCCACCCCCCTCCCCTCTAGAACCCTCAGTTTGTTTTTCAGAGTCCATCATCTCTCATGGTTCGTCTCCCCCTCTGATTTCCCCCCCTTCGTTCCTCCCTTCCTATCTTCTTCTTTTTTTTTTTCTTAACATATATTGCATTATTTGTTTCAGAGGTACAGATCTGTGATTCAACAGTCTTGCACAATTCACAGCACTCACCATAGCACATACCCTCCCCAAAGTCTATCACCCAGCCACCCCATCCCTCCCACCCCACCCCCCACTCCAGCAACTCTCAGTTTGTTTCCTGAGATTAAGAATTCCTCATATCAGTGAGGTCATATGATACATGTCTTTCTCTGATTGACTTATTTCGCTCAGCATAACACCCTCCAGTTCCATCCACGTCGTTGCACGTATTTTAATAACTGAAGTGCCAAAAGCACTTTATTATCTGGGGGCATGGTTAAAGAATGCAATTCTGCAGTATAGCTTCAGGATGTATGAGAGTTAGGGAGTTTTAAGACCTCAGCCATTGAATTTAATGCTCAGATACAGACTGGGAAAGCAAACTCTCTGTAAACTCTGAATTTAGAACTTAGCAGGGAAGTAAATACGTAAATTCCTAAGTTCACTCCTGGAAAGAAATTTCAAAAAATGGTTCAGGGTACTACGATGAAAGAAAAATTAATGGAGGAAAATTATGTCTGATCACTGAAGCATGGATATTGAATAAAACCATGCCTAGGTTAGGTACTCAAGAGACTCATGAGTGTGTAAAATTTCAGAGGAAATTCATAAAGGTTTAGGGATAGATAGAATTTTCCTCAGAGCAATATCATTTTTTTAAAGTTAGGTTTATTGAGGTATAATTTATATACAGTAGAACTCATCATTTTAGATATACAGTTCAGTGAGTTTGGACAGGCATATCTGGTTGTATAACTACCACAGAATCCAGGTATGGAATATTTCCATCGCTCCAAGAAGTTCTCTTCTTTTGTCCTCAGTTCCCTCCTTTTACCCACAGCCCAAGGCAACCACTGATCTGATTTCTGTCCTTGTATCTTTACCTTTACCAAAATGTCATATACATGAAATCATAGTTATTTAGCCTTTTGTATTTTCGCTTAGAATGTTTTTGAGATCTACTTATATTGTTGTGCATGTCAGTAGTTGATTCCTTTTTGTTGCTATTATCCCGTTGTATGAATGTATCCATTCACTGATGGATAGGCATTTGAGTTGTTTCCCGTATTTTGCATTTATGGGTAAAACTGCTATAAACATTTGTAGGCAAATATTTTTGTAGACACATATTTTTCTTTTTCTGATTAAATGCTTAGGAATGGGATCACTGGGTTTTATAGTGAGTGTATGTTTAATTTTATAAGTAGTTGCCAAATTCTTTTCTAAAGTAGTTGTCCCATTTTGCCTTCCTCTCAGCAAAGTGTGAGAATTCTTGTTGCTCTGCATCTAAACAAGTTTAGTTGTTTGGCATCCTTGTGAGTACTTGCCATTGTCAGGTTTTGTTGTTTTGTTTGAATTTTAGCTTTCGAATAGGGCTGTAATGGTGTCTCATTGTGCTTGTGTCTTGGATTTCACTAATGACTAATAATCGTGGGCATCTTTGTATGTAGAGACAAAGTTGAAGCAGGGGAGAAACATGTAGACCCTACATCACAGAGTAAAGGCTTGGATGAAGGAATTAACCTGTGAAAGCATCTTTCATTCACAGGAAAAAACAAGTGTATGTATATTGAGATATGGAGGTTACCATCCTTAATCCTATGAGCAGAACCACAATCCGTTGTTATGGGGAAGTGGTGGAGAGGTGTAAGGAGTGGGAAACTTTTGTCATCATCATTTGCGTATAGGAGCAGGTTGCGTATGTAGCAGAGGTGATGATAGTTAGAATAAGGACAACAAAATGGCTGGACAGGTTATGCAGGCTTTGAAAATACAGCTGAGTGTTCTAAATTTTAAAATATAATAAATACTCTGTTCTTGATAAAAAAGAAAATGACTCAAATATACTATGATAAAATGAAAATGAGTTTTTATTTAAGTTTTTATTAAAATTTTTAAAAATTCTTTAAGGAGTTACAACACTTCTAACTTGTGACGTGTTGCTGTATATAGATACCAAGATGGAACCTAAGTCTTCTAATACTCACTAATGTGAATGTGACTGCTGAGGTGGAGGAAGTAATTGGGAATTCTGCGTAGTTACGCCACCACATATAGTCATAAATAATTTTTCCACCACATTTTTGTATTTGAATGACAGTAGGATCATTGCTTATTTAAATGGCATGATGTCATTTGATCATAATTTGATCTGCATGTATCATTTACATTTTTAACTTTTCCTCTCTGCTTTTCTCAGTAGCTGAGACAACTTCATGGAACTACATTGTTTATAGGTTGTTGAAGTCTCTATTTAATAATAAAACAGTTAAAATCTCAGAAAAAAACATGAAAATGAGCTAGACATAGAAATTACACACACACACACACACACACACACATCCTATTTACATGGATACATATATATCATGGAATGTTTTGATGCCAAACCATTTAAAGTGCTTGGGACACAGTAGTCCTAGTAGTTGCTGGATCCTCTTCTCCCCCATCTTCTATCCCTGTGCTCTCTTCCTGATTCACTCAGAATTGCTATCTTTCCTAGTAATGAATCCTAATTTTAAACTTTATCCAGTGCTTTGATTAATGAGATATAAAGCTTCTATCCTCAGCTCATCAACTCTGTCTTTAACCAATAATAAGAATTTCTGTATTTTTTTATAAAGACAATGGATTGTCCTTGGCTAGTAGTTGTGTAAGGACCCTTTATTGTAGTGTTTTTTAGCAGCTAGTATAAATTCAGTGTCAAAAGTGCAAAGGATTTTAAGCTCCATATAATGTTACTGTTAAAGTTTTAATTTGCATCAATTTAATTCTCTTGTCAGTTGTCACACCCTATTAAAGTTGTGCCTCATCACATGCTGAAGGAGCAAATTAAGTCTGAGGTACAAGATGATGTGGCTTCTTGGGAAAGGCTAGCCTTGGGTCCAAATTCCAGCCCTTTTGAGCTCATTGATCATTAATTTTTATATCTCTTAGGAATCCAGAATAGCATTCTCTGGCCGTCAGAGATTTGTAGAAAATGTCAGAATTCTAGAGTTCTCTGGAGAAAGCATGAAAGGCACTATTTTTCAAGTTTTCTTTTTGTTGTTTTTCTTGTCATGTGTTTCCAGTATATTAAATTGCATTAGCCTTTCCCCGCCTTACAGAATAATCCTTTGAAACCTAAATCAGGTCACGGCACCCCTCAGATCCAAAGGCTCCTACTTCTCTCAGAGTGAGAGTGCGTAAAAGGACCTCCAAGGCCCTACCACGTGGTCTAGCTTTCCGTTACCTATCTGACTCAGTCAGCTGTTTCACCCTCTCTCATTCTAATGTAGTTACACTGGCTCAGTAGCCCTTGGAAATGGCAGGTGTGCTCCTGCCTCTGAGCCTTTGCGCTTGTTCCATGCGGTTACCTAGAATGTTTTACTCCCCGCGTTTCTTTATACAGACTGCCTCACTCCCTTCCATTCTTTACCGAAATACCATCTTTTTACTGATAATTTTCCTGAATGCATATCGAAAATTGCACCTCCCTCTTTTCGACACTTCCTCTCTCCTTTTGTTTATTTTTTTAAACCCAAACTAAATATTTTTACTTAGGTATCTTACTATTTTCTACCTCTCTCTGACTAGATTGCAGATTCCATGAAGGCAGATATTTTGTTTATTTTGTTCACTTCTGAATCCATGTGTTCAGAACAATGCCTGATGTAAAATGAGATCCCAGTAGATATTTGATGAATGAATGAATGAATTTGAATCTGTTGTATCTGTGAGTTTGAGTGTATGCAGCTCTTCCTTTGCTCTCTCCTTTCTCCCTCCTCTATCCCTTCCTGCCCTCCCAAGTGGGACTGTAGAACAGTAAGTCCTATCTTTTGCAAAGGTTCTTAGTTTCCCAGCAACTCCCAGAGATAACCCAAATGGAAGGACATCTGTGTTGATTTTGCTAGAGGGAATGCAGAAATATCTATCCTGGCCTTATAGGTATCTGGTTTTAGAAGGATGGATGCTGTGGGTTTTCTTAAACTAAGGCATCGTCCTTTTGGGTGGTATGTGTAAGAGGCCAAGCCACTACTTATGAACAAGGGGCAAGATCTCATGACCTATCCATAGTCTTTACCATTTTATCCCCATTGTCTTGCACAAAGCCTGAAACTTACCATGTACTCAAAAAATATTTGGTAAAAGAAAGAAAGCTAAGACCACTCATTCTTTCTGTTCCCCCAGACCTACCTACCTATCACTTAGCAAAAGGTCTTCCTCACCTGGAACAAGCTGATGTGGAGTGGCTGGTGGCCCCGTTCAAAGTCCTTGATAATTACTTTGCCTATGCAAGTGGTCAAGGAGTACACCTTCCTGTGTTCCTGTGAGCATGTGAAATGGCAGCTCTCTGTGGAGTCCCTACCAGGGTGCCAAAGGTAAGGAAGCAAAACAAGCTATCTTTGAAGTTTTAAGAATTCTTTCAATGCTGTGTATGCTAACGTCAGATAGGATGTAGAATGTAATGAGGTCTATCACTGTGGGGAACTAATTAGATATCCCATACCATGTAACTTTTTTTCATAAATCAGAAACTTTTAATGGGCCTTTTATTTTTTGGGAGGTTTTCCCTTCTCTTCTACCACAAGTTGTTGCCAAGCGTCTCTGGCCACTGCTAATTACCTGTTTGCCTCAGGCAAGATAGGTTCTGACTGTGAGTCCAAGAGTAGCCTTGGGCAAAATAATTCAGAACTGTATTTACCAAAAATTATTCCATCAGTGCAACTCTGCAACAGTGTTTCCCATCATTACCGTTGCCTTGGTGCTTTTAAGATGTTTCATTGCTTGGAGCTGTTTGATCCCATCCATCCCTCTGGATTTTGAGCTTTTGACCTGTTAGACTTTCTGAGCCCCAAGGGTCTGCATCTATGCTTAGCTAGCCCAGGGAATCAATATGCTAAGATTTTTCAAGATTATGGAATTAAAAATATATTCATCTGAATTAGGGGAACAGCTAATCTGCCCCTCAACTTTTAGAAACTTACTGAAAGACTGAATAAATGGTTTATTCCAATTTGTTTCAAAAAGAGTTTTTGGCACCTGACAAAATAAATACAGTACAACAACATAATATTATGAAAATAAGTGATGGAGATTTGAGATGGTAAACTAGGAAATGTGTATTTGCCTCACATCCATCTAAGTTTCTTTCTAGAATAAGAGAATAAAGTTATCCAAAAGGAATAAAGAAGAAAATGGTAGGGGAGATCACATTTTTTTAAATCTCTCATTTATTAAATTTATTAAATCTCTTCAAGAACGTAACCCAATGGGGAAGACTTAAAAGAGTACTTATAAATAATCAAAATAACATTAATATTCCTGAGAAGCACTACATGTATACTAGATGATGATGGAATAGTTTCCTTCAAAATTATAGCCTATGTTCCTTTACTGAGAAAAAAAAAATCAAAGGTGAAGAAAGAATAAAAACATGCAAAGATTCACAAATTTTATTGTACACATACCTTTTCTAAGAAGTTACTTGAGGATGTATTTTGCCAAAAGTTGTTTTTTAAAGGCTAAACCAAGAAGGAGGCATATATGGGAACCAGGAAGCTGTATCCACTCGAGAATGCTGAAGCGACATCTCAACATGACAGCAGTTGGGCAGGCCTGGGGAGCAACTTCTGCAGTTCGGGTGTAGTAGATAGAGACTCTAGAATTTAGTAGATAGAGGAAAGTTTCCAGGTACTAGGATGGGGGATGGGAGACATTAATAGAATAGAATATATGATTGAGCACTTGGGAAAAAAAGGAAGGGAGATGATAAAGTTAATCATGCGAGAAATAGAGGCCATTTGAAACTCCAGGAAAAAAAACCATATAGAAAGTCATGATCTAACTGTGAAACAAACTGAATAATACTATGATGTTCAGCAATTACAATAGTGTAAGAAGACAATACTTACTTGGTGATGTTGGAACCATTTCCCTTTGTGTGGCTCAAGGATCACGTCATTGAGGTCAAGGTGAAGGAAATGCAATGTCAATATACAATTTGGGCTGCACTGAAAGTGTTTCCATTGTCCTAAGATTGAAAATGCTATTTATTGACTTTTGAGGTTTTACAACAATCCTATACTTGGAATTTCTACTTAGTTGTAAACAATTTAAATTTGAACAACTTGGTAATATAAAAGTAAGTATGTAAATCAAATTAGCTAGGACATGAGTGGACAGTGTTGGGAGATGTGGAAGAAAGTGTCAGTGTGCTAATTAATATCCTCAAAGTAAGGTGGTCAGAAGTGAAGTGATACTAATGGAAGTTAGTAGAACAAGGGGCTGAATATATTGTTTAATGTTACAAATGTAATTAATAAAAGAATTAAGTTCAGTTATATGCATATCAAAAATTTGGAGGAGGAAAGAGAAAGGGAAAATTAGTAAACTGAATCCACATCCTTCATAGACAAGAAAATAGAAGTATATGTATATTATTTTGAGATAGGGAGGTTACCATCCTTAATTCTATGAGCAGAAACACAATCAGTTGTTTTGGGGAAATGGTACTGTGGTAGAGCTTTGCTGTTTCTTTAATTTTCTACCATGTGTATCTATTATCTTTATGTAAAAAATAAATTCAGTGCTTCTAGCATTATAGCAGACGAAGGGCTCCAAGGGACTGCAGAGCATTTAAATATGGGAGAGAATACACATTAGTGGGCTTAAAGAAGGCAGGAGAGTAATCCAAGAAGTCCTCTAACCCAAAAAGAGGCTTGAGATGAGCTGGGTGTCTGAAGTGGAGGAAGGCTGGGAAAGGGAGCATTGCTCAGGATTGATGACTCTTGTGGCACTTTCTCTATGGGTCCTGTGAGCTTTGGTCTAGAAGCAAGGTAAGGGAACTAAAGGTGGGACTTTGGACTAAGCTGAAACTTTAAAGGAGGGAGAAGTGGATCCAGTTTGGTGGCGGCCATTGGCTATTAGCAGCAACAGAAGCAACTCCTCTATGGAGAAAGTGTCTTAATTTAGGCAACACTAACACATGAGATCAAGCCATGATCTCACAATCAAATAGCACCAAAGAGAAGAAGAACTGCAGTGTAGTCAAGGTCAGCACAATCAACCACCACACATAAAGATTCCCCAAACTACTGAAACACAGATTGCAAGACACATAACATAGAACCATTATGTTTGAAATGATTTTTTTAAAAAAGAAAACATTTGCAAACAACAAGAAGTCATTAAGACCAGAAACTTTTGTAAATAAAATTAGAACTTACAGAAATAAAAAAAAACTAACTCCTAGAATAAAAATATGATAATGTACTCATAAAGTAGAATGCTATTCAGCTGTGAAGACACATGAACTATAGCTACATCATCCATTTGCCTCTCTTGATTCTCTCTATTCTTTCCTTCTGGGATTCTAACCAGGATGTGAATTTTCCAGGAGTGATGGAAAATGTGAATCCATGGATATAGAAAACAGAGTGAATCCCAGCACAATAAATAAAATAGACTCTTGCCAAAACACATTGTGGAGAACTGCAGAATATCAAAGACAAAAATTTATTTAAAAAATAGGAAAGATTGCCCACCAAAGAAAGCAGTTGGATTGATAACAGTCTACTAAATAGCAAAATCAAAACCAGAAGGAGTACTTAGAGAAAATGAACAACAACCTAGAATTGTGTACTCAGAAAACTATCTGTAAGATGAAATGAAGATATTTGAATGTTAACAAAAGCTATAATACCTTCACTAACAATGACTTTTGCTAAAAGAACTTCTAAAGAATGTTCTTCAGGAAGAAGTAATATTATCACAGGACAGTCTAAGCAAAGAAAAAGGTAAAAACAAATATAAACTCAAGAACAATCAATATAAACTAATAATAATAACAGAATTACAATACTGAAAAAAAAAAACCCAGCTTTTAATTTTGTTCAGAGTTAACATGTATCATGGTCTTTATATTGTTTGTTCAGGGTTAATGTATTGTTTAATTTAGTCATTGTTTAGTTAAATATGCATAATAAAATTTTAAGGCTAAACATCAAAGGATAGAAATATAATTAGCAAAACAGTGAAGACTAAAAAAGGACTGGGAAAAATCCTCAACAGTCTGTGTAAATCTGAACATAATGATGAGAAGAGAAAACAAGCACAAAAAAATATATACTATATGATTTCTTCATACAAAATACAAAGACTGTAGTATGAGAAGTCACTTTTTTTAAATTCAATAATCAGGTATCTGTTAGTCTGGAGTGAGCTTTCCCTTGCAGGTAGGAAGACTTACTTAGAGCTCTTATAATTAAGACAATGTGGTAGTGGAATGAGTTAAAACAGACTAACAAATGAATTAGAATAGAGAACCAGGACATGTGAATGCATATATAGAACTTTGATTTTATGACAGATGTGGTCTTGCTTATCAGTGTGGAATAGGACTGTTCGGTAACTGGTACTAGAACAATTGATTACCCATGTAGAAAATTTCAAGCAATTAGATAGATCCTTAAAATGCACAGTTCAGGGGCGCCTGGGTGGCTCAGTCATTGAGCGTCTGCCTTCGGCTCAGGTCATGATCCCAGGATCCTGGGATCGAGCCCCGCATCGGGCTCCCTGCTCTGCGGGGACCCTGTTTCTCCCTCTCCCTCTGCTGCTCTCCCTGCTTGTGCTCTCTCTCTCTCTGTCAAATAAATAAATAAAATCTTTAAAAAATATGAACAATTCACAAAAAATCAATTCTGTGAGCTTTGAAGACTCAAATGTAAAATGCAAAACTTTAAAAACTTTTAGAAGAAATATAGAAGAATCTTTCTGACCTTTACGTAGGGAAGGGTATTTTTTGAAACACAAAAAGATCTGAGCATAAAACTAATTATGCATAAATTTAACTGCTTTATTGTTCTGTACAATCATTCATCAGAACATATTAGAGAGGGAGAATGGGGGCACCTGGGTGGCTCAGTCAGTTAAGCGTCTGCCTTCGGCTCAGGTCATGATCTCAGGGCCCTGGGATCGAGTCCTGCACTGGGCTCCTTGCTTACCAGGGGGGAGTCTGCTTCTCCCTCTCCCTGCAGCTTCCCCTGCTTGTGCACTTGCTTGCTCTCTCTCTGTGTCAAATAAATAAATAAAATCTTTAAAAAAAGAGGGGGAGAATGAAGCCACTAACTGGCTGAAAGTATTTGTAAATCATATAGCTAACAAAGGATTACTGTCCAGAATATGTGAAAAATACAAGTGAACAATAAAAAGACAAACAACCCAGGGCGCCTGAGTGGCTCAGTCATTGAGCATCTGCCTTCAGCTCAGGTCATGGTCCCAGGGTCCTGGGATTGAGCCCCACATCAGGCTCCCTGCTCGGCGGGAACCCTGCTTCTCCCTCTCCCACTCCCCCTGCTTGTGTTCCCCCTCTCACTGTCTCTCTCTCTGTCAAATAAATGAATAAAATCTTGAAAAAAAAATGACAAACACCCCAATAGAAAATTGAAGTAAATATATAAAACAAGCACTTCACAAAAAATGAAATATCTGTAGCGTATAAACAGATGAAAAGATTCACAAATCTTTTACTAATGTGAATGCAAATTAAGTGAAATAATATAGCACTGCACACATATCAGAAGGGCAAAATATTAAAAAGATTGACGAAGGATGTATATTAACAGGAGCACCGTTATACTCGACTGGCTGGAGTGTAAATCAGAACAACTTTGGCAGACAGATTTTCTCTGTCTCTCAGAGCAGAACATTCCTACCTGGGACCAAACGCTTAAATATCTAGGAATGTGATCTAGAGAAACTTACACACATATTTGCCAGGAGACCCATATAGTGATTTTTATAGGTGTACTATTTGTAACGATCCCAAACTAAAAATAATCCAAATGCCTAGAGATTGGTGGATGGACGAATATACACTTGACCCTTTAACAGCAGAGGTTTGAACTGCATGGTAATATACGGATTTTTTTTTTTTTTCGAAAAACAATACAGTACTACAAATATATTTTCTGTTCCTTATAATTTTCTTTCTTTTTTAAGATTTTATTTATTTATTTGACACACAGAGAGAGACAGAGACAGAGACAGAGAGAGCACAAGCACAAGCATGGGGGAAGGGCAGAGGAAGAAGCAGGCTCCCCGCTGAGCAAGGAGCCCAATGCAGGACTTAATTCCAGGACCCTGGGATCATGACCTGAGCCAAAGGCAGACGCTTAACTGACTGAGCCACCCAGGCACCCTCCCCTTATAATTTTCTTAATAACATTTTCTTGTCTTTGGCTTATTTTATTGTGAGAATACAGTATATAATACATATTACATACCAAATATGTATTAACTGAACGTTATCAGTAAGACTTCCTGTCAACAGTAACCTCTTCATAGTTAAGTTTTGGGGAGGCAGAAGTTATACATGGATTTTCTGATGCCCCTAACCCCTGTATTTAAGGGGCAACACACACACACACACACACACACACACACACACACACACATTGTATACAATCTCAAATATATATACATTCATTTTTTTCCCACATAATGGGATAGTATCCAGTAGTGAAAAAGGGATAAGCACAGCTACTTGAAACACAGATTAATCTTAGAAGTATAATGTTGGGTAAAAAAAAACAAGTCCCAACAGATATATACAGAATGATAGAAAAAAACTTTAAAACAGAAAAACCCCTAAGAAATGTGTTATTGTTTGGGCATACATAAATATGTGCTAAAACTATTAAAAATATAACAAGGGAATGATAAAATTCAGGATAGGAGTTATAGGGAGGTGGGATTGGGGAAAGCACATATGTAGATGCAATGTGTGGGTAATGATCTATTTCTTAAATGTTACATATATTATGCAACATGATTTACATGTGTGTTACATATATTCTCTTATTAACATTGCAAGAAGAATATGGTAAATAGAAATCTAAGAGGGGCGCCTGGGTGGCTCAGTTGGTTAAGCGACTGCCTTCGGCTCAGGTCATGATCCTGAAGTCCCTGGATCGAGTCCCACATCGGGCTCCCTGCTCGGCAGGGAGTCTGCTTCTCCCTCTGACCCTCCCCCCTCTCATGTACTCGCTCTCTCTCATTCTCTCTCTCTCAAATAAATAAATAAAATCTTTAAAAAAAAAAAAAAAAAGAAATCTAAGAAACAATGGTAGAAAACAGAACAACAGGAAAATAAAGAGTTGGAATATAAAATAAAAGAAGTTAAAATCTCAAATGTAACAATTCCTGTACAGTTCCTAGGAAAAGACCATAAATTTGTGTGTAAGCTTCTTGGGAATTGAGGCAAAGAGGGATTAATTGCCTGGTATTGCACATCTGTTGTTGACTTTGGAGCTAAAGATCTACTTCACTCTAAAAACTAACTATGTAAAACTGTAACACATAATATATTCGTAAGATCTCAGTTCCCAGGACATAGTTTCCTAATTTCTCTGTGTGGTCACATAGTCAGGCTTTCGGCAGCCTCAGACTGGAGAATGCTTCAGAAGGAGAATGCAGTAGAGCTTTTAGGAAAGTGGATCTGGCTTTTCTGGGCTATACTCTCAGTCATGTTCCTCCATTCCTCCCAGTCGATTTTCTGGAACTCCATGGGTACCTGTAAGATGGCTTAGCTAGGTACATGGTAATAGAATTGGTGGGCAACCACCCTGCATTTGTTGACTGTCCCCGGGAGCAAGAGGAAGGAAGGGGGATGCAGTTTTGCTTTATCCCTCAGTTTAGGAAGTGTCAGCAAAGACAAACTGTGACTTGGTAAACTAAGAATTATCTTTTCTTCTTTTAAATATTTTATTCAGCTATAATTAACGTATAGTGTTATATTGGTGTCTGGTGTACAATATAATAGTTCAACAATTCTGTACATTTCTCAGTGCTTATGAACGTAAGTGTACTGTTAATCCCTTTTATCTATTTCACCCATCTCCCCACCTGCCACCCCTCTGGCAACCACCAGTTTGTTCTTAGTATCTAAGAGTGTGTTTTGTTTGTTTCTCTCTTCTTTGTCTGCTTTGTTTTTTAAATTCCATGTATGAGGGAAATCATATGATATTTTTCCTTCTCTGACTGACTTATTTCACTTAGCATTTAGCAAGATTTTATTCTTTTTGATGGCTGAGTAATATTCCATTGTATGTATATATATATATATATATATATATATATATATATATATATATATATATATATACACCATATCTTCCTTATCCATTTGTCTGTGGGTGGACACTTGGGTTGCCTCCATGTGTTGGCTAGTGTAAATAACACTGCAATAAGGGGTGCCTATGTCTTTTCAAATTACTCTTTTTTTTTCTTTGGGTAAATACCCAGTAGTGGAACGGTTGGGTCATATGGTGATTCTGTTTTTAGTTTTTGAGAAACCTCTACCCCTTTCCCCACAGTGGCTGCACCAATTTGCATTCCCAGCAGCAGTGCTCCAGGGTTCTTTTTTCTGTACATCCTTGCCAACACTTATTGTTTCTTATCTTTTTGACTTAGCTATTTTGACAGGTGTAACATGATATCTCATTGTGCTTTTAATTTGCTTTTCCCTCATGATTACTGATGTTGAGCATCTTTTCATGTGTCTGTTGGCCATCTATATGTCTTCTTTGTAAAAATGTCTATTCAGGTCCTCTGCCTATTTTTTAATTGGATTATTTGATTTTTTTGGTGTTGAGTTGTTTAAGTTCTTTATATATTTTGGATATGAACTCATTAATGGAAATATCATTTGTAGATATCTTCTCCCATTCAGTAAGTGGCCTTTTTGTTTTGTTGATGGTTTCCTTTACTTTGCATAAGGGTTTTATTTTGAGGGGCTGCCTGGGTGGCTCAGTTGGTTAAGTGTCTGCCTTTGGCTCAGGTCATGATCTCAGGGTCCTGGGATCAAGCCCCGCATCAGGCTCCCTGCTCAGCGGGAAGCCTGCTTCTCCCTCTCCCACTCCCCCTGCTTGTATTCCTTCTCTCGCTGTCTCTCTCTCTGTCTAATAAATAAATATTTTTTAAAAAGAGTTTTATTTTTATATAGTCCCAATAGTTTAATTTTGCTTTTGTTTTCCTTGCCTGAGGAGACATACCTAGAAAAATGTTTCTATAGCTTATGTCAGAGAAATTACTGCCTATGTTTTCTCCTAGGAATCTTATGGCTTCAGGTCTTACCCTTAGGTCTTTAGTCCATTTTGAGTTTATTTTTGGTATAATGTAAGAAAGTGGTCCAGTTTTATTCTTTTGTGGGTACCTGTCCAGTTTTCCCAGCACCATTTGTTGAACTGACGGTCTTTTCCCTATAGTATACCCTTGCCTCCTTTGTCATAGATTAATTGACCATAACAGTGAGGATGTATTTCTGGGCTCTCTATTCCATTCCATTGATCTATTTGTCTGTTTTGTGCTAGTACCATTCTGTTGTGATGATTACAGCTTTGTATAACTTGAAATCTGAAATTGTGATAAATCCAGATTTTTTCTTCTTTTTCAAGATTGCTTTGGCTATTCAGGGTCTTTTGTGGTTCCACACAAATTTTAGGATTACTTGTTCTAATTCTGTGAAAAATGCTGTTGATATTTTGATAGGGATTGTATTAAATCTGTAGATTGCTTTCTGTGGTATGGACATTTTAACAATGTTTGTTCTCCCAATCCATGATCATGGAATACCTTTTCATTTGTTTGTGGCATCTTCAATTTCTTTCATCAGTGTTTTCAGAGTATAGGTCTTTCGCCTCTTTGGTTAGGTTCATCCCTGGGTATCTTATTATTTTGCATGCATTTGTAAATGGGATCGATTCCTTAATTTCTCTTTCTGCTGCTTCATTATTAGTGTATAGAAATGCAACAGATTTCTGTATATTGGTTTTGTATCCTGGGACCTTACTGAATTCATTTATCAGTTCTAGTAGGTTTTTTGGTAGAGTCTTTAGCATTTTCTATATAGAGTATCATGTTATCTGCAAATAGTGAAAGTTTTACTTCTTCATTACCAATTTGGGTGCCTCTTATTTCTTTTTCTTGTTTGATTGTTGTGGTTAGGACTTGCAGTACTACATTGAATAAAAGTGGTGAGAGTGGACATCCTTGTCTTGTTCCTGATGTTAGAAGACAAGTTCTCAGTTTTTTCACTATTGAGTATGATGTTAGCTATGGATTTTTATTTGGCCTTTATTATGTTCAGGTATATTCCCCCAACCCTACTTTGTTGAGGGTTTTTTTATTTTATTTTATTATGTTGTGTATATGTTGAGGGTTTTTATCATGAATGGATGTTGTACTTTGTCACATCCTCTTTCTGCATCAGTTGGGATGATCACATGGCTTATATCCTTTCTCTTGTTAGTGTGCTGTATCCCTTTGATTGATTTGCAAATAGTGAACCACTCTTGCATCACTGGAATAAATTCCACTTGATGGTGGTGAATGATTTTTTTTATGTATTGTTGGGTTCAGTTTGCTAATGTTTTGTTGAGGATTTTTACATCTATGTTCATCAGAAACAATGGCCTGGCGTTTTCTTTTTTTGTAGTGTCTTTATCTAGTTTTGGTATCAGGGTAATGCTAGCCTTGTAGAATGAATTAGGAAGTTTTCCTTCCTCTTCTATTTTTTTGGAATAGTTTGAGAAGAATAGGTATTAACTCCTCTTTTAAATATTGGGTAGGAATCCCCTTTGAGTCCATCTGGTCCTGGATTGTTTTGTTTGTTGGGAGTTTTTCAGTTACAGATTCAATTTCATTGCTAGTAATCAGTCTATTTGACTTTTCTATTTCTTCCTGATTCAGTTTTTATTTGAGAGGGGGAGAGGCAGAGGGAGAGGGAAAGAGAATCCTCAAGCAGAATCCCCACTGAGCATGGAGCTTGATCGCAAGACCCTGAGATCATGACCTGAGCTGAAATCAAGAGTCAGACGCTCAACTGACTGAGCCACTCAGGCACCCCTTCCTGATTCAGTTTTCAAGGTTTATGTGTTTCTAGGAATTTATCCATTTCTTCAAGGTTGTTCAATTTGTGGCATATAATTCCTCATACTATTCTCTTATAATCCTTTGTATTTCTGTGGTGTCAGTGTTTATTTCTTCTCTGTCAGTTCTGATTTTATTTATTTGAGTCCTCTTTCTCCTTTTTTATGGTGGTGTGTGTATCAGAGTTTTAGTAGAAGAATAAAGCTTGCAGAACAAGTTACTCTTAGTAAGAAATAATTACAGTTTTGGAGAGAATGCTATAAGCCACATAATTACAAGGTCAGATGAATCGGTTGCTGCCATAAACTTCTCTTTACAGCACTTCAAGAGAAAGACATTAAAGTAGGAAGGATAGGAGTAATATGCAGGCGATTATTTGAATGGGTTTTAACTTGAGAGAGAAAAATATTCAAAAACTGAGTGGCATTGTTTTCCACCAGGCACTGTTTTAATGACATTTCTGGTTATCAAATATAAAAATATGCTTTTACGACATGACTAAATAAAAGATCTCATGTGAAACCTCAAACATTATGAGCCATTTCACTACCCAGTCAGTATTTTCCTGTAGTTTTCCCCAAGGCAGTAATAAGATCTTTGTTTTTCACAGATAGTATATCATCAGACAAAATAATACAAAGCCTAAGCAAATATTTAAAACTATTTTTAAAAGTTACAACTGGAAGAAGCACTACACATCACTTAACCCAAACTTCTCATTTTACAAACAAGAAGAATTAAGACTGAAAAATTAAATGACTTGCTCAAGGTCACAAGTCATGAACAGTTGTCAGCAGCATCAGGCCTAACCTAGTCAAATCTGAAAAAGTATCTTCCTTTCCCTTTGAAACATTATTTGCTCCACTCTTTCTAGTGGACTTTTTCTCTTTCCTACTCTTTCAGTGTCTACCTATTACAAATTACTCAAGACCTTTCTGTTTCCAGAAGTCACTGCCATGTTAGTTCTGTCTTCCATCCTTGTCCCATATATCATTGGTTATAGGTAGAATTAATATGCCTTTCCAGTGCCCCTGAGCCTATCTGATATAGTAAATTGGAAGCTGAGAGATGCTGGTGTAGAACACTATAGGTTTTCTGCTTTGAGGGATGCATCGAAGTTAACAATCACCTTCTGCTCTTTCTTTTTTTTATGCGCTTGGTTAAAGGTTTATTAATTTTGTTAATCTTTTCAAAGAACCACATCCTGGTTTCATTGATATATTAGTTTCTATTTCATTTATTTCTGCTCTAATCTTTATTTCCTTCTACTGGCTTTGGGCTTTGTTTGTTCTTTTTTAGCTCCTTTAGCTGTTAAGGTTCAATTGTTTATATGAGATTTTTCATGATTCTTGAGGTAGGCCTGTATTGCTATAATCTTCCTTCTTAGAACAGCTTTTGCTGCATCCCAAAGATTTTGGACCATTGTGTTTTCATTTTCATTTGTCTCCATGTATTTTTCTATTTCCTCTTTGTTTTCTTGGTTGACCCATTTATTGTTTAGTAGCATGTCATTTTGCTTCCATGTATTTATGTTCTTCCGAGATGTTTTCTTGTGGTTCATTTATTTTTTTTAATTTTTTAGAAGATTTTATTTATTTATTTGGGAGAAAGAGCATGAATGGTGGGGGGGGGGCAATGGGAGAGGGAGAAGCAGACTTCCCATTGAGCAGGGACCCCGATGTGGGTCTTGATCACAGGACCCTGGGATCATGACCTGAGCTGAGGGCAGACATTTAACTGACTGAGCCACCCAGGCACCCCTCTTGTGGTTCATTTTTTTTTTTCTTGTGGTTCATTTTTAAAGTAGGAGAAGTTAAGCGCAGCTGCTTTTCAGAGCCAAATGTTATGGGGACTTGTCTTCTCAGTGCAGGTCCCCCATGTCTGGGGTGCTTGGTGTGGAGTCCAGTCCTCTCCTTTCATACTTACAGTGTCCCTCCAACGTGGGGTTAGTCTCTCTGAGAGTTCAGTTCCCGGCCACATCTTTGCCCCAACCTTTTGGATATGGTCTCCTCTCTATATGACTAAGGAAAATTCATTCTGTCAGTCTCTGGGTTCTTTTCTGGGTTAGTTGCACTGACTTAGCTGTTATCTAGGTGTGTCCATGGGACAAGATGAGCTTAGGATTCTCCTCTGCTCTCTTCGCAGAAGTCTCTCCAGTGAGAATTCTTTTTATGCAGTTAGCCATTGGAACATTTCTTTCAAAAGGCACTCTTTATGCATAGTATTGAATATCATATAATATGTAGTGTTTAATAATAATCAGTTACTGACCTTTTGTGAAGAATATATAAAAAGTTTGAGATTTGAGAAAACTTTCATGTCAAGCACATCCAACACACGATGTATTGTAAAGTGAAAACTCCTTTGCATGGCATGCATACCCTTTACATTCTGGCTCTGACTTATTTCTCTCACATCTCCTTGTACAATTCCTCCACATGTTTTCTAAGATCCTGTGTGCCAGAATTCTTACCCTTCAATGAATATTTCACTCCTATGTTGCTGATACAGTCTCTCCACCTCTGATGGTATGGTGTCTTATTATCCCCATCTAGTAAACTGCTTGTCTCCTTCCAAATTCAGCTCCATTATTGGCTTCTTCAACATCTCCACACCTGGGGAAATAATTGTTCTATTATGGTTCCATCATATTTACATATATCTAAATTTTTGTGTCTCACTCCCTATGTCTATGTCTAGGATGATTCTCTCCTTCATTCTGAGACTCAGTGATATGATGTTAAGACATTTGTGTGGCTACATGAGTCCCCTCTACCAATAAAATGTTATTTGTAAGTAGCAATCACTTAAATCTGCCTATTGCTCTGCAATTTTTTCAAGGTACTTTGATTTCCATTGTCTTTTTAATCCTCACAATATTTTGGAAGGAGGTATTATTTCTATTTTGCAAATGAAGTACCAGGCACACAGAGATGAGTTACCTAAGAATGCACATAGTAATTTCACACTATCTAACAAAATTACATATACATTTACCCTTTTACAGCAACTACACTCCGAGAAATCTATCTCAAGGCAGAAGTGGCAAAATATAAAATGATCCACGTAACTGCTATTAATTATAACACATTTATAATAATAGGATATTTGAAATAAGCCAATGTTTATGAAGAGGTAACTGAATGAATAAACCATAGGGCATCTGCCCAAAGGAGTACTATGTAACTGTAAAAGGCAAGAGGAAGATCTGTATATCCTGTGGAGTGGTCTGCCTAGGACATACTGTTAAATGCAGGGGGCAGAATAGTCTATATATTTCATTCAGATATGTGTGTTATTTTATTTTTAAAAAGAAACAATGGAAAAGTAAACCAGTTAATAAAAATGACTACTTGTAAGAGAAAAGGAAGGGTACAGATTAGAACAGAAAAAGATAGATTCTGTATTCCTCTGAAACTAATTTGTCCTATAGTTTTGACTTTGGAAATATGTAAATAGCTTATATTATGTTAAAATTAAACTTACAAATTTTTTTTTAATTTTTTTATTGTTATGTTAATCCCCATACATTACATCGTTAGTTTTAGATGTAGTGTTCCATGATTCATTGTTTGTGCATAACACCCAGTGCTCCATGCAGAACGTGCCCTCCTCAATACCCATCACCAGGCTAACCCATCCTCCCACCTCCCTCCCCTCTAGAACCCTCAGTTTGTTTTTCAGAGTCCATCGTCTCTCATGGTTCTTCTCCCCCTCCGATTCCCCCCCCTTCATTCTTCCCCTCCTAAACTTACAAATTTAAAACATACTAAAAAAGTTGTTTTACATATCAAATCACACCATAAACACATAAGGAAGAATTATTTTAAGTGACTGTAAAACACAGTATTTTGATACTGCATATATAGCATATGTTCAGTGCAGAACCAAAAATAAATCTTAAACTTCATTCAGAAATCTGATCATTAGAAATAATATGGGTTTTGTAATTTTGAGTCTATACTGAGAGAGAGAGAGTGTGTGCGCAAAATATTATATAATTGTCATTAGGGACCAAAATTTTCTTCATAACACAAAAGAGATAAAACTATATAATCGTAGGAGTTAAATACAATCCCTGCAATCTTACATGTGAATTTGAAATACTAGTATGAACTAAGGATTTAGGTTTCTTGTTCTAAAAATTACAAATTTCCAGCCTCAATTCTCAGAAGAGAGCATAGAAGTAACGATTAACCACAGAAGCAAAATTGTCATCTTTAAATACCAAATCCTATTAATTAACCAGAGTTCCTTAAAGAAATGGGTGATTTCAAGTCTGAGGCAGGAAATGTACAAGATGAACTTGGGACATCTAGTGCCAGAAAATCTAAGAAACAGTGTTTATTGGGGTCCTGCTAAAGGAACACATAAGCCAACATAAGGGAAATCCTGCTGTCAAAGTTGGAATAATTTGACCATTATAGGACTAAGAGGTGCAATGGACACATGAATAGGAGAAAATGAATAATACTAAAATTAGTCTAGCTCCTTTGGACTTCAGTAGAGAATCAACTTCTTATTTTGAAAATTAGTAAATAAAACAAAATAGCTTATAGGGTAACATTCCTTTTTAGAGGAACTCCAACTAAATACATTCATAAGGAATGGCAGTATTAGAAAATTATGACTCTACAGTCTCTAATAAAGTGCTAGATTTAGGCAGCAATCATCTAAGGCTGCTAAAATTATTAAGTGAAAGGTAGATGAGGAAAATTAAAATTGATAGATGAGGCTGAAAACACCTGACCCTACTAATCAACCTTAGCATCACTAAAAGTGGGCAGCCAGTCTTCACGTGATGCCTGAAGGGATGCAACAGGAAATAATACAGTACTCTTGAAATACCCTTGACCACAAAAAGGTAGAGGGAGGTGACAAAATTTAATCATGCCCCTACATCTGACTTCTAGTTTGCAGGAAATACAAAGGCTGGAAGAACATGTTAAATGGTACCTGGTTGATAAAATCCACCAAATCCAGAGCATAGTTAAATTTACAGGAAAAAAATGACCAGCATTCTTTAATAAATTCATTTCATGGAGGAAAAAAAAGGAATGGAGGAACTGTTATAAAAGAGACTTAAGAGACATGAAAACCAAGTACAATATGTGGACCATGTTGAGCTCTTCCTTTGAACAAATCAACTGTAAAAAGAGTCTGGAGACAATTATGGGAATTTGAATATGGATCAGATATTAGATGATTTTTAGAAATTATTGTTAATTTTTGTTGAGTTATAATCATATTTGAGGGTATGTTTAAAAATACTCTTAATAAAATGGATGAATTTTCTTGTATGTAAGTTATCTTAATTATTTTTTAAAACCTAATTAAAAAAAAAACTATGGTTAGGCATACATCTGATATGTTCAAGTTGCTACATGGTATTCAAGTAGAAGGGGAAATAGAGTGTATAGATGAGACAGGATTGGCAGATTGTTCCGCCCAGCACTTTCGAGCCTGATGTCCTTATAGTAACTATCATTAAGAATTTGAGTTAAGAGCAGGCAGGCTTAATTAAATGTATAAGACAACATCCTGCCTTCTAGGACCTTACAAATGGCTTGGGGAGATAAGAATCATCCTCAAACAACTCTAATACAAGGCACCGTGCCAGGAATCTGGAGATACTGATCTGTTTCAGGTGTAAGTCCTCTGGTTATCAGCCCATGTCTAGAGACCCTGAGACTACAGGCTATGAATGACTATAGGTGGGAAAGGGCATGTCTCCTGCTGAAAGGCTGGGTAGTTTGGGTGAGTAGAAAAATTGTCCCATGCTTTAGTATCTGAAAAGAATCTGCTAAATAGTAACCTTAAGTCTACATTAGACCTAGTACACTTCCCATGTCTACTGTGCTGCAAATCTGAGAGGAGATGTATTTGCTTTGCTTTTCTGTGCTGAGAGCTGAACTGCTTGTGTTAGCCCACCTTCTCCACAGAAACAGACAACAGAATTTTTGCAACATAAGCCATACCTTGTTTTATCAACAACCTGAGGGGCTGCGTATGGTTAGGGGTGACAGCATTCCAGCGTATGTCCTGGAATTGTTGTTTTGGGTTGGGGTGGTGGTGATGCATGTGTGTGTCTGTGTATTTTCTGCTATAATACAAAAATAGTGAAAATTAAGGGGACAAAATGTTTTACCATCTCTGAGAAAGAATAGGAGCAGTAGTTGCGTGGATGGTGAGAGTACCAGCAGTGGCACTGGCAAGGGAAAAGCAAAAAGCTTTGAGGAGCTTCAGAATTAGCTGGATGTAGGGGGGACAAAAGGAGACTGGGCTACTTCAGTTGGTTGTGATAGAAAGCTATCCTAAAGGAACCAAATTGAATAGTGATCTACTGAGGCAGTAGTAGAGATATGAAAATAATCACACTGAGGGGAAAAGAAATTAAACCCTGACTAGGGACTAGGGATGGATGGGCATGGAGACACTCAAAATGAGTCACTCTTCTCAGTGGTTTGTAGAAACTGTTGGGAAGAGAGCAGAAAGAAATTGGAAGAGTTTAATTCAGTACCCATGAGGACATTTAGATTGGAGTATGGGAGCTAGGTTATGAGAAGCAGCTATCTTCCTGAAGTAGGAATCTATTTAGATATTAACAGAAGGAAAGGAGGAACATATCTCCAGTATTTCATTTTATTGCAATGATATGTTTTATATTTTAAGAATAAAAATGACCTACCAACTATAGCTTGAGCATCAGAGAAATTTAAAGCAACAGAAAATCACTTTTTTGGGTAAAATTCCCTGGTTAAAGAAGATGTTCTTCCTCTAAAGTTAACCGTCTTCTTGCAGAGCCTGCGTGCAATGCAAATACTGCACAGAGCCAGACTCTATGTAAGGTTCTAAAGAAATACATTGTTAACAACAGAATGCCTCTGTGTGAGAGAGGGAGGGAGGAATGCAGACCAAAAGGGTAGCTGGAGAATGTACCAGATCTCTGGAGTTTTTCCATGATGCAATCATCCCCAGGCTGTAATCACTCTCGCTGACCCACGCATCCCACTGTGTTTCTCCTCACTCACGCCACTTTTCGTCAGCACCTTCCTATTTAGCAGAGATCCCCATTTCTGATACTTTGCAGGGGCTAATTATCTTCCATTTATCTGTGCAGCCCTGCATTTGCCATCTATTAGTCCAGAAACATAAATGATGTAAATCCTTTTATATCTGGCTGCACCACCTAATTATTCCTCATTTGTTTTTATTCTCTCTCAATTGAGCATCATCTGCAAAGTTGGAAATCATGTTTTCATATCATAATTAGGGTTCTAAGAACCTCAGAGAAATTGCCTGGCAAATATGCGTGCCTTTGCTTTTCATTTTAGTGGTGAATTTAAAAGTGAGAAAATAAATTAGGGCTGAAGGAAATGATAGACTGAAATGAAAGTTTCTGGAATATAGATGAGGTAACGTGATATAACAACACAGGAAGAGAAACTTCCAGCATTAAAGTGCAAAAGCCAGCCCCCAAAGTAAAGGCATCAAGTAGATCAGCAGTATTCCCTCTTTCCTTTGATGATGAGATTCACCTTTAGATGTTCTCCTCTGTGCCTTAGGGTATGCCAAGGGATGCACAATTTTGCTAATTGGATAAACACCTTTCCTTAAGTATGCATAAGATTTACTTTTTTATAGGACAGCAATCTGGATGAAATTTAACAAAGGTGTGCAGTGTTGAGGAGGAACAAAAATTTCCTCTACCCCTTGAGGTTCTTCCAGCTGGACTAAGAATTAAATAGGCCTGATTTTAACAGGAGAAAATCAAACTTAATTTCATATGTATGAGGAACCCACACAGACATTAGATTCCAGACACAGGCAGAATGAGATATATAGGTCATCCTGAACTGAGAAGCAGGTAGTGGTCTGGAACTTCAAAGGGAAGGGAAATAATTCACAGGAAAATGAAAAGGAGTAAATCTTTGGTAAACAAATGTTTGATGAGCCTTTCAGAAATAATGAGACAGAGAGGAATTTGATCAAACAGGTCTTTCTAGGTTCCTCCCTACCTACTGTACCTAGTTGGTATTATAATGTAATTATCCACAGTGAGAGTTGTTTTCCTGGAGCAGGTTCTCTATCTAAATTCTTTGAGGCAGTTGGTGTGTGTGGTGGGGGAATTTCCAAAATTTCTTCCTGAGTGTTCTGGTCCTTGATTGTTTTCAACTCAAAATAATCTCCATACCAACATGGCATATCTTGGGGCCTCCTGCCTTTGGCCCCTATAGTAATTTGAACAGAGATGGCCACTTATGAGAGAGAACAGAAAGAATCCATAGATCTAAAGGACTGTGGGATGGAGGGATGGGAACACAGCAACTTGGTAAGAAAGTTCTTGAAATTCTTATTGTAGTTCCTACAAACTATAACCTCCTTGGAGCAGCCTCTCCCATGAATCACTTACCTCTTCATCTTCAAAACTTTCTTCAAGGTTCATTTTCAGGATATTTTGAAGTAGCTTAACCTGGCTGTATGTCACCTAGAAATTTTTTCTCTGTGTACATGTTGCTTTCTTTATCCTTCCTCTTTTAATAAAACTTTCATCTGCGTCCCTGTACTGTAGGATTTGAATGTGTACCTTTAAACATTTTTGCATGTATTATTTATGTAAGTGTCTCTATGTATTTATTTTCCTACCTACTATATTAGTTAAAAGTCTCAAGGTCAGGGATGATGTATCAGTCATGACAGACTAGGTTGTGATCTAGTAACAAACAACCCCTAAATAGCAGCAGCTTAAAAGAACAATGTTTATTAATCACTCATATTTTATGTCTATTATAATTCTGCAGGGGTGGGGGGGTTCTGTTCATCTTTTCTCACTGATCCGGGTTGATGGAGCCTTCCAGATACTTGCTTCCAGAGGGAGCAAAAAAAGAAACCGGAGAACCATGTTCTGGCTTTTTAAAGTTTCTGTCCATTTACATGTCAATTCTGCTGACATTTTATGGGCCAAAGTAACTCACACAGCCATGCCTGAGTTTTAACAGTGTAGAAATGTTTAATTGTCTTATAGGTAGAAGTTCTGAATATTTGTGAACAATATTACAGTATATTCCAGATGGTATTTTTTGTCTCTCTTGTATCTTTTCATACTACTAAGAGTAGTTCTCAGCAGTGACCACCAGGATGCTAAAAAAATACAACTGACCAGCCAGAGATATCATTTGGATGTTTTTCTTTAAGACATTAGTAGCTACTTGACCCAGAAGTCTGCCTGCCAGTTCTTTCTGCCCACTAACATGGCTCTGTGAGATTGTCTTAAACCATGTTACAGTTTTGTTTAACTGGTAATAGACACAAAGAAACAAAATGAAAAGCCTCCATGTACATTTGACCACAAAAGTGGTGATGATTCAATGAAATTTGAAATCATTCTTCCCCTCTTTTTAAGAGTCAAGCAAAATAATTTTAATCAATTTGGACAATTGTGTAGGTTGATCTTTGAACAATAATATAGTAATTATCTCTGTTCTATGTTTTAAAATGATAAATGTTTAGATTCTCTTGCCTGTAATTTTATATCCCTGTTTTGTGCCTTGTTCTAGAAAGCCTGGATATTGAATTCAGCAGTCTAGCCAACATCCTACCAGAGCTGCTGTCATCAGGAATTATATTCAAAAAGGGAGAGTTTGTTAGGAGAGGGAAAAGGAAAAATACTAAGAATTTACTAGAATATGTTAGAAAGTCACAGACAGGCAGAGTATTAAAGACAGTTTGAGGAACTAACATGATCAGGCAATACCTGTTTTCTTGTTGTTATTTGTTTTCATTGGAAATGGAAGTGGAAAGGATGGGGGATGAGGAGATTAGACAGAAAAGAATAGAACAGCCTACAGTTTTAGTTTGGCTTGTTTTAGGATTATTTTTCATTCTTTGATAGTGCTGCATTACTTAATCCTCTAAACATGATGAGCCCAATCTCATAATCATACACACTTTTGCTTAAAATGTTTAAAAGCTCTGGCATGGAAAACATAGGAATCTTCTTTTGAAAGTGTTGGAACCATTCCAAATACTAAGCCCACATGCAAAAATTTCAAAGAAAGACTTCTTGTTTACCTCTTTTTCCTTACAAAGTTTCTGTCTCCCGCCTTGTCCAAGCCCCACCACTCAGGGTCCCCAAGGGGCCTTGAAAACACAGACTGCTTCCCAGAGTCCAGCTTCTGCCTTCATAACTGAGGGCACCTGCAAGGCTTGTGTCAGCCCGAGCAAGCTCTGGGCACAACAGGGAACCGTGTGTCAGAACTGACATCTCCTGCAGCTTCTGCAGCCATGGCTTTCCGCTGCCCGTGATCACAAACTACAGTGCTGGCCGTCAGGGCTTAGCACCGCTGAGCTGGTTGCTGCTTCCTGTCTTTGGGAGGGAAGGCGTGAAAAATGCAGCTTGGTCGAAAAAGTCCTTGCCATTAGGTAAAAAGCAAACGGATGCTTTTTGGAGAGATGCCAGAGCTTTTATGCTTGAAACCAAGAGTAAACACAAACACACACACACACACACACACACACACACACACACACACACTTATTTTACTATTCCCATATCCCACATTTGCACTTAACTGTGTTTTAGTCATTTTACTTACTGAGATGTGTGTGAGGCTATTCAAGACTTGAAAACATAGTCTCAACTTGTCAAAGATATTTTATTTAGAAAATACTTAGTAGTGATGTTCTAGAAGGTTAATCTAATTTCCAAAAACAGTCAAATACTTGACCATGTATGTAGAATCAAAGAAATGTTAAGATGAAAGCAAAGTTGGCAGTCATGTGGTGCAGCCCCCCCCCCCCCCCCGTACAGATAGGAAACCAAAGTCCAAGAGGTGAAATGACTTGCCAAAGTTTACAAAAATTGGAAGTAATAGTCACTACAGGAACTCAGTACTTGTGACTCCTTGTCCTTACTCTTTCCACAACAGAACACTAGCCATACCTACAACTATTCATTTACTTTGGAAATAATCTGGGATTCTCTGAGAAGCAATCCTTATTTAGGGTAATGTTAAGAATGAAACAGAAGAATTCATAAAGGCCATTAGGTCAACCTCCATGTGTATTTTTGAAGTTTACAACAGCATCAAGCGGTGAACAATAAACATATTGATTTGAAGGAAAATTAATCTGTTGTAAAAAAAATAATGCCACAGATGTTTTACTGCTTTATTGATACATATTTAATATACCATACAATACACCCATTTAAAGTATACAATTAAGTGGTTTTTTAGCATATTCACAGATTTGGGCAGTCATCACAATTTAATTTTAGGACATTTTCATCACCCCAAAAAGAAACCCCATCCCCATTAGCAGATTTCCCCCCACCCCCCACTCCAGCCCCCAGCAACCACCAGTCTACTTTCTGTCTCTATGCATTTGCCTATTCTGCCACAAGTGATTGAATGGTGTGTGTGTGTATGTATGTAGAAAGACACTTCACTCCAGGCCTTGAGCCAGGGCTGCTGTAGAATAGAAAGAGATATTATCGAGATCAATGCCAACTGGAACAGACAGAGCCAGTGGGAACAGAGAGGAAGTCCAGAGCCCCAGGGACAGGTAAGCTGAGGCACTAAGTGTGTGCAGAACCAATGTGGGAACTGTGAGAGCAGGCTGGGAGACAGGATCGACCATACACTAGAGAAATTTAGGGAGACACAAAAGCAGATCCCAGTAACTACTGGGCCACCTACAGGGACAAGGGACCTAAAGGAGTATCAAATAAGAGAAAGGGGTAATGGTATGTGCATTGAGAGCTAGAAAGACACCATCAGACAGAGAAATAGTATTAGATTTTTTTTTTAATATCTTCCTACGTTTACAGCATACCTTCCAATAAATATTTTATTTAAGAATAATATATATCGTTACAAAAGCACTATACGTGCACCGTAGAAAATTAGAGAATATGGATAAGCAATAAAAGAAAACAAAGACATTTTATTTCTAAAACCCAGATTATCACTATTAACCTTTTATTGCATATCCTTCCAGAATAGGTTCTACTGATATCTACTTAAACCTGTAGCTGCTTTTTACCAAAATTAGATCACACTGGACATGTTTGGTATCTTGCTTTCTTCTTTTAATAATGTCTGCCTTAACATGTCAGTAAGTTGCTCTCCAATTGTCAAGTTAGACCTTGAGACCCAAATCCCCATGGAAGGAAAGTACCCCAATGAAGAACATTGTTGAAATAAATGGGACTTGGGCATCAAGTTTGGGAGTGAATTTTTGAAACACTTTAAAAATACTCTCATGTTTACCACCACAAAACAAGCAGTATATTAAGGATAGTATATATCTGATCTCATCCTTGGGAGACTTTGACTCTGACTGGATCTCTCACATGTGTCAAGTTGAGTCTCACTGGCCAGATTTTTAAAGCCATCTTGATTGCAAGTTTGTTATCCCTAAGTTGATGTTCTTTTGAATGAAAGAGTTAGGTCTTACTGTGTTGTTTCCTGGTGACCTGAAGGAATCCTTGGTTTCCCTTGCAGTGTTTCTTTGAAGAAACAAAGAGATGGACATGAACAGGAAAACTTTGGTTTTCCTTTGACATTATACTAGTAGATGTCATTTCCCTTTTCAGCAAATTCTGGTAAATAGTTGTAATTTAAAAATTTTAGTGAGGTGATCATTTAATCTACAAAAGCATTCTCCGTTTGACTCCAAAAAGAAGTTTGCTTCATATTTTAAGTGGTTAGAGTAGCAAATATTTATTTGCCATTTTTCTCAGAAACACACCTGTTAAGTAAACTGAGGCATGCTATTAGAAGGTATAGATTGTATGGGAAAAAAAATGGGGCCATTTGGAAAAACAAGAGGAGCATAGTAAGGTTACCTTAGAATGTGGTATCAACATATGGTTCAGGATATAGACAGAGTTTAAACACTTGTATACCCACTTACTGGCTGTTTTCACATGATAAGTGTCATTTCTGTGAGTCTCATTTTTCTCATCTGTAAAAGGGATGTACAAATGCAAAGCTCTCAGCATTGTTGTTAGGAGTAAATGAGAACTTCTGGAAAAAATGTGACACAGTGACTTGACATTGATGAATAATAATACTACCTCACACTTCAGTAATGCTTCATATGTGCCGAGCACTCTTCTAGACACCTGACATGCATTGAGTCATTTAATATAAGAGCCTTGCGGGAAGGTATTGTCATCACTGTCTCCATTTTACAAATGAATAAACTGAGACCAGGAGAAATTATGCATCTTACCCAAGGTGATACAACTGGTATGTGGTAGACCTGAGATTTGAACCCAAGAAGTAATGACTTCAGAATCAGTGCTCTTAATATTCCACTCCTTGTAGTAGCTGTGTTTTTTCTTCTTCTTTTCTTTGTTTCTGTAATTTTTTGTCAAGCTATAGTCATTTCTTTACCTATTCAATAATAATTTATGGAATGTTTGCACTATACCTGTGTGAGGTTGTGTGAGGTCCCTGCCCTCATTAAACTCATCCTATCATTGATCTCATTTGCCTTGCTTTCACTGAACAGTCAATACTTTCCCTTGATGACCAAAATTGGGTACTTTGATGTGAAGATGGCATCATGGGCATAATGGCAGGTCTGGCTTCATAGGCTGGCAACCTGTTTAGTCACACTGAGTCCCACATTCAGAAGGGTCCCATGCTTGGTTTAGTGCTTTGCTGTCACTGTCTTGAAATTTTTAATAATTTTATCCTTAAACTTGTGTTTTGTAAGTGAACCTGGGGAGACATGCAATATGTGCATCTACTCTTCCTTGCTCCTCTGTTCACACATAGCATTCAAAATACCCCCATAGACACAGAATTCCAGTGGACCCATCATGCATGGAGTTCAGTGAGTTTCAAAACAAGTATATGATAAGTGTGTTAAATGTACGAGTGAGTAAGCAGGGGAGTGGGGCTGCCGCCATCCTGGAGAGATCATGCTTTCTGTTCCGAAAAGAAACTTATTTTGAACATGTAGAGAAAAGGTAAGTGTGTTCTAAGAAACGTGGAATAGAGGAACCCTATCATATCCTTTCTTCGGCTTGCTTCCCTATTCAGTCACTCCCTGTGGTATTGGTATGTGGTATTAGCCAACCATATACACTGAAAATGATGACATAGAAGAAAGGGGAAAGATAGGGCAAACTATAGTTCCTTTTCCTTTCAGTCCTTCCTCACTCATCAGTAAGCCAGAGGTAGAGAGTATTGGTAAATGTGTTCATATCAAGAAGTGAAACAAAAACAGTTGAGTTGTTTTGTGCAGCATTTCCACTGTTCTGGTAAAAAATGTACAAGCTATGAAAATGACTTGTGTAATTTTGGTGATTCTGTAAATGAATGCTCCTTTATCTTCATTTAAAACTGTCGTTACTCCACTCTGGAAAACAGTATGGAGGTTCCTCAAAAAGTTAAAAAATAGAACTACCGTATGACCCAGCAATTGTACTACTAGGTATTTACCCACAGGATACAAAAATATTGATTTGAAGGGGTACTTGCATCCTGATGTTTACACCATTATCAACAATTGCCAAATTATGGAGAGTCCAAATGTCCATCTATGGATGAATGGATAAAGAAGATGTGGTATTTACATACAGTGGAATATTACTCGGCCATCAAAAAGAATGAAACCTTACCATTTGCAACAATGTGGGTGGAGCTAGAGTGTATTATGCTAAGTGAAATAAGTCAGTCAGAGGAAGACAAATACCATATGATCTCACTCATATGTGGAATTTAAGAAACAAAACAGAGGAACATAGGGCAAGGGGAAAAAAAGACAGGGAAGCAAACCATAAGAGACTCTTAACTATGAAGAACAAACTGAGGGTTGCTGCAGGGGAGGTGGGCAGGGGGGTGGTTTAAATGGGGGGTGGGAATTAAGAAGGCCACTTGTTGGGATGAGCACTTGGTGTTATATGTAAGTGATGAATCACTAAATTCTACTCCTGAAACCAATATTACACTATATGTTAACTAACTAGAATTTAAATAAAACCCTAGAAGAATAAAACTGGCATTGCTCTATATAAAGATGAATAGTAAAATACATGCTAATGATTAAAGTTTTTAATTCTGTTTTTCCTAGAATAATATTAAACAGGAAATTTAAAAAACACCATGACAAGTTGAGAGACAGACCACAGAAGAGAGGAGAAACTTTATATTTTAGTATCTTTAATGGCACTTTTTTTCCTGCTTTTTGAATCAGATCTCCCATGTTTTAATTTTTCACTGGGCCCCACAAATTGCATGTGGTGCTGCTTGAGGGTGGAAAACAGGAAGGAACATAGAGGTGAGCTTCTTGGCTAAAACACATCAGGAAATAAGTTGATTGGAGTGGAGACATGAGGATATGAGCACATGAGTAGAGAGCTTTGAAGGCCAAGCTTAAAAGAATATAATTTATTACAAAAAGCCAAGGGGACCAGCACATTGTTGGGCAAAGGATGTATTTTCTACTACAAATTATGATACATACAAATGACGCAGTTTTAAATACAGATCTCATTCTAAATGCCAATATGCCAGCAAGCCAGCCGAACAAGCCAGTAAATAGTGGAGCAAACAAGCAAGCAAAGAGCCAGCACAACAGCTCTTTACATTCTGGAGCAGTGAATAGCATATGATAAGTAGAGGTGAACTGGAGGCTGGGACTCTAGGTGAAAGAAAGTTGTATTTAGTAGAGCCTTCACAATGCTACAGAGTCACTTCAAGATCTAAAACTAAAACCTCCTTTAATCTTAGAAGACCCATCATTTCACATGTAGAGACTTTCCTTTAAAGGTAGCTGTCACCTGAGGTAACTTCCCCTACCAGTCTTTTGTTAGAATGGTCTCTTCTTGGGAGAAAAGCATAGTTACCCTTTTATTATGTTTTTAAATGAATCTGTGGACCCTTCACTGCAGCAACCCATGGACTTGAAGCTTTTCTCACAGCTACAGCCCTTGGGCAGAGTGTGGGCAGGCTGTACTGCACGAGGCCCTGTGGACAAAAGATAAACACCCAGATATCAGCGTAATTACCCTGGAGACTAAACATCGTGATATTTGTTTTTCTGCCTTGTCTGGCCATCTCCTCCCCTTGTTGTCCTGTTCATGCTTGAAGGAACAGATGTTATTCATGCTATAAAAGCAAGCCTCTTGTCCTCCTTGCTCATCAAGCACAACTCATTTCACGCTGGTACTGGCTCCGTGGGTAATAGGTCCCTCTGATCACCTGGCCATTGCTCCAGAATGACAGATGAGCAGTCTCCAGAGGTCAGCGACTCTGGGCCATGCTCTGTGTTAAGAGGGAGGAGCGGTACCCATGAGGAGTAAGCATTTTGTTGTGACTGGAGCCTGACTTCCAACCCCTTTCCCTTCCAATTCCCCCTGGCTCTGAACATGGAAGACACTTTCTTTCCAAGGGCAGCTTTATAAAGAGTGAACTCACTCTAATTTATTTAGCTTTTCTTGTGCCAATATCCTAATAGTTAGACAGCAACTCCCAGTAAGTGGTTGATTACATTCAAGCAAATACACAGCTGAGCAATTAAGTGCATTCACTTGCACCTTAGCAGACCTGAGGGGGGGAGGATTATCTCATAGAAATAATTATGGCTGCTCTGTCCTGCCTTACTGTGGTTTGGGAAAAATTGGCTCTTGAAATTGGCTTTGGGTCAAGTGGGCTGTTGCCTGGCTGTTTCTGACTGAGAAGTATTTAGATGTATTGTTTTTTAAAACTAGGTTTACGCTAAATGCCATACTGTGGTCTTTTGTGGAATGGAGTCTCTCCAGCTGAGAACAGGGACCCCCATGCTCAGTATAGACTTGGTAAGTTAGCCGATTTTGTATGTATTACATGTCTTTTAATTTTCAAAGGATTGTTTGCGAGCATTTCCTTGAGAAACATTCCTCTAGTGGAAAGAGCAACTCAGAAACAGGAAAGTAGCATATTCCAGCTCTTCCTCTAATTGGATGGGTGACTTCAAGCAAGCCATTAATGTCTTTGTGCCTCAGTTTCCTTTACCATTATTGCCTTCCTCGGGGGCTTGTTAGGGGGTAATGAACAGTGCGTGGGAAAATGACGTATGGACTGTTGAGCGTTGCGGAAATGATGTAACTACACAGCCAACCTGTCGGTGTTAGGTCTTGCTCTGTTGGATGGGTACAACCGGTACAGCGGGAATGATGTGTTCACCTGAAGAATTTTGTTCGTAAGGAGTGAGGTGAGATTAGCCAGGGCCAGATACTGTAAGAACGGTAACTTATATAACAGGAAAATGAGGGTGTGGGAGGGGAGATTAACATGTGTTAAAGGCCTCTGTGAACCTCCGCAGTGACTCAACACATTATTTGTGTCACGATCACCTGCCCGCGGCTATTAGAGCAAGAGACCTCAAGTCAGGAAACCTCCAAAATATTTTTGATATTAGGGGACAAAATTGGCAAAGGAGAAAAAAATGAAGAACTGCTTCAGTATCAAGGAAATGAGTCGCGGAACTGTGTGAAATCGGTGATAATAGCTAACATTGCAGAAAGCAGCACAATATAAGCAGGAGCAGTGGGCCAAACCTGGGCAGAAACAAACCGGAGGCCAACCATGCGAGGAATAAAAATAAAGGATGACTAGAAAAGTGCTATTAAAAGAGTTAATAACAAGTACATTAGTTGTACCTAGGAGTATTGTTACCCTTGCTCTTAGCTGTTGTATTGCTGTGGATATGCTCAGGTTTGTAAGCTGAATGCACATCAATTTATTAGTTTTGATCTAAATAAATTATGAGCATCTGTATTGTTATATCTTCCTATTTCTCAGTTATCCACACACAGCCCTGCTGTGTCTAATTTCTTGCTGTAGAATCGACTTAGGCCCCTTACCCGAGGTGGTGTCCTGCTTGTAGGAAGTGGAGAGTTTCTGTAGGGATCATATTGCAGCCCCTAAGCATGGTGTGATCCCTTCGCCCCACAAGGCAGGCTTGTTCTAGGCAAACACCAGTCTCGAGTGAGGGCAGTAAGAGAGGATTGCATTAGTAATTCAGACTCCCTTTCTCTTGGCAAACTCTTGTCTCATAAACCCAGGCCATCTTGTCTACAATGGGATGTTTGTATTACTAGATGAACTATGATTATTATAACTTTTTCTTGAGAGTTAATGAACTAGGCTATAAGTTGTCTAGCACATTGCAGGTGCTCAGAACAGATGGCCACATGGTGACTGTTGCCACTGTTAAGTGAGCCTCCCTTTTTCCTTTCTGAAAATGGATACTCATGACATTAAATGCATTCTTTATCAACATATATATATTTGCACGTACTTCTTTTAGTTTTCCATCGCTGCTAACTAGGTCAATAAATTAGCACATGTCAAATATTTAGAACTCAGATGGACACAGGACTTCACTGTTTGCCTGGTTCATTTCTAATGGACAGTTCCACCTTAAAGCAGTGATGAGTCTTCGCACTCCAGGGCCTCAGTCTCACAGTGGAAAAGTGCTTTGACTCTAGTTATGAGATCCCTTCTGCATGCTCTTCCTGAAAGCTGCATTGTGATTAGACCCAAAGTACTGCTGTCATTGCTTCATGTCTTCAAAGATGGACATTGATTACATATAAGGGGCAAGATACCAGGTGAGGGGATTGAGACATACAGAATCATATATGAATCCTGCCCTTGGAAACTGATCATTGAGTAAGGACAAAAGAGAGTAAATTCTTAAATATTGTGTAAGATAGGAATGCACCTGTCTTAGAGAAGCACAAACAGAGTGGAGTTCATCTTCACCAAGGGCATGAATAGCCGCTCGCTGGGGAATCGTGGAGAAGGTGGCGGTGAAGTTTGGAGCTGCGGGGAAAGGTACTGCACTCAGTCCAACAGTCTGAAATGTTATCACACATGTCTCCTGCTGCCCCCACTCCAATTATTTAACCTGAGTCTTAAGCACATTTCTTACACGCACGCACTCATTGGGACAGAGTAAATAACAGTGTTATTTTGTGTACCTGAGTGTCCCCATATATCTGATATGTCCCTTGAGGACATTAGTTTCTGGAGGACAGTCCCCATGGGTGATATACAACACCTATTGGGTCCCCTACAGATATTCACAGCCATTATGAACAAGATTTTAGGGGGTAACTCACGGTTGTTTTATTTAATGCATCTCAACACAGGCACCCTCTGAGCTCAACTAGTCCTCCAGCTTGCTTTCTCTCTTTTTTTTATTAACATATAATGTATTATTTGTTTCAGGGGTACAGGTCTATAATTCATCAGTCTTACATAATTCACAGCACTCACCATAGCACATACCCTCCCCAATGTCCATCACCCAGTCGCCCCATCCCTCCTCCATCACCCAGCCACCTCCCTCCACTCCAGCAACCCTCAGTTTGTTTCCTGAGATTAAGACTCTCTTACGGTTTGTCTCCCTCTCTGGTTTCGTCTTGTTTCGTTTTTCCCTCCCTTCCCCTATGATCCTCTGCCTTGTTTCTCAAATTCCACATATCAGTGAGATCATATGATAATTGTCTTTCTCTGATGGACTTATTTCGCTTAGCATAATACCCTCTAGTTCCATCCACATCATTGCAAATGGCAAGATTTCATTTTCTGATGGCTGCATAATATTCCATTGTGTGTGTGTGTGTGTGTGTGTGTGTGTGTGTGTGTGTGTGTATCACATCTTCTTTATCCATTCATCTGCTGATGGACATCTTGGCTCTTTCCATACTTTGGCTATTGTGGACATTGCTGCTATAAACATTGGGGTGCATGTGCCCCTTTGGATCACTACATTTGCATCTTTGGGGTAAATACCCAGTAGTGCAATTGCTGGGTCTTAGAATAGCTCTATTTTCAACTTTTTGAGGAAACTCCATACTGTTTTCCAGAGTGGCTGCACCAGCTTGCATTCCCACCAGCAGTGTAGGAGGGTTCCCCTTTCTCCATATCCTTGCCAACATCTGTTGTTTCCTGACTTGTTAATTTTAGCCATTTTGACTGGTGTGAGGTGGTATCTCATTGAAGTTTTGATTTGGATCTCCCTGATTCCAAGGTTTGGTGAGCACTTTTTCATGTGTCTTTTGGCCATCTGGATGTCTTCTTTGCTGAAATGTATGTTCATGTCTTCTGCCCATTTCTTGATTGGATTCTTTGTTCTTTGGGTGTTGAATTTGATAAGTTCTTTATAGAGTTTGGATACCAGCCCTTTATCTGATATGTCATTTGCAAATATCTTCTCCCATTCTGTCGGTTGTCTTTTGGTTTTGTTGACTGTTTCCTTTGCTGTGCAAAAGCTTTTTATCTTGATGAAGTCCCAATAGTTCATTTTTGCCCTAGCTTGCCTTGCCTTTGGTGATGTTTCTAGGAAGAAATTGCTGCAGCTGAGGTCAAAGAGGTTGTTACCCGTGTTCTCCTCAAGGATTTTGATGGACTCCTGTCTCACATTTAGGTCTTTCATCCATTTTGAGTCTATTTTTGTGTGTGGTGTAAGGAAATGGTCCAGTTTCATTCTTCTGCATGTGGCTGTCCAATTTTCCCAACACCATTTGTTGAAGAGACTGTCTTTTTTCCATTGGATATTCTTTCCTGCTTTGTCGAAGATTAGTTGACCGTAGAGTTGAGGGTCCATTTCTGGGGTCTCTATTCTGTTCCACTGATCTGTGTGTCTGTTTTTGTGCCAGTACCATACTGTCTTGATGATGACAGCTTTGTAATAGAGCTGGAAGTCCGGAATTGTGATGCCACCAGCTTTGCTTTTCTTTTTCAACATTCCTCTGGCTATTCGGGGTCTTTTCTGGTTCCATACAAATTTTAGGATTATTTGTTCCATTTCTTTGAAAAAAGTTGCTGGTATTTTGATGGGGATTGCATTGAATGTGTAGATTGCTCTAGGTAGCATAGACATCTTCACAATATTTGTTCTTCCAATCCATGAGCATGGAACGTTTTTCCATTTCTTTGTGTCTTCCTCAATTTCTCTCATGAGTATTTTATGGTTTTCTGAGTATAGATTCTTCACCTCTTTGGTTAGATTTATTCCTAGGTATCTTATGGTTTTGGGTACAATTGTAAATGGGATCGACTCCTTAATTTCTCTTTCTTCTGTCTTGTTGTTGGTGTATAGAAATGCCGCTGATTTCTGTGCATTGATTTTATTTATATCCTTAGCTTGCTTTCTCTTATGCCATTTTATGTCCTCAAGTTCTGCCAATGGCCTCATTTATAATAGTGTGATTGAGTGGAGTAGAGGATGAGCGGGATTGTGAACAAATCTAAGGGAGTCCACGAATCTGGGAGTCCATGGGCCTCACAGGTCCTAGTGCGGCAGCAAACCACCGTGATAAAAGTAACAGTGTGCTGTCTGTGCAGATGCAGAGTGTGTTTAGTGTTATGAGACCACAGCGACACAGAGTTTCCAGAAGGACATGTGTGTGCTCAAGAGTGGCACGGAAGTATAGGTGGCTACAGGGTATGCCTAGGTGGAGAGAATCTCTGACAATCTCAACACGTTTCCTGTGAGTGGAGTGATCTGTGCTCTCATAGGTGACAGAGACGTGGCAGGAACTGGCACCCAGGCCCCAAAGAGCCTTGTGCACAGTGTCAAAGCATAGGTGTATAGCATTACATGCGCCACAAACCATTCGGTAAAATTCTTTTTCTACCCTTTTTTTCTTTTTTTTTTTTTTTAAGATTTTATTTATTTATTTGAGAGAGAGAGAATGAGAGAGAGCACATGAGAGTGGGGAGGGTCAGAGGGAGAAGCAGACTCCCTGCCGAGCAGGGAGCCCGATGCGGGACTCGATCCCGGGACTCCAGGATCATGACCTGAGCCGAAGGCAGTCGCTTAACCAACTGAGCCACCCAGGCGCCCCTACCCTTTTTTTTCTCATATTAAAAGTTTTGGGCTACTCCAGCCTGATGTTTTCCTCCATGATGTTAGTTCATGTAATTCCAGTGGTCAGCCTTGACATAGCAAGCCCTTCTAACTGCTTGTGAAATAAATTCTATCACAACAGGAAGAAGAAAATTGTTCTGCAGTTGCAGAGAGGCAGACGGTAGTTTGCATTTTAAAAGTAATCTGTAAGTGTTATTTCTGACTCAGGAGTCTCAAAAGACACTTAGACTTAAGAGAATGTTTCTGTGTCCTATAAAGGTTTCTGTTAGATGAAAAAAATTTGTAATTGCAATTCTAATTGTCTTGTTTACAAATCTAATACCCTGCCATTAATGTGTAAATTAGATTATCCATTTTACAAAAAGTATAAAAGCATGTTTAGTTTCTTCTTCAGAACAGAAGGGAATTTATGGCAGCACCCATGGAGATGAAAGAAAAAATGGCTGTTGCAGGTTGGGTTCCCTGGGAAAGAGAATTTAAGATGCAGGATGCCTAGTAAGGAGTGTCTTTAGGACCAGTCCTCGTAGAAGAGGGTGTGGGGGCAAGGAAGCAGAATTGGGTGGATAGAAAGGTTGAGCTATGATGATAACCTAACAATAGCCCCAACCAACCCCAGGGAAGTCCCTTCTGAGTTGTCCTGAGTTAGCCAGACCTTTGTGTGCTCACAGAATCAGTATTTGGATCTGGGCCACTATGTAGTGGTGTGCTGGAGCTAGCTCATCCTGGTTTCTGTGAGCTGATTGTATGCATTCCCAATTCTGGATTCTGTGAAGTCAGTCACATGGGTAGCTTGAAATCAGCAATGGAGGGAATGTTTACATCATGCCAATCAGAAACCATCAGCCAAGGTTACGAATCAGGGTTTGTTTGTTTGTTTGTTTTATGGGAAAGCCAGTTCTTAAGCATTTACCAGAACGCCGTTGCTACTGTGAGAAGGGGTATGGTCTCGAGTGAGGCATCTCTCTGAAAGTGAGGCAGTCCCGAACGGGCTGAGAGTGGAAGGCTCCATTCTGACAGCACCTCTGCAGCTGGGGCTACACAGTGTCCACCCCAACATGATTCTGTCGCTTTTCTGTCAAAACGAAGAGTTTAGAGAGTCCTTGATTCATTTAAATTAACAAATGGTGTCCCAAAATGGAGAAGTAAACTGAGCAGGGAACAGGTAACTGAGAATGGGGAGCCCACACTGAGCTCCCTTATGAGCAGACAAAGGAAATAAAGTTAACTTCTTTGGGAGACTTCATGAGGATTGTGGATACCTGTGGGTTATACCTCTAGGTTGTTGGAAACTATGTCACTAAAGAACTGTTTTTGCTAGAACATCACTAAAAAGATACTTTTAATAGTATGGATTTAGATTTTTGTTGTTTTTATTGTTTTTTTATGGCTTTAGGTTTTGGGGTGGGGATGGATTCACAAAATAGTCTGTTTAACGTTGTACTCAAAGAGTTGAGTTGATTGTTAAAACTGCAGTGTAAATTGAGAAGAGCCGGTCATTCTTTATGAAAACGGATACCCTCAGCCCTGCAAATGGATCAGGTTTTGTAGCTTTGGTAGGTAGGTGGTCTTTCCTCAGGAATAAGTTGCTGCTACCCCATAGGAGGATGAATACAGAGTTAAATTCTGGATGATGGAGAGCTCAGGGCAGCAGGGCAAATGCATTTTCTCTTCTAAATGTTTTTCCCCCTTGCTTTATCGGTTTTGTTTTCATTTTTATTTAGTTTTTTAATTCCAGTGTAGTTAACATACAGTGTTGTATTAGTTTCAGATGTACAATATGGTGATTCAACACTGCTATACATGACTCAGTGCTCATCATAAGTATACTCTTAATCCCCTTCACCCATTTCACCCATCCTCCTACCCACCTCCCCTCTGGTAATCACCAGTTCTCTATAGTTAAGAGTCTGTTTTTTGGTTTCTCTCTCTCTCTCTCTGTTCATTTGTTTTGCTTTTTAAATTCCACATATGAGTGAAATCATATGGTGTCTGTCTTTCTTTGACTGACTTATTTCCATTAGCATTATACTCTCTAGCTCATCCATGTAGTTGCATATGGCAAGATTTCATTCTTTTTTATGGCTGAATAATAATCCATTGTGTGTGTGTGTGTGTGTGTGTGTGTGTGTGTGTGTATACACTACATCTTCTTTATCCATTTATATATCATTGGTAATTTGGGCTGCTTCCATAATTGGCTATTGTAAATAGTGCTGCAGTAAACATAGGGGTGCATATGCCTTTTCAAATTAGTGTTTTTGTATCCTTTGGGTAAATACCCAGTAGTGTGATTACTAGGTGGTAGGATAGTTCTATTTTTAACTTTTTGAGGAATCTCCATACTGTTTTCCACAGTGGCTGCACCAGTTTGCCTTCCTACAACAGTGTATGAGGGTTCCTTTTTCTCTACATCCTCGCCCACACATGTTTTTTGTTGTGCTTTTGATTTTAGCCATTCTGACAGGTGTGAGGTGGTAGCTCATTGTAGTTTTGATTGGTATTTTCCTGATTATGAGTTATGTTGAACAACTTTTCATATGTCTGTTGACCATGTGTATGTCTTCTTTGGAGAAATGTCTGCTCATGTCTTCTGCCCATTTTTTAATTGGATTATTTGTTTTGGGGGTTGTTGAGTTCTTTATGTATTTTGGATACTAACCCTTTGTAGGATATGTCATTTGCAAATATCTTGTCCCATTCAGTAGGTTTTCTTTTGCTTTTGTTGATTGTTTCCTTCACTGTGCAGAAGCTTTTTATTTTGATGCAGTCCCAATAGTTCATTTTTCCTTTTAAAAATATTGCTATAGCCATTGTCAGAGACATTACTGCCTGTGCTCTCTTCTAGCATTTTTATGGTTTCAGGTCTCACATTTAGGTCTTTAATCCATTTTGAGTTTATTTTTGTGTATGGTGTAAGAAAGTGGTCCAGCTTCATTCTTTTGTAGGTAGCTGTCTAGTTTTCCCAACACCATTTGTTGAAGAGACTACCTATTTCCCAATGCATATTCTTGCCTCTCTTGTGGAAGATTAATTGATCATATAATCATAGGTTTGTTTCTGGGCTTTCTGTCCTGTTCCATTGATCTACGTGTGTATTTTTTTTTTTTTTTTTTTGCCAGTACCATGCTATTTGGATGACTACAGATTTATAGTATAACTTTAAATCTGGAACTGTGATACCTCCAGCTTTGTTTTTCTCTTTGAAGATTGCTTTGGCTATTTGGAGTCTTTTTTGGTTCCATACCAATTTCAGGATTCTTTGTTCTAGTTCTGTGAAAAATGCTGTTGGTATTTTGATAGGGATTGTGTTGAATCTGTACATTGCTTTCTGTAGTATGGACATTTTAACCGTATTTGTTCTTCTAATCCATAAGCATGGACTATCTCTCCATTTGTGTTGTCTTCAGTTTCTTTCATTGGTGTTTTATAGTTTTCAGAGTACAGGTCTTTTGCCTCCTTGGTTAAGTTTATTCCTAGGTGTTTTATTACTTTTGGTATAATTGTAAATTGGATTGAGTTATAAGAAACCACATTGTTGGCAGGGCACAAGAATCTGAGAATACAGCACTGAAATGGTTGTGATTGACACATGGCACACAAGTGCTAAGGCATGCACTCTCTGTTAACATTTTCAGTAATGGGAGTGAAAATGTTCTCATGCCACAGTTGTGAACCTTAATGCACACTTTCAAGATGGTTGCTTGGGGTTTAGACTATGGTTGGTGATCTTGTGGTAGAACAAAACTAACCCATTCTTTATGGAGGTAAATATATTGTAAACTTAATCTTAACTGTGTGGTAGTAGGCAGTTGACAGTGCACTCTGATAAGATCTAAATCATAGTTTCCAAACCCTTGATTTAATATCTTATCTCTAATCACTTGGCATCATAAGTAGTTTGTGATTTTACCCATAGGATCTCTGCTGTTACATCTTGGGAATTGCCCTAATATCTTAATTTTTAAAAGGGCTGCCTATCAACCTTCCAGTTCCTGGGAGCACCTGGCTTCCAGGTGAACATAGAGGTTTCCTAAGAGTATTTTTATAGTTTTTATTTGCACTCTTGGAAACAGAGGTTTTCTGATGCCCAATAATAGTAATTTCCTTTTTAAGTAATTATCATGTGCTAGGCACTGTTTCTATGCATTTTATACATCAACTCCTTTATTCTTATAACACACCCATGAAATAGGTATTATTAATAGCTTCCCCAATACATGTAGAAGGTTAAGCATTTTGCCAAAAGTCACAAAGCAAATGAATAATGGAGCCAGATTTTAAGTCCATGAGTCATTCTTCAAAGGTCATGCTCTTCACTACTGTGCTATACTGTATCTCAACTTAAATTTACTTCATAAACTACATCTCTTCATTTCGTTTTTTGTGTGTCACAGGAACCCAGCAAAGTGCCCCTGCCTGAAATTATACAGTAAGATAATGAAAGGACTATGCCTGAAACTCAGAATCTAGTTATCACATAGCTATCTTGCCTCCTGTACCATTGGAGGAAGTTCATCCAAAAAGAGATTATTATCACGGGGGATGTTACTCTCTAGTTATTTTACTCTTCCAGTTGAAGAATTTTAATTACTAAAGGAATAGCCAATCAAATGCTATGACTCTTAAGTTGACTTTCCTTGCTGGAATGTTGAAAGAACTAGAGAAAAGGTGGAATATAGCTGGCAGCATTTCTCCAACTTTATTTTTTTTTTAAGATTTTCTTTCTAAGCAATCCTATACCCAATGTGGGGCTCGTACTCACAACCAGAGATCAAGAGTCACACGCTCCACTGACTGAGCCAGCCAGACAACCCGTTTCTCCAACTTTAGTATGAAAATCAGTCAGCTGTGGATCTTACTAAAATGGAAATCCTGATTCTGTTGACTGGGGTGGGACCACGTGTTCTGCATTTCTCCCAAGTGCCCAGTTGGTGGGGATGCTGTGGGTCTCCAGACCACATGTTCAGTAGCAAGGGTAGAGGGTAGAAGAGCTCCCCCTACAGGTTAATAATGATGAGTGTTAGGAATAAAGGGAAATTACACCAGGGAACTAACAGACAACTGCACAAAAAGAAGATGGGCAAAAAATAACTTAGGGGAAGTACAAATGAACAAACATTTAATGCATTTTGGTTTACTTCAAATACAGTGTGATGCAACATGACCACTAAAATATGTGAGATGAGAGATGTGGGCACATTGTACTTGGAGTAATGTACACGGTTCTGGCAAATAAACATGTGGGTGTAAATGTTCTATTTCCAACCCTAAGGTTCTACAGTTATAATGGTAATGGCAGGAATCATGTTTTTCGTATGTTCTATACAAGAAAGCTTAACAGCTCACCTTCAACTTTCCATTATCTGTACATAACTAACCTACTTTGTAGATGATCTTTCAGAAACTCATTTATCCATCATTATGCTTTGGGTTGCTTTCCTCTGCTATCAGTTTGTGTGTGTCCTGAGATTATTAATTAGTTTGATATCATCTTAAACAGATGCAGTAAAGAATACTTCAAAGTCAAATTATGTAATTAGCAGGCACTTGAAATTTATATATGGTTTGTGTGTGTGTGTGTGTGTGTGTGTATGTGTAAAATTTCTGCTGCAAAAAGATACAGGTGAATACTGTGAAGCCCTTTAGCAACTCCTGAGCCATTAACCAAGGCTTTAAGATCTGTCTATGCTGGATTGAATGAGCAAAGATATATATTTGATTTATTAAAATTCTTGAATAAATTTAACTGAACTCTGTGGAAAAATATTCTGTCCTTAAGAATGAAAATTCTCAAAACTGCTGTTGTGACAAGTTAGATCATTTGGAAAATGAGGGATTGAATGGGTAAAGAAGCCAAATTTCAGAGACACACCCAAATTTGACAGCTCACCTGTATTGGGCTGTCATTCAAAATGTTAACTGAGAAAAGCAATTAACACTTCACCTGTATGGGCTAACATGTTTATTCATTAGTAAGGTTAAAAACCCATTTTGTATTTTATGGAAGATTTATGCAAATAATAGAAAGCAATTAAGATGTTTCTTGCCCAGATGTCACTATCAATTACAAGACAGAGTCCTATAGATTGAAGATGAGCATGGGGCTTACTTAGAGAAAAGTTGAAAAATACAATCAAGTATATATACGATAGAAAAGTGTTAGTTTGAGAATGAAAAAAAAAAAGAAACCTAAACTCTGATCTGTCTGAAATGTCTGAAGAAGACAATTTACCGCTTTGAGATGAGGTAAAGCATGTCAGAATGAGCAGAAGGGAGAAGAGCTAGAGAAATAAGCAAGCCAAGAGGCTGACAGCAAGAACCTCCAAGTGAATCTGAATGAGGCCTGGGTAAAGAAAGACATCGAGAAGCTGTGGAACGGAACCACTGAAGTGCAAAGATAGGAAAGGAAAATGTGTAAAGGAGAGCTTCAGGTACCCATGGCACGAGGGGTTTCAAGAGCTCTTGAATCAGAGCAGATAAGTCCCTGTTTCTACAACCACAGCTGACAGAAAAGCTGGAGATGGTTATCTGATGACTGCCTGAAGTGCCCAAGGAGATTGAGAAGCACTTGGGGAAGGAGGGCCTACAACCGGGCTGTGTCCAAGCCATGTCTGCAATTAACGTACAAAACAAAAGCCGCTCCTTGAAGTTGGGCTTTTTTTTTTCCTTTTAATATTCACAAATATTAGATGGAACCACACGACCATGCCTGCCTCCATTTTCCAAGAAAGTTATTTATTCACGGAAATGTTTTTCTCATTTTCACTACTAATTGATAATATCCTCCATTCTTTTCCTAGGCATTTATATTTTCATATTAGTGTGTCTGAATACCCATGTAGTTTGCCATTGGGAGCATTAGAAAATGATTCTGTGAGTTGCCATTTTGATGTTGTTGTGCTTTTTCTGGGAAATGCTGAAGGTTATAGTCTAACTCATGAAATGCACTTCATGAGCACAGATTAGTTATGTTTAGGTCTCTGGTTCTCATCTCTGGCTATACATTAAAATCAGCTGGGGAGTATTTTATGGATGCCTAGGTCTCCTCACTGATCAATTTTCATTTTATTACTGTGGGTGGTGCGGGGGCTTTGCCACTTTGAGAAAACTCTGCAAATGATTTTAATGTGCAGTCAGGGTTGAGAACCACTGGTTTAGGTATGATAGGCACAGTATCAAATAATAGCATAATGTATTCTTTGTCAGGAAGGAAAAGATTAAAATTTTAGATATAAACTATTCATACCAGGCCATGCTAATGTCAGCAATGGGAAAATTCAAAGAAAATGGTAACAATCACAAGTAGGGTTGGTGCTCAGAGCAAGTCCTCACTAAGAGAAATGTGGATTTAACTATTTTTTATGTCTCACTTTGATAATTTTTTTTATTATGTTATGTTAGTCACCATACAGTACTTCGTTAGCTTTTGATGTAGTGTTCCGCGATTCATTGTTTGCGTATAACACCCAGTGCTCCATGCAATATGTGCCCTCCTTAATACCCATCACCGCGCTAGCTCACTTTGATAATTTTTAAAGATTTATTTTTTTCAATATAATCAGCTAAGGAAAAGGAAACTAAGATATGCTCTTATTAATTAGGGTATTTCATTTGCAGTAAGGAGAAAAGAGATGAATGTTTCCTCTCTAACAAATTGTATTTCCTTTCAATGTCAAGTGTGATTTTATTAGACCAGTGCTGCAGAACTTTTTTAATTCTCATAAACACTATGCCAGTAATTCATGTAATTTGCCACCAGGTGGATGATGATGCCTGGATTGTGGCCTCCTCATGTAAAGCAGGAGCCAACAAAGTATTTCTGTAAAGGGCCAGACGGTAAATATTTCAGACTTTGTGGGCCATACAGTTTATTGCAACTACTCAGCTCTGTCATAGACAATATGTAAACAAATTGATGTGACCGTGTTCCATTAACACTTTATTTACAAAAGCAGGTGGTGGGCCACATTTGTCCTCTTTTGGTCATAGTTTTCCATCCCCTAATATGAATAGGTAAACTTTAAAAAATTGGTGTGCTAAATTCACACATGAATAATTTTTTTCTATCAAAAATATAATTCCGGGGTGCCTGGGTGGCTCAGTCGTTAAGCGTCTGCTTTCGGCTCAGGTCATGATCCCAGGGTCATGGGATCGAGCCCCGCATTGGGCTCCCTGCTCGGCGGGGAGTCTGCTTCTCCCTCTCCCACTCCCCCTGCTTGTGTTCCCTCTCTCACTGTCTCTGTCTCTGTCAAATAAATAAAATCTTAATAAAAAAACCAAAAAAACAAAAATGTAATTCTATCAACATATAAAATAAGGTGCTTAAATGTCACAACAAACTATAGAACATCATTACAGAAATGTGAAATTCTGGGAGCCATTTTTCTTTTTTTAAAGATTTTATTGATTTATTTGACAGAGAGAGAGAGAGAGCACAAGCAAGGGGGGAAGCAGGCAGAGGAAGAGGGAGAAGAAGCTCTCCTGCTCAGCAGGGAGCCCGATGAGGAGCTTGATCCCAGGACCCCGGGATCATGACCTGAGCTGAAGGCAGACGCTTAACCAACTGAGCCACCCAGGCACCCCTCGGAGCAATTTTTCTGATTAACTTTTTTTTTTTTTTTTTTTTTTTTAGTGAGGGAGGTAGGAGGGGCAGAGGGAAAAGGAGAGAGAGAATCCTAAGGCCCAGTGTGGAGCCTGATGTGGGGCTTGATCTCACAACCCTGAGACCATGACCTGAGCCACAATCAAGAGCTGGACACTTAACCCACTGAGCCACCTAGGTGCCCCTTCTGCTTAACTTTTAACCTTTTTCATTGCTGCTTAATTTAGTTTCTATTCTTTTTCCAAGTTAAAGTAAAATTTGTATTTGTCATTTAGCCTAGAACAGTTTAAGAACCGGAATCCCATTTGCTATATGGATAGAGGCAGCAATGTTTTTAGTTCTTACAGTTTGGGGCTTTAGAATTCTTGGCCTTTCCTGTTTTCTCTTTCCCTGTCTTTAACTGCCTGTTTACAGTTATCACAGAGAAGATATTATATTTCCTTATTGTTCCCAGTAGCTTTTGGATCACCTCCTTTGACTCCCATTTATTTCTCCTGCCCTATGGCAAAACCATCAGGAAAGAAAAAAAAATTGCATTGTGCAACCATGAGTTTGCACAAAAATCCTGTAACCCTTTTTGCCAACTTATATTTTCCCTGGAACCTACCTTTGTAACCTAAGTAGAGGTCCAGTGTCCTCATCACCATAAATTCCTTGTCATAGTGGGGAGGTGGATTACAGAAATCCCAAACAAGTTCGACTGGAGGAGGACAAGTATGATCTCTTTGAATGGAGATCATGGAGATGAAGGGTTGGTGGTCCTCATGCGGAAGAACCTCTGTCAAAATGGTCTGTCAGCTGGAGAGTAGAAATGATCCCAGGCCAGACCTAGATGGAAAGGGCCCGAGAAGGTGGCCCTGCTCCCTGGCTTTCTGGAGTAGCAAGCATGAAAATACATGTAAATGCTTCCTAAGTCCTTCCTCCCAAAGGAATGGATGTAATGGGGCTGGAGAGAGAGAGAGAGCCACACATGCATGTCAGCCAGCCATTAGACCTGACAGGTGTGGAAAACTCAGATTAAGAATCAGAACCCAGGAGAACAGACATCTCTGTGGATAAAGCAGGGTTTAAAGCTAGTGCTCAAGATCAGAGGAAATGCTTTACACACCAGCCAAAGACCATGGATGACAGGAGATGGCCGCAGATAAAAATGCCAACCCCACTTCATGTGTAAAAGCTTTGTCACCCATCCCCCCCTCCATTTCTACAACCTAGCTGCCATTTCAGGGAGAGGGAAAAGAAGGGACAAAACTCTAAATTGGCTTAAAAATATTGAAATGATTCGGTTACTCTGAATGTCTAATATTAAATTGCTGCCACTAGCTGTAGTAGAGGTTTGAGATAAAAAAAAAATAACTGTAATTTTAGTAAATTATGAAATGCTACAATTTGCACACTTAATGTTTGTAACTATGAAATTTGTTCCTGCTACCTATGCCTGAGGAGACTGGAAGGACTGGAGTTGAAAGGATCTGCATACAAAATAAAGAAAACTAATTCCCATGTCAGGGTGATATGTGTGTAGCCCAGCATAGTGATCCTGGTGTCAACACAACCATTCTCTACTTTACTGCGCTCTTCCTTTCCAACAGGATTTCTTGGTATATCTCTCGTAGTGAAGAAGACTCTGGAACAGTCTTCATCACCCAGTAAATTTACCAAGAGTTGTGGAGACAGGCAGAGGTGGGTGTACACAGCTGAAAAGAAGTATCTTGGGAAGGAATACGCTTAGGGCAGGGACGAATCCTGGTAAGGCTGCTTAGCCTGTTGACAGTGGCACAGGCCTGGCTTGTAATAAAGGGACTCTTGATCACTCTCATTCTAAGGCAGGAGTCACAAGTGTATAGTGAGAACATTTAAAGTACCACTTTCCCAAATCAGTCATACAGCAAAGACCGCTCCTTGGAAAACCCACTAAAAATAGGTCAACACTTACACATGGCCCAACGGGTTAACCCACATGATGCAAGCCAATCAGAGGACCTCAGAGACTTTGCTTTCTCAATATGGGCCACAAAGACTGCAGTTTTCAGTTAAGAAAAAAAAAAAAGTTACCCTGGATTTTCTCCTCCAAATCTTATCCCCCAGACCATAAGCCCTATGCTGGATCAGGTTCCCTGCTAGGCAGGAAAAGTTTGACACAGGACTCATTCTTTGGGCCCAGAGTCTTGACTTTTCAACAAGAGTTGTTGCATTTTTCTTTCAGGTATGCAATGTAATAGTTCAATATTTGTATATATTGCAAAATGACCACTGCAATGAGTCCAGTTAACATCAATTACCATACATAGTTACTATTTTTTTCTTTGTGCTCAGAACTTTCAAGATCTACTCTCCTAACTACTTTCAAATGTGCAATACAGTATTATTGATAGTTACCATGCTATCCATTGCATCCCCATGACTTACTCATTTTATAACTATAAATTTGTGCTTTTTGACACCTTTCACCCATTTCACTACCCCCCCCCCCACCTCAGGCAACCACCAGTCTGTTCTCTATATCCATGAGCTCATTTGATTGCTTATTTTGCTTTCTTGTTTTTTTAAGATATAACATATAGGGGCACCTGGGTGGCTCGGTCGTTGAGCGGCTGCCTTTGGCTCAGGTCATGATCCCAGGGTCCTGGGATCGAGGCCCACATCGGGCTCCCTGCTCAGCGGGAAGCCTGCTTCTCCCTCTCCCACTCTCCCTGCTTGTGTTCCCTCTCTCAGTGTCTCCCTCTGTCTGTTAAATAAATAAATAAATAAAATCTTTTAAAAAAGATATAACATATAAGTGAAATCATATGGCATTTATCTTTTTTTCTGTCAGACTTCACTTAGCACAATGCCTTCAAGGTCCATCCATGTTGTCACAAATGGCAAGATTTCATTCTTTTTTATGGCTGAATAATATTCCATTTGTGTGTGTGTGTGTGTGTGTGTGTGTGTGTGTGGAGAGAGAGAGAGAGAGACCACATTTTCTTTATCCGTTCATCCTCCAATAGACACTTAGGTTGTTTCCATGTCTTGGCTTGTAAATAATGGTTCAGTGAACATGGGGTGCATATATCTTTTTGAATTAGTGTTTTTGATTTCTTTTTTTTTTTTTTTTAAAGATTTTATTTATTTATTTGAGAGAGAGAGAATGAGAGAGAGCACATGAGAGGGGGGAGGGTCAGAGGGAGGAGCAGACTCCCTGCAGAGCAGGGAGCCCGATGCGGGACTCGATCCCGGGACTCCAGGATCATGACCTGAGCCGAAGGCAGTCGCTTAACCAACTGAGCCACCCAGGCGCCCCGTGTTTTTGATTTCTTAAGATAAATACCCAGAAGTGGAATTGCTGGATCACAGGGTAGTTCTATTTTCAATTTTTTGAGGAACCTCCATATTTATTTTTCCATAATGGTTACACTAATTTACATTCCCACCAGTGTGCACAAGGGTTTCCTTTTCTCCACATCCTCACCAACACTTGTTATTTCTTGTCTTTTTGATGACAGCCATTCTAACAGGGGTGAGGTGATATCTCATTGTAGTTTTGATTTGCATTTCCCTGATGACTAGTGATGTTGAGCACCTTTTGATGTTCCTGTTGGCCATCTGTATGTCTTCTTTGGAAAAATGTCTATTCAGATTCTCTGCCATTTTTAAGTTGGATTGGTTTGTATTTTTGCCATTAAATTGTATGAGTTCTTTGCATATTTTAAATATTAACCTCTTATCAAATATATGATTTGCAAATATTTTCTCCTATTTGGTAGGTTGCCTTTTCATTTTGTTGATGGTTTCCTTTGGCATGCAGTAGCTTTTTAGTTTGATGTACTCCTACTGGTTTATTTTTGCTTTTGCTGCCTTTGCTTTTTTAAATTTTTTTTAAATTGAGAAAGAGAGAGAGAGCATGCACATGTGCACACACAAGTAGGAGGAGGGGCAGAGGGAGAGAATCCCCAAGCAGACTCCCTGCTAAGCATAAAGCCTGATGCAGGGCCTGATCCCATGACCCATGAGATCGTGATCTGAGCTGAAACCAAGAGAAACCAACTGAACCACCCAGGTGCCCCATTTTGCTGCCTTTACTTTTGGTATCAAATTTAGAACATCATTACCAACACTGTTGTGAAGGAGCTTACTGCCTATGTTTTATTCCAGGAGTTTTATGGTTTTAGGTCATACATTCAAGTCTTTAATCCATTTTTAATTCATTTTTGTGTATGGCATAAGATAGCAGTCCAGTTTCATTCTTTTGCATGTGACTGTCCAGTTTTCCCAACACCATTTGTTGAAGAGATCATCGTTTCCCCATTGTATGTTCTTGATTCCTTTGTCATAAGTTAACTGACCCTATATGTGTGAGTTAATTTCTGGGCCCTTGATTCTGTTCGGTTGATCTGTTTGTCTGTTTGTCTGTTATTATGACAGTACCATGCTGTTTTGATTACTATAACTTTGTAGTGTAGTTTAGAATCAGGGAGCTTGGTGCCTCAAGCTTTGTTCTTCTTTCTCAATATTGCTTTGGTCATTTTGGGTTTTTTGTGGTTCCACACAAATTTTAGGATTGTTCTATTTCTGTGAGAAGTGCCATTGGAATTTTGATCAGGATTGCATTGAATCTGCAGATTGCTTTGGGTAGTATAGGCATTTTAACATTATTAATATTTCCAATCCACGAGCATGGAATATCTTTTCTCTTGTTTCTTCTTCAGTTTCTTTCATCAGCGTCTTAGAGTTTTCAGTGTATAGGTTTTTCACCTCCTTGATGAAATTTATTCCTACTTTATTCTTTTTGATGCAATTTTAAAGAAAACACAGTTTTCTTAATTGCTCTTTCAGGGAGTTTGTTAGTAGTGTACATAAATGCAACAGCCTTCTGTACAGTGATTTTGTGTCTTGGAACTTTACTGAAATTGTTGATTAGTTACAATTTTTTTTGGTTGAGTCTTTGAGATTTTCTATATATAAAATCACATCAATAAATAGCAACAATTTTATTTCTTCCTTTCCGAAGTGGATGCCTTTTATTTCTTTGTCTTGCCTAATTTCTCCAGCTAGGACTTCCAGTAATATATTAAACAGGAGTAGTGAGAATGAGCATCCTTGTTTTGTTCCTGATCTTAGAGGAAAAGTTTTCAGTGTTTCTCCACTGAGTATAATGTTAGCTGTGGGTTTGTTGTATATGGCCTCTATTATGTCAAAGTATGTTCCTCCTATACCCAATCTGTTAAGGGCTTTTATCATAGAAGGATGTTTTATTTTGTCCAATGCTTTTTCTGTATCTACCGAGGTACTCATGTGTTATTTATCTTTCATTTTATTTCATTTCATTGGTGTGATAAGTTATATTTATTGATTTGCATATGTTGAACTATCCTTGCATCCCAGGGATAAATCCCACTTGGTCATGGTGTATAATCCTTTTAATGTGTTCTTGATTTTGGTTTGCTAACATTTTTGTTGAAGATTGTTGTGTCTGTGTTCATCAGGGATATTGGCCTATAATTTTCTTTTCTTGTGGCATCTTTGTCTGGCTTTGATCTCAGGGTAATGCTGACCTTCTAAAATGACTTTGGAAGTATTCCCTTCTCTTCTATTTTTTGGAAGTTTGAGCATAATTATTATTAATTCTTCTAGAATGTTTGGCTTTTTTCTTACCCCTGTACTATTATCTGCATAACTTTTGAATGGATACTTTTTTATACATAGCTTCATCCTAAGAAAAAATATCTATTGTCACAGTTTTGACATGCTGGTTATATTTTTCTACTATCCCTTATACTGAGTGCCCAACAATTAAAAATGTTTGTCCATGCACTATTTGGAATCCTCACACACTGGGAAACAAGAAATTATGGCACAAGTTGTAGTTTTGAGATGGAAAACTTTTGGCCACCTCTGTTACCTACCATTTTTTTTTCTTCACCTCATTTTTTCCCTATTTTCAATTCAGAAGGACATAAATCATTAGATTTATGTACAACATTGTTGTACTTTGAGTAAAACAAATTATTTTCCTCAATGTGGGTGAGCCTCATCCAATCAGTTGAAGGCCCGAATAGAACAAAAGACCGATCTCCCCTACGCAGGAGAAAATTCTGCAGCAGTCTGCAGACTTAGACTGCAACATTAGCTGCTCCTAGGTCTCCAGCCTGCCAGCCTCTTCCAAACCTTCACAGTTAATGAGCCGATTGCTTTAAACACACAGACACACACACACACACACACACACACACACACACACACACCCTATTGATCTGTTTCTCTTGAGACCCTGACTAATAAAGTTGATTTATGGAGAAAAGTTAATTAATTCTACATTATCCTAATCAGTTCATAAACAAGCATTGTGTGAGGGCCTACTTGAGCTTTGGATGATAGACAAAAAATATACATGAGCTAAAATACAGCCTCTGTCCTCTTTCTCCTACAGTGACAGGCCTGATTATGATGGTGATGAGAGGGGCTGTGGTGGGAAGCATTGTAAGAGATGACATCTAAAAGCATTTTCCTGTAAGTTATATGAGTTCATTGTGGAAGGGGATTCCTTTGAATCACAAATTTTCAGAAAGAGGCAAGTTGCATGACATCAGCAAAACTTTTAGGATTCTGTGAACCACGCTTGTCTTCAAATATTCTGCATTATTTGGGGACTGTAAAATGCAGGGCCACTGAAAAAAAAGCTCTAGGTCAAGAAATAGGCAAAAGGAAAACTTTGGAAGGAATTAAATTCTGCAGTAAAAGGTCTTGTTTTTATTCTCTGAGCAGGAAAAATGCAGGTTTAGGGTTAGATTGTCTTCCTCCTTCCTTCCCTCTTCCCCACCCTCTCCTTCCCTGCTTCATTCGCACACACCAGTACAAGAGTGAAAGAGAGAGAGAGAGAGAGAGAGAGAAGAGAAAAGCAGACAGAAATACTGGAGTTCAGCTCAAATCCACAGATGCTAGGATAGTGGCTAATATACCCGTGCTTTATACACAACTCTCAGTTACCTCATTCAACCCAGGGCACAGAGTAGATGGAGGATATGCAGTCTCTAATGGGATGAGCAAAAAAACCTCTCCTGAAAGGCACAGTGAGTCCCAGCTTTAAACACTGTGGCATAGCTCTGGACTCCCCAGAGAAAAAGACAACCAACAAATCTACCCTGCAAAGAGCATTTAGGTTTTCAGAGACAGAGCTCAGAACTGCCTCTAAGGCAAAGAGAGCAAAGCACAAACAGCACCAAATTCCATCACTCCCTTGCACAAAAGCAAAGCAAAGGCACTCTTTCCGTGTGACAGGGTGGGGCTTCCCCTGGTGGCCTTTCAGCATCGTGATCAGAAACACGAGTTTCTGATATAAAGGTCAGCAGCGTGCAGAGCTTGTTTCTACCCTGGTGAGAAGAGTTTTCCTTGACTGAAGGCATCTAATTGGTTGCTGATGAGTCACAGATGCTGAAGTCCACAGGCAGAAGCATCTGATTGGCTGTCCCCCTGTTTCAGCATTTCCAGCCGCCAAGTTGTCATGAATGGTGCAGAGAGAACAAAAGCTATCATTTGGATCAGTTAAGATGATGAGAAGGGGATGCTACCCTCACCCACATACCTAATGATGAGGGGAGCTACCCTCACCCACATACCTAACCTAATAGCTATTTCTGCTGCTTCACTTCCTCACTGCTTGTTAGAGGATGCCTTTTAAAAACTAGTTCTGTAGATAGGAAACTTTTGAGTGCTGCGTAAATGTCAACTGTTTTTATTGTTTTTCTTCTGCTTGTATCAGTGAGGTGAGAGTTACAAGCAGCAGGACAAATACAAAGCCAATCGTGACGAAAAGCTCAAGGAGGACTCGAGCCAACAGAAAGGCTGGGGAATATGAAATGGAGCCTCTGGGACCCAATTTTAATCTTAGCCTGGTTTTGACGTTTGTCTCAGAAACCTGCAGGAGTCATCCACAAGATACATTTTCTTTTCTTTTTTTCTCTAATCTCCATGCTGTTTATTTCCATAGGGCCTTAAGGCATGAGTTCTCAGACCACACAGTAAAGTCTCATACATAAATTGCATCCCAAATGTTTAACTGCTAGATCACAAGAAAGATAATTAGTACGTGTATAGGGCTTCACATGCCGCATTCATTTTGTATTCATGGCAACAGTGCAAGTAAATGCTATCCCTATTTATAAGATGAAGAGACTCAAAGTCAGAATGTTAAGTAACTGGCACAAAGTTTCTGAGAAAGTCGGGGAGCCAGTGAGAACCCCAGAACCTGTCTAGTGTTGGTGACAACACAAGAAACTAATAACCCCCAGTGGTCAGAGAGCCCAGCACTCTGAGTTCTCATTCATGAATTATTGAATATGGACTTGTTTATCAAACATTTATCAAGCCTTCTGTGTGCAAGGCCTTGTGAGTGCTAGAGTTATAAAAATAATCAAGATGTGGACTTGGGCCTCAAGCTACTCACAGTCCAATGAGGGAAGGGGCCAGTGTCATGTGGTAGGATTAAGACAGGCTAGGCCCAGTGTAACACGGGAGCCCGACGGGGCGGTGGGGGGTGGGGGGAGCAGCTCACCAGCTGTGGGGTTTAAGGTTTTCAGATCATTTAACCTTTGTGGATCCCAGCTTTACCATTTTCATTTGACACGTTTAGCCCAGGCAGAGTTCCTTAACATGGTGTCTATGGATAATTATCAGGGATACTTTGAAGCTTCTGAAAATGACTATAAATGTGGTATCCATATGTGCATTTTTAGATAAGAAAGGACCAGCTTCTGAAAGTGTATCTTGGCCCACAAAAAGCCAAAATCTCCGATGAAGCCTCTTTAATCTCGGAGTTATTCTACCTTTAACAGTGTAGATATATCACTAAGTATCAAGCCAAGAGAGGTAGAAATTAAATAGTAAAATAGTAAATAGTAAAGTAACGCTTTCTAGAAAATGTTACTTATGCAAAAGTGGTGCATAGTTGACATATGGCAATATTTAAGAATCTAAATATCCTTTTAGGAGTCTTCAAATCAAAGATCTCATGGCTACTGAGAGATCATAACATCCACTTTCTAATACAGACAGGCTGTGCCATTGGGAGGTTTTGCTATAGAATTGCCAAAGGGGGGAAAAACTGAAGGTCATACCTGGGACTTTAGAATCATTTTCTTTTCTGCAAAAGATATTAAAGGCTTTTTATTTACTTTGGAGAAGATAGTTAACCCTGTGGAACCATTAGGGGCCAATAAACCATTGAATCCAGATGAATTACCTCCGTGAAAGTTAAAGAATGCACTGAGGGAGGTTAAAGAGCATCTGGCTGAGAATCCTTTTATAACTCATAATCCCAGCCAGTCCTCTTCTCTTTTCGGCAGTCATCCAGGTCTCACAGCTGGAGCCTTCTAACCCTGACCTACAGACTCAGCCAAGCATGGGCACTTGAAGGCAGAAAGCAAAATGTTCTCAAGTCAGGGACAAATTAAGGATCCGAGATCATGAGTTTGGAAGCTCCATATTTTTCGACCTTGTGTCCAACTCTGACTTTGAATCAAAGTTCAAGAATCTTGGCTTTGCACTGTTCTTTAATTAATAATTGCTGATTTTGTCATTTGCTGTGTGGGGCTTTGCTTTGGTTCCTGCTAGTTTTCCTAGCAGGATTCGAGAGTCCTTTGTTGATTCACACCTTTTCTCCATGAGACTGGGTTCTGTCTGAGAGGTGCACTGTACTGTTGTTCTCTCTGCATCCACTGCTGTAAGCCCACAGGAGGTTGACAGCCTTCTAAACTAGCACCTAGTCCTTCTTTACTTTGACCCCAGGCTCCTCTAATCTCACAGTTTGACCACTCTTGGCTGTCCCCTCATTACCTTATTTAATACCTGGGCCCCTGATTATTTGGTGTGCAGCCCCTCCCTCTGCCACCTGATCCCTTGTTCTGCCCCACGGGAGGCCAGATATGGGGTCTGGGATATAAAACTGGGACCATACTACCACGCCAAACAGCACATGATTGAACAGTATATTGTGAGAAAAGACTAGAATTTATCCCATTTAAGAAAGGTCAAAAGCAAACTCAGGAAGTTTAGAGATCAGAAGATCCATCCCAAATCATGAAGAGATATGAAAGAGTGTTCAGGAAAAGGATTATGTTGCATTAGAAATGCATAATGGTAGGGCACCTGAGTGGCTCAGATGGTTAAGCGTCCGCCTTCAGCTCAGGTCATGATCCCAGGGTCCTGGGATTGAGTCCCATATTGGGCTCCCTGCTCCTTGGGGAGCCTGCTTCTCCCTCTGCCTCTCTCTCTCTGTCTCTCATGAATAAATAAAATCTTTAAAAAAAAGAAAAGAAATGCATAATGGTAAACAAGTCATTACTGATTTATAAAAAGAAATTGCAATTTGATAAGCATGTGTTATTTTAATAAGTACAATGCAAGAAGCAAGATAAAAGCAAATTAAGAGACCTCATCTTCATCCCCTAAAAGCTTAATGCCATTCCACCCAAAAGATTAATAAGTGATGACAATCATATACACATTTACATAGCATTAAATAAATGGCTTGAGAGCAATTACAGGGTTGAAAACCGAGAATGATGGACAGAAATCACTGTCAGATGATGCAAGCTGACGAATTGGATGCTGAAAAGACCATTATTTGTTGGCAACTATTCATCTCTTGGCTGGATAAAAACCGAATATGTAACTTTGCAAGTAGCTAAATATTTGCATTTGGTAGCAGCAAGAGAGTAGCTTTTGTGCTTAGAGTTTGGTAAGAGCAACATTTGAAAGTTGACATGCTCTATTTAATCTCTTTGGAATAAAAACTAGAAAAAAAAGTGTGGTCCCTCTTCAACGGTGTGCTTTACTGGAATTAGTCAGGAGGGATAGATTTGCCCACAAAGAATTAATAGCATTCATTAAAGAAAGGGCATATGAGAAAGCACTGAATATTCAGAAGCAGACTAGGAGAATGAAAAACTAGGTTCTGGAACCAAATCTGCTGTTAACCCACTGTGTGGTGTTCAGCTACCTCAGGTCTCAGTTTCCCCATATCTAGAAAGAGGTAGTTGGTCACTGTGCTCTGTTAGAAACTCCCACCTCTGAGAACTTGTTGTCATGTAGTTCTGTGACATGTATGTTGAATCCTGTTTAGTGATTTGTGCTCATCCTTGGGTTGCAACCTCCCCAACATCAGGACAAAATTGAAATACTAATGTTCTTATCTTCCCTCTTCTTGATTCTGCACCCGTTTCCTCCATTTTAACAGCTATACTCCCACTCTGCCACCAGCGCTTTGTGTCTACTGGGAGTATAATTTATACTGAGGAACTGTGGGACAAATGAGTCAGTCACCTTTCCCGTGTGCATTGATTTTTCCAAAGAACATCAAGAGGAAAGGCGATGCATAACGCCAAGAAGTAAGTGGTCAGTGCAAGGAATTCAGGTATCAGAGACAGGTAGTTGGGAGATTTTTTTTTTCAGAGGGAGACTTTGGGAAGACCAGTCAACTACCATAAATCCCTTCACCCCTGTTTCTTCTACCTTTGTTCTCAGAGCCTGAACTACAATGGTCTCCATTGACTTAGCAGTGACCAATATTTATGTAGTCATAATTACATAAACAGCAGTTTTTATATGTATATAATAGTGGGAGAATGGGAGAAAGCAGAAGGCTGTACAAGAGTTGAAGTTTCATCTACTATGTAAAAAAAAGTCAATGATAAGTTTCAACAGTCATGATTAATTGCACAGAGATTTATTAAATGCCTGTTATGTATCTGGCACCATTCCAGGCACAGGGGCTTCCAGTGAGTGACACAGACACAAATTCCTGCCCTTGTAAAACATGCACATTGGTATAGGAAAGAGATTAATCAAGAGAAATAAATAAAATATAAAAGGTATTAGGTAATGATAAGGACAGTACAGGAAATAAAAATATAAAGCATGGCCTCAGTAAGTGCTGGTTGCAATTTTAGCTAGAAAAGAAAGTCTTCATTGAGATAGTGAATTTTGAGTGAAGCCCTCAAGGAAGTAAGACAGTGAGTGTTGCATATGGTACCAGGAAGAGCATTCATTCCAGGCACAGGGAATGGTTAGTGCAAAGGTTCTTTGCTGGGAGCATCCTGGTATGGTCAGCCAAACAGCCTGCCTGCTACTTTTGATGAACACAATGCCTCATGTTTTTGAGGAAGAGTAAGGAAGCCACTGCACTGTAGAAGAAGAGTAAAGCGGACAGATGGGTATTGAGGTCAGAGAATTAAAGGGCCTTGTGTAATTTAGAAATATTAAGGTAAATACCAAAAGGAACAGCTAAGAGCTGAATATAATTGCATCTAGGGAACAGAATAATTAAATGGGAAAGGGATAGCTATTTTTTGTTATAAGCTTTTCAGCACTAGAATCAGATGCTTAAACGTGTGATTGAAAATTGAAATCATATTTCCATTGTGTACAATTATGTGCAGACCACAATGTAGCAGAAAATGAGCTACAAATGATCCCTAAACCTGGGGCTTTGGGGAATTCTTCTCAGAGCATATAGAACTTTCACTAGGCCTTGAAGGATGGCTATCATCTGGATAGACAGAAAGGAAATAAGAATGTTGCCGTGGGACTTCAAAGGACCTGGGAGGTCATGTAGCCCAGCTCCCTCATCTACTTGGATATAAAGACAAGGAGATTTAGAAGGGAATTAAAAAAATTGCAATGTCTCCCAGCAGGTTACTGGCACAGCTGGGCCAGCAATCTCTGTCCTCTCTTTCTTCCAAGGAAAGTCTCTGTTTTGTTCTCCACAAAGGCTTTTTTTCAAACCTCTGTTCTCCTCAGATCTGTAACCTCATCATTTGCTCCCCTCACCCTCTGCAGCTGATCTAGTCCCTTATTTCACAGAAAACATAGGCATCAGACAGAAATTACCTCCTCTTCTGGCCATCAACCCTATAGTCCCTCTGTTTCTTTCCTTTTCCCATACTTTTACCATGGAAGATGTGTCTTTTCCACATGGTTAAAAGTTCTGATTCCATTTTTTGTGGGGCTTCTGGGCAATTACTTCTTTGGCTGCTATTTCTCAGTTTCCTGTCTGGATCACTCTGTATTACATTTCTAATTACTCATCATTTGGCAGCTATACCTGGGCATCGTCTTCTGTCTTCTTCTTATTCCCCATGGGCAAGTTTACCCGTAAACATAGCTTTATTGTTTCATGCTGGTAACTCCTAAGTCCATTGCTCTAGCTCTTTTTGTTACCTTCAGACTTGTGTGGCCCTTTGCCTACCAGACATCTGTACTTTGATGATCCACATGGGTCTAATGAAATTCTCATCGGCTCTCTTCCAAACTTGCTTCTCCTTCTTTGTTGCCTCTTACAGTGAATAACACTCCGTCTGTCTAATGGCTAAGGCAGCAACTTGGCAGTCATCTGCGATTTCTTCCTCACCCTTTTGTCCATTCAACCAACAAGCCCAGTCTGCGCCACTTCCTGAACATCTCTCACTGCCACCACTGCTACTCCCATTGCCATTAAGCTAATTCAGACTAGCATCTTGTCTCACCTGCATCACAGCTGCAACCTCCTTACCCACCTCTCATCCTGGTTTTTTGACATGTCTTTATCAGTCAAGGTGAGATTAGGGGAATGGAAGTCACTGTCTTTATGGCAGGTATAAAACGTTTAGTGTAGGAAATGGTGCTCCATAACTATTGGAAGAACTGGGAGAGCAAAGGATAAGGAAGCTGACATTGAAGATCAGGAAAGCTGACACTTAAAGACTCAGCCCGAAGCTGGTACGTTGGTGGCTCACCAGGAAGCTGTTGTGAATGTCACATTTTTCCCTTTGGTCTTACTGCAACTGCTTCAAGAGAACGATGTCTTTGCTTTCTTTTCTGCCTTCAAAAATCGTATACTACTGCCTCTCATTAATGTACTATAATGTAAAACAGTAAGTAGAAGAGATCTCTGAGAAATGTAGTGATGGTGAAGAGAATTTAGAAGAGGTTGTAGTAATACTGAGTTGTCAAGAGATAATCTGTCTTACCTTTCAATTCTGTTCTCTAAAATGTAGTCAGATACTTTTATAAGAATATGTGATCATATCACTCTCTTACTTAAAATTCTTGTGTAGTTTCTCATTCATTTTAGGATAAAAAAGGAAATGCCTTAATATTGTTCACAAGACTCTTATATGATCCTTCTCCAGCTTACTTTTCTAGCTCATTTCTGTATCTTAGCTACCTTTAAAACCTCACAGTTTAATTTTTAGTTGACATTTAAATGGGGAAGCTTAAGTGAAAAGTTGTTACTTTACTGTGTAGAGGAGATCAAGTTTGGTCAGAGAGAGGCAAGGTTTTGAATAACATTTCAAACTAAACAAATTTGGTTTTGATGTGGTAGGAAATAGGTTCTTGAGTTAAGGGACAACTTTAATTAGAAGAATGCCTTAAGAAATTTGGTCTTGGGATACTACAGAATAAGGGTAAGAATTGAAAGATACGTGTAAGTAGGACTTTAATACAATAATAAAGATTCAGAGTAAGAGGAAAGACAGTGGTGGTAACCAAGGGATGACGCTAAGGCTGCTAGTGATTGAAAATACCAAAAATCACTCACATTACTTGTTAGGGAGAGGTTGATATTATTAAATATGGTAGGTAAAATGAGATCTTCTTATTTTATTATTTTTATTATTTTAATCCCAGTATTAAGTTGCTATATGTCCCATTTTCATGATTTTTAATCATACTGAGCTTTGGGTTGCCATATCATCTACATTCCCTATAGAAAATTGACTTAGGACTTGAAGCTATGTGATATATTAAGTAGTATAAATCCAAAAGTCCATGCTATGTCTTTACAGAATATAGATGATAAATTCCCTATGAATATAGATGATAAACAGTGGTGGAGTTGGGATTGGTGATGCAGGGCTTGCCATTCCTAGCAGTAAGCATGTTGACGTTGGCAGAAATGTATGTATTTTTAAAAATTGTGTGTGTACCTCAAATACAGCTAAAGCTTTACCAAATTCCTAAGCCTGTTCTTATTACAAACATAGCACTCTTTTATTTATTTTTATTTTTTTAAAGATTTTATTTATTTATTTTAAGAGAGAGAGTGCAAGCTGGGGTGGGGGCAGAGGGAGAGGGACAACCAGACTCTGCATTGAACATGCAGCCTGACACAGGGTTTGATCTCACGACCCTGAGATCACAACCTGAGCCGAAATCAACAGTCAGATGCTTAACCCGCTGAGCCACCCAGGTGCCCCAAGAGAGAGAATCTTAAGCAGACTCCATGCCCAGCATAGAGCCCGAGGCAGGGCTCTATCGCACGACCCTGAGATCATGACCTGATCCAAAATCTAGAGTTGGACGCTCAACCAACTGAGCTACCCAGGCACCCCAACATAGCATTCTTTTGAAGAAACAAAAGTACATTCTGTTTAGTCAATAGAGTAACCATAGAATTATTTATTACAATTCAACTATAAATTCCCAAATGGTGTGACTGACTGGAAGTCACTTTTGAAAATAAATGCTTTAAAACACCAAGCTATTCCAATGTATGACCATCACCTTATATTTTCGATTCCATTACTTAATACAGAACCTAACATGGTTAGTAGGCAACAGGGATGAGGTATAGTAGAAGCCAGCATGGCCAGAGAGGAATGTGCCTGGACAAGGCATCTAAAGACCTGGATTCAAGTTCTAGCTCAACCACTTCACAGTGTATAGCAGATACTCGTGGGGAACTACCCGTGTCTGCTTGCCTCTACCACCTCAGTACCCAGCATCTACCAACACCTGCACCTCTGTGAGAGCATTCTCGTGCTGCTGTAGCTTACCTCACTGCCAGTACAGCAGGCTGGAAGTGCTGAGGTATTATTGCCTCCTGGGGGCAGCCCTCAAACAATGAGGATATAAAAATTCCAGCTCCCTAAGCAGGGTAACTCTGAGACATATGGCCTATAGTGGTTTCCAGAATTTCCCCATCAGATTAAGTTCCAGTCTCCCACAGGGTCAACTGCCTTGATAATACACCCTATATGGGCTTTCCACCCTTTTGTGTCTCATTTCCCCTTGATTCACCTTTGCTTCTGAAGGAACCCAAAATAAAATAACACATAGTCATTGGCCTTCATAAGGTCAGCCAACCATTCAGTGTCTCATGTAATAAATTGCAGAATCTAACAAAGCAGCCTTTCAGCTGTAAAATTCTATGATTTTGGGGTGCCTGGGTGGCTCAGTTGGTTAAGCATCTGACTCTCGGTTTCAGCCCAGGTCATGATCTCAGGGTTGTTAGATTTAGCCCCACCTCAGGCTCCGCACTGGGCATGGAGCCTGCTTAAGATTCCCTCTCCCCCTCTCCCCTCATCACCCTTGCACGCATATACTCTCTCTCTCTTAAAAAAAAATTCTATGATTTTCATTTTTTCCCCCAGCTTTTCATCTGGGCCTGGAAAGAGGTATCTGAAATTTATAACTGCCAATAGTGACGAATTTGTGGTTTTCTTAACACCTTTCCAAACTATAGGGGAGAGTTTCCACCTAGATAATGGAAATACTTAAAGGTGATAGTAATGGGAAGTCACATATTACATTCTTTCCCAGCATATAGTTCCAGTTTTGAGTTTCTTTGTTGTTTGATAGCAAAATAAAACCTTAAAGGGAGCAATTCATTATTCTAGATATACTTTGAAAATCCCTGAAAAAGCTCTTTTCAGAAAACAGGACAAATATATGTCCTATATGTCTACTCATATACAGACACTATATATACTTTACTTTCTCATCCTTTAATTAATGTCATCCTTGCAATAGGCTTGTGAGGTAGAGAGGGCAGGGGTGCGTAGCCCCAGTGGCCAAATGAGAAAACTGAAGTCTAAAGATGTTAAGTGATCATTCGGGAATGTTAGCCTTTGTGTTTGGGATCTCTGCATTTTCTTCCCCATTCCTTTTTTTCTTGTTACTCTTTGGTGGATTATCTCTTCAGGATTCCCATTGTCTGGACTGTGGCAATAAGAGTATTGAAAATCTATTTTGTGGGAAAGGTCACTTCCCCCTTGGGAAGTGAGCTGGAAATGGATGCCCCATTACAAATTCCTTGGGCACTTCCTGGGTCATTATATTAAATGTTTTCTTATCCACAGTATCTCATAGCATTACTGCTTAAGCATATTATGCCTAATATTGGGCAACATACTCATAGAAGAACATAATAAATGGAGAGATTTCAGGCATGCAAAGAAGAATCCCATTTACCTCCCTTACCTCCTCTGCCTACTTGTAGATTTCTGAAACAGTTCATCCCTTGAGCTTAATAGTTTGATTCCTGCTAAAATAAAAATATCCTTAGTGTATGTCACAGTGGAAGCTGTTTCCAGTCATTTTTTACTATGAATGATCTTAGGTCCTTTTCTAAAAACAGACCTGACAGAGGAAAGGGAAGCATTCACAGATTGATCATCTTAAATGGGAAAAAAGGTAGAGGACCAATGGGGACAGTGATGGAGACAGAAGAGATTGTGGAACAGCATCATGGCCTAGCTGACTTCACTATTCCCCTGCGACCTAGACAAAGAGTCACAGAATAAATTCTCTGGCCATGTTGTCATGGGCATGTCACTGACTTTTCTTAATCAGAGTTTTCCTATTGATAAATGATAGGTTAGGACTATATGTTCTCCAAGTTCTTTTCAGTTCTAGGATCATATTATTCATTGATTCCATTTATTATATACGCCCATGGATATGGTAACAGAGGTAAATGATAAAATCCAGTCAGTTTCTTTATTCTTGAATATTAGCTAGGAAACAAAAAAAAATGGTAATGAGATTTTGTGTTTGAGCACATAATCCACAAAAGAGTCTTCACGATGAGAAATGAGAAAAAGCAAGCGAGAGAGCTAGCTGTTTGCATTATTCATGAGCAGCCTTATGCCCATGCTTATAAAGGACCCATAGCAATTTGGCAAGGTACAGAAAACTGAAAGCGTATGTCCATTGTGCTGTGCCTGATTTCTCCTCCGGCTCTAATGTGGAGGCAGCTGAAGGGCTGTATGAGCCACCTGACCAGAAGGAAACAAGGTGTGGCTCTTCCAGCACCTAGCACTCACTCTTCACTTTCTCTTTCTCAGTGTGCCAGGCGCTATGATCCCATAGAGCCTGAAGCAGGGATTCAGGTGTTAGCAGTTTATTTGAAAGTCTCCAGGAGTGTTGGTAGGGAAGTAGGGACATGGTATAAGAAAAGGTGGGTAGCCCGTAGAAGGTATACTCTAAAGCCAGATACCATTGTGGGTGACTGGAGCTTAATCCCGCGGAGAAACTCTCAGAAACTATGTAATGCATGTGCCTCAGATTTATCCCACCTAGGGGTCAAGGGAGCTGGGATATTTTTGGCACAACTCCATCAGTCACTGGCCATAGGCACTCCCGTGAGATGTTAATTCCCCAGCACTTCTCACCTACATGTGGGCTGGCAGAGTAAACTCTGATGGCTGGAGAAAGCAAAGCCTTCCAGCAAAAAAGCCCAGGTTAGAAGTTAGGCCACCCAATCCTGAAGGGGTACAGGTGAGGGAATATGGATGGGATAGCAACGACATCACCACGTAGCAATCATTTCATTAAATCCCTATGAGGTGAACATTTCTATCTTTATTATACAATAAGAAAATAGGAGATCAGAGCCTGTAAGTGTCTTATAAGGGCAGAGTTGAGATTGAAATCAAGTGTCCATGACAAAATAGACCATATTGTTAAAGACTGCACTTCTGCATGGGGGAGAGTGGGATGTGTTGTCTTTGGCAAGACGCATCCTAAATGCCCCTCCTTCTATGAAGTCCTCCCTGATTCTGTCCTCATTTTGTCTATATTTTGCTACAGACTTATCTTTATGGCTCTACAAGAACAGTTCTCATACCTCACTGTAATTGTTTCTATTCACCCTTCTTGCTAACTGAGAGTTTCTTGGGTTGTAGAGAACATAGGTCTTTTCATTTTTGTGTGCACTGCCCCCCAACCCAAGCAAAGAGCTGAAACATAGAAGACCCTCACTTAATGTCAATAAAAGGCTAACGCCTGGGTTTTTTGATAGAGGCTTAAATTAACAGTAATTTGCCTGTTCGAGGCAGCCAATATTGATTGATAGACTTCCTACTATGTGCCAAGCAAGAAGTAGATCCAGAAATGAAAGTGGGGAAATAAGCACCACTGAAAGGCACAATTCTATGTGGAAGCTTGTTTTTCTCCTTTCTAATAATTCTACCCAATCAACCCAGGTTTGATTAAATTTTTGTAACTCTTGTGGATGTTGAGAAAAAGCCATCTTTCTTTCTAATCTCATTTTACTCATGTGTGATAAACAGCAAGAAACATGTAAATGATGGAGTCTGTTTAATTTGTTTTATACAAGCTGGGGCTGTGTATGAATCCCTGCTTGGAAGATCCTACATTTTGTAACACTATTTCTGGTGTCAAAATGAACCTCTTTCAGATGTACACCAAAATCTTATTTACAGTTTGTGGCCCATGTTTCTTTCGGCGGCTGATATACCTCGCCGGGTATAGGCCAGGTGGGCAGTAATTTTCTACGTATTTCTATTGCACAGCGAGAAGCAGTTAATTTCCAGGCACACATTGCTTTAATTTCAGTTAGTCCAATCATTTTTCAGTACAGTGCAGGGTCCCCCTGCCAGGGGCTGTAATTTTATAAGAGCAGAACTCTTGAAAATGTGTGGGAGAGATTAGTGGGTGTGCCTGAAATGCTTTCTTTCTCACTTTGTACTGTGCAAAGCCTCAGGCGGAAGATTTGGAGGTGGTTTCATTTGGAGACATTGATCGATTTTGGATGAACTCTGGAGAAAACTCAGATTTTCCTTGGAGTTGAGTCATTTGAATTGGGAAGGGGTTTCATGTGCCTGAGATGATGATGTGGAAAAGAGTATGCATGCCCCATGTGAAAGCACTTTTTTCTTGTGCTTCCTTTGTATTTTGTGAAGGAGTATTGATTTTCAATTTGATTGGGGTTAAAAATGAAAAGAGCAAGTTTATTCCATGCTCGTCAGAACCTCTAAGAGAGACCAGGGGAGAAGCAGGGAATCAGTCAGTGATGGTCCCAGGAAAACAAAAAAGCCAAATGCTTGTACAGAGGACACACTGCCCAGTACTGGCCCAGAAGCCTAAGGGCTTTATGTAGCTGGCTGCCCAGGCTCAGTGTCATATGCCAACAGAAGGCGTAGTAACACCCGCTGAAATTGTAAGTGGATGTCAGAGTCCATAGCATATTTCTGCTGTACGGATTATAGAAGAGGGTGCATCCCAAATGCAGAATGACCCAGAGTCCAAGTTATCTAATGCGAAACACATATCTCATTTGTCTGATCCTTTTTGGCAGGGAGATTTCCAGGGAGACGAGGGCAAGGGACTCTGAAACAAATTTCCACGTCCCAAGTACTTGTTTAGCAAATGTGTTATCAACTATGGGATAGCCCAGTGTTTTTCACGGTTTCAGACTCATAGTTAGACCCATTAGTGGGTCATGAAAATCAAATCTGTAGATAGCAACTGGATTTTTAATGACACAAAATAAAAAAGAATAGAATGGAGTGAAGGAAAATAAAGTACAGCAGAATGCATCTCATTCAGTAAGGGTATTATTTTACAAAACTTTGTCCAGTTAATGGGTGTGTGTGGGTTGATACATATATATGAATATGTGTTTATATGTCCATTTATATGTAGATGTATATTTGTTGTATTATGAGATGGATGAGTGGACTAAGACATGATATAAATGCATTTTTCTTATTATAAATTATCATCACAATAGCTTGAAAGCCATGGTACTAGCTCCTAAAATAGATACAAATGAATATAACCCCCATATAATCCCTCACCTTTAGAATCTTACAGTCTAATAAGAAATAAGATACATAGAGGAAAAGGAAACAAGTATTTGTTTTATTCATCACTCATCACAGTCAAGGTGCATAGGTCATCCTGTGTAGTTCTCATGACAATTTCAGACACAGAGTTATTGCTGTCATCTTATAGGAGAAGAAATGAAATAAGTTGACCAAGACAAGGCAACCCAGCCCAAGTAGGTAGGGTCTATATTCATAGTCTGGTGTGATGATTAACACCACAACTCCCTCTCTATCCTAGCACCTTTCTGTAAAGGCAGCAAACACATGCAAACGGATAATGTGAGAGGGAGAAAGTTGGATATTATTGAAGAATGGAGAGGTTACTAATTTCTATCAAGGGAGGAAGAAGAAAGTTTTGTGGAGGAGGTAGAATTTGATTTTAACGTGGAGTTAGGAGGAAAGGAAAAGAAGTAGGAATGAATTCTCAACAGTAGATAGAGTATGAGCCAAGACTTAGAGAATGAGCATGGAGTCCATAGGGTCCAGGGAAGGAGAGTGAGTTGGATGGAGGAGAAGGTATGTGATGATATGAAGATACCTTCAGATCCTTACTCAGACTTACCTTTCTCAAGGAGACCTTCCCGGATCATCTGTCTCAAATTATAGTGCTCCCAACCCAATGGTATTTCCTATTCCTTACTGTTGCTTTGTTTTTCTCCTTAGCACACATCGTTTATCAACACACTACGCATTTTACTTTCTTAGGTGTTTTTCATCTGTCTCCATTCCTGGAATGTAAGCCCCATGTGGGCAGGGATTTTCTGTCTTCTTTTGTTCAGTACTGTGTCTACGGTAGCTATGACAGCACTTGACATGTTTTAAGCCTACAACAAATATTCACTGAATGAATAAAATCCAGGCAATCCAATTCCAGAGACAGCACTTTTAACCATTACGCTTAACTGCCTCTCAGAAGTTCAAGAATATTTCCTAAACAGGCCAGTTTGAATACATTTACCCAATATTAATTTTTTGTGAAGTCTAACCAGAGTTCAGTTATTTCTAGATAATTTCAAATATTCAGTGCAGAAAAAAACCCATCTTCTATGATATGGCATATTTTTTTGGTTTGGTAATTAAATTTCCCCTTCAGAGTTGTTAATAAATGTGCTATTATCTGGTTTATCTTACCATCTCTGCAAATTTCTTAAGACAATTTTTTCTCTATATGCAGTGAGTGTACTTCTATGGAGTATATGTATACTAGGTGAGATAATCATATCGTGTTTCCATTAGAACATACAATTCACTTTCTGTGTCATCATTTGTTGTCTTTTTTGGAGTTTCTATACAGTTTATTAGTATTAATTCATTGTTAGCATCCTTTTGCAACTAAAATAGACTGGTTGAAGTGAGTTTGGACTTTGTGTCATGGTTGTCGCATGAGAGTACTTACAGATGTAGAAGAATAGTTTACTCAGTTTCTTTAAAAAGTCTATCCTTGAGGTATGTAAAATTTCAAAATACCCTCTCATTAAATTTCTGGAATTCTATAATATGTGTTAAAAACTCTACTCCCTTGGTGTTCTTCCATATACTGAGGTTTTCTTTGACCTACCAGTGCCCTGGCCAAATTAGACATCTTACACTAATATTGGAAGGCTGTCTGTATTTAGTACATCTTAAAATGTGCAGAAAAAGGAAGAGTCTACAGTTGTCATTAAACCTGTGCTCCATTTTCCATATGGCAACATAGAATGTGAATAACATTGATCTGTGTACTCCTTAGTATTTGGTGCTAATAAGGGTCTGTTTTTAAGATGTTAAGTTTTATTTGATGAACATGTTCATTAAAAATTAGCCCAGGGCAAATTTATTAATCTAAGCCCTTATACTTAGAAGCAACAAACTTTTTAAAACACTTGATCAATCTGTTAATAAAACAGTTGAAATACTTCCTTCTCAGTTCTTCTCTACTTAAAATGGTTGATTTAATTGTATTTGATCATTCCAACTTTCTTGATAAATATTAAAAAGACTCATGTTCTGGCTTAGGTTAAAGCAGTGTTCCCCAAAGTTCATTTCACAGAATACTAATCCTACAAGTGTTAATTGGTGATGTTCAGGAGAAGAAAAACTGTTTCTGTGGCCAAATGAATTCTAGAAGTGCTCAATTAGACCGAAGAACAGAGTTTAACAAGTTTTTCTTATTGTGGGACTTCTTAGAATCTTTCATACTAGGAATTGTGAAACCCAAGAGGAGGAAAATACAGGGATTTCAAACTGCTTTCACCATGGAAAATATTTTTTGTCAACTAACCTAGCTATCACGGTGTTCCATGGAACACACTATGTGAAACACTGGGTTAAAGCCCTAGCAAGAGTAGGATTATTAAAAACAAGAAGAATATCTGCATAGAGCTTAAAGTGCCTGTTGTTGAAAGGCATTGAAATTTCTGTTGTGTGTTTCACTGATAATATTCTCAACTTGCAATTTTAAATATCTGACTGCCTGTGGGAGGGAAGGATGACCTAGCCATGATAAAATGAGAGAGAGCAATTACAAAGTATTTTTCCATTCTTATTACTCTTTTAAATATATTTCTGTGCATTTTGTCTCTGTGAGATAAAGCCTGTGAATTCTGATGAGGCAGGTCTCAAAGGTGATATATTCTTAATATCTTCAGGTAGGAAGTACCCAATCTAATTCTTAAGTTTAGTTACCACGGTGACCATATGTCATGATATGCTCAGTACAGTCCAGCTTTGCACCTGTTATTTCTGTGTAATTATTAATCACACCCCCTTTTAGTCTCAAGAATTGTCCCATTTTGTATAATAAATTATATGGTCACCATCGCAATTACCCGTGTGGGGCAGATTATATTTTCCAAAGGGGCTGCAGCAGGTATTTCCCATTCACGTGCCAGTCTCTCATGAAGAGATGTAGTCTAATTGAATTTCTCTTCCTTGGAATCTGGGAGGGCCTGTGACACGCTTGTAACCAGTAGAATACAACACAGGGATGCTCCCTCACTTCCCAGCTGAAGCCATGAGAAGTTCAGCTGCAACCTCGTTCAGTGGAAAACCCACCCTAGAGCCCTTAGTCACTGTGGGAATGGTCTAGCTGCCCCGAACCTGCCGTGCTGTGAGGAAGCCCAAGCTAATGCATGGGGAGAAGCCCTGAGATGCTTCTGTGTGGAGGGAGAGGTGCCTAGCCAGCCCCCAGATGGTCTGGCTCTAGTCATCATCGGGTTGCAACTGCATGAGCAATCCTGAGCCACAGCTATCTGGCCACAAACTCTTTGGAATCCTGATCCACAGAAATCATGAGAGAGAACACAGTGTTGCTCTTTTTAAGCTCTGAGTTTTGGGGTGATTCGTTACATAACAAAAGACAAATGGAACCCCTGGAATTTAGGTCAGACATAGCAAAGTTGGAGTGCTGTGGGTCCACTTGCCTTCTTTTGAAAGTGAAAACTAGACCACGGATAGAGAATTAACTGTCTAAAATTCAAGTCTAATCTTGAGACTACAAAAAATAATACATCTAAGTACCCCCTATCTAAATATAAACCTGTAAAATGACATAATTTGGTAAAAAAAGTACCAACCCATAAATTTATTGGCTTTTTTCCAGCTCAGATTTTATCTCTTATGTATTTTTGTTAAATGTGTATAGAGAATAGTATATCAAACATATCTTTTTAGCTTAAAAACTGATAACAAAATGAATATTTCTGCAAAACTTGAACATAACTAAAACATTTGAAGTCCCCCACCCCCGCAGTCTCTCTTTCTGAATTGCCTCCTTTCCCTCTTTCCGAAAGGTAACCGCTGTGCCCAAATTTGAATTTTCTATTTTTTCCACTTTTTTGCTGAAAAGAATTGATGTGTAACATTGTATAAATTTAAGGTATACAGTGTGTTGCTTTGCTACATTTGTATATTGTCATATGATTGCTCATGTAGTGATATTTATCACATAATTCTAGTACAATATTATTGTCTATATTTCTTTTATTGTGCATTAGATCTCTATGACTTATTTACTAATCATTATAAGTCTGTAGCCTTGGGCACTATCACTCTTATCTCCCCCACTCCCATCCCCTGGTAACCACCATTTTGCTCTCTGTTTTTTACAGGTTTACCTTTCTTAGAGTCCACATATGAGTGCTGTCATATAGTACTTACTTGTCTTTATCTGTCTGACTTGTCTTGCTTAGCCTAATATGCTCAAGGTCCATCTGTATCACAAATGGGAAGATATCTTCCTTTCTCATGGCCAAATAATATTCCACTATACACATGTGCCACATCTTCTTTATCCATTCATCTGCTGATAGGCATTTGGGTTGTTTCCATGTCTTGAGTATTTAAGTAATATTGCAATGAACAGGGACACCTGGGTGGCTCAGTCATTAAGCGTCTGCCTTCTGCTCAGGTCATGATCCCAGGGTCCTGGGATCAAGCCCCGCATCAGGCTCCGTGCTCAGTGGGAAGCCTGCTTCTCCCTTTCCCACTCCCCCTGCTGTGTTTCCTCTCTCACTGTGTCTCTCTGGGTCAAATAAATAAATAAAATCTTTTAAAAAAAAATACTGCAATAAACGTGGGAGGGCATATCTGTTGTGGAAAACTTGTTTTCATTTCTTTTGGTTATATACACAGAAGTGGAAATGCTGGATCGTATGCTAGATCTATTTTTAATTTTTTGAGGAACCTTCATACTGTTTTCCATAGTGGTTGCACCAATTTAGATTCCCACCAATGATGTATAAGGGTTCCCTTTTCACGACATTCTTACCAGTACCTGTTGTCTCTTGCTTCCTTGATGGTAACCATTCTCACAGGCACGAGGTGATAGCTCATTGTGGTTTGATTTGCATTTTCCTGATGATTAGTGGTGTTGAACATCCTTTCATGTGCCTTTTGGCCATTTTGATGTCCTCTTTGGAGAAATATCTATTTAGTTCTTCTCATTTGTAAGTTGGACTGTTTTGCTGTTGTTACTGCGTTGTGTTCTTTATATATTTTGGATATTACTCTCTTAGGCAATGTCTGATTTGCAAAAGTTTTCTCCCATTCTGTAGACTGTCTTTTCATTTTGTTAATTGGTTCTTTTGCTCTGCAGAAGCTTTTGAGTTTGATTTCCTCGTTTGTGGATTTTTTCTTTTGTTTTTGTGCTTTTGGCATCATACCCCCAAAATTGTTGCCAAGACCATTGTCAGTGAGCTTCTTCCCTATGGTTTCTTCTAGGAGCTTTATGGCATCACGTCTTATGTTTACGTCTTTTATCCATTTTGAGTTAATTTTTGTGAGTGGAATGAGCGAGGTCCAATTTCCTTGTACTCCATGTGTTTCTCCAGTTTTCCCAGCACCATTTGTTGAAGAGACTATTCTTTCTCTATTGGGTATTCTTGGCTAGCTTGCCAAATAATTGTTGACTGTATATGTTGGGGTTTAATTCAGGGCTCTCTGTCCTGTTCCATTTGGTTGACATGTCTACTTTTGTGCCATTACTATATTGTTATTAATATGGCTTTATAGTATAATTTGAAATTGGCAGCATGATACCTTTGGCTTTGTTCTTTTTTCTCAGGATTCCTTGGCTTTCTGGGGTCTTTGGTGGTTCCACACAAATGTTAGGATTGTTTGTTCTGTTTCTGTGAAGAATGCCTTTGGTATTTTGATGGAGACTGTGTTAAATCTGTAGACGGATTTGGGTAGTATGACCATTTTAACAATATTAATTCTTCTCATCCATGAACATGGGGGTGTCTTTCCATTTGCATCACCTTTGATTTTTTTTTCAGCACAGTTGTGTAGTTTTCTTTGTGTAGATCTTTTATTTCCTTGGTTAAATTTATTTCTAAGTATTCTATTGTGTTTGATGCTATTGTGAATATGATGATTTTTTTATTTTTTAGATACTTCATCAGTGTAAAGGAATGTAATTGATTTATATATGTTGATTTTTTATCTTGCCACTTTACTAAAATTGTTGATTAATTCCAACAGTTTCTTAACTGATTTGGGGGGGGATTTTCTGTATGTAGGATCATATCATCAGCAAATAATAGCAGTTTTAGTTCTTCCTTTCTAATTTGGGTGTCTTTTATTTTTTTGTCTTGCCTAATTGCTCTAGCTAGGACTTCCAGTACTATATTGAATAGAAGTGGTGAGAGTGGACACCCTTGCCTTGTTTCTTTAAAAAAAATTTTTTTTATTTAAATTCAATTTAGTTAATATATAGTGTATTTTTAATTTCAGGGGTAGAATTTAGTGATTCATCAGTTGCATGTGACACCCAGGGCTCATTCCATCAAGTGCCGTCCTTAATGCCTATCACCCAATTACTCCATCCCCCCACTCCCTTCCCCTCCAGCAATCCTCAGTTTGTTTCCTGGAGTTAAGAGTCTCTTATTGTTTGCCTCCCTCTCTGTTTTTATCTTATTTTATTTTTCCTTCCCTTCCCCTATGTTCATCTGTTTTGTTTTTTAAATGCCATATATGAGTGAGATCATACGATGTTTGTCTTTCTCTAATTTATTTTGCTTAGCATAATACCCTCTAGTTCCACCCATGTCTTTGCCAATGGCAAGATTTCATTGTTTTTGATGGCTGAGTAATATTCCATTGTATGTATGTATGTATATATACCATATCTTCTTTATCCATTCATCTGTTGATGGACATCTGGGCTCTTTTCATATTTTGGCTATTGTGGACATTGCTGCTATAAACAGTGGGGTTCATGTGCCCCTTTGAACCACTATGTATAAACTTTCCTTTCAGAAGAATTGCTTTTGCTGCATCCCACAATATTTGACATGTTGTATTTTCATTTTCATTTGTTTTGAGATAATTTTTTATTTCCCTTTTGATTTCTTCTTTGACCTAGTGGTTGTTTTGAAGTGTGTTGCTTAGTTTCCACATATGTGTAGAGCCTTCTCCCTTTCCTCCTATTGTTGATTTGTTCTAAATGGTGGGTCAATTCCAACATTTCCTTGTTGGATTTCCTCTCTAGACGATCTATTCATTGCTGATAATGGGGATCCTGAAGTCCTCTACAAATACTGTAATGTTGTCTATTTCTTCTTTAAGATCTATTATTAGTTGCTTATATTTCAGTGCTCAGGTGTTGGAAGCATATACATTCATGATTGTTAAAACATTTTGATGTATTGACTTCTAAATATAGAATGACCTTATTTGTCTTTTTTTACACTTTGTGCCTTGAAGTCTATTTTATCTGATAGAAGTATGGCTATACTCTCCTTCTTTGCATTTCCATTTGCTTGGAATATCATCTCTCACCTTTTTGCTTTGAGCTTATGCATGTTTGTAAAGCTGAAATGAGTCTCCTGTAGGCAAGCATGTAGTTGGGTCTTGCTTTTTATCCATCCAACTACTCTGTGCCTTTTGACTGATGAGTTCAATCCATTTACATTTAGGGTGATCACTGTTATGTAAGAATTTACTACTGTCATTTTATCTTTTGCCTTCTGGTTATTTTGCCTATCACTTTTCTTTCCTTCTACCTTTGTATGTGGTGGTTTTCCAGGGTCATTTGATCAGTTTCCCCTTTTTTATGTTTTTTGTTTCTGCTCTAGATATTTGCTTTGTGGTTGCCATGAAGTTTACATAAAACATCTCAGAGATACAATAGTCCTTTTTGCCAATAGTAATTAACTTTATTTGCCTGTGAAGGTTTAATCCTTTTACTCTTCCCCTTTCTTATTTTTGATATCAAAATCTACCTCTTTTTATACTGTGATTTTGTTACAATGTCGTAGTAGCTATACTTCTTTTTAGTGGCCTTTTCGTTTAACCTTTATGCTGTAGTTAAGTGTTTAATATGCTGTTTTTTAAAAAGAGAGTGTTCTAATTCTGACTGTAAACTTAATCAGAGTTTTGTATAATTTTCTGTTTTTGTTTCAACTGAAGAGCCCTTTCAACATTTCTTGTGGAGCAAGTATAGTGGTAGTGATTCCAGCTTTTGTTTGCCTGAGAAAGCCGTTATTTCTCCATATCTGAAGGATAACTTTGCCAGATGGAGTATTCTGGGCTGGCAGTTGTTATCTTTCAGTAATTTGAATATGTCATTCTACTATCTCCTGGCCTGTAGAGTTTCTGCTGAGAAATCTGCTGATAGCCTGATGGGAGTACCTGTGCAAGTTACTGTCTTTTTTTCCATGGGTGCCTTTAAAATTCTTTATTATTGACTTTTGACAGTGGTAACGTCTTGGAGAAGGTCTTTTCGTGTAGAGATACTAATGTATTCTTTCACTTCATGGGCTTGTATATCCAGTTCCTTCTCCAAGTTTGTGAAATTCACAGCTATTAATTCTTTAAATATGCTTTCTGTTCCCTTCTCCCTCTCTTTTTCTGAGATAGCCATTATTCTCATGTTGGATTTCTAATGGAGTCAGAGAGTTCTCATAGGTTTTCTTCACTTTTAAAAAATCTTAGTTCTCTCTCCCCTTCCACTTGAGTAATTTCTGTATTTCTCTCCTTGAGCTTACTAATTCTCTCTTCCATATGATCTGCTCTGTTTCCAGTGCATTTTAGTATATTCTTCATCTCATTTAATTGAGTTTTTCAGTTCCAGAATGTCTGTTTGGTCTTTTTTTTTTTTTTTTTTTTTTTTTTAGAATTTCAATCTCTTTAGTAAAGTACTCCTTCTTTTCCTTAATTTTATTCCTGAGATCATTATATTACCTCTCTGAGTTTTCTTGTAGTTTGTAGAATTTCTTCGTACCAGCTATTTTAAATTCTTTATCAGTTCGATTTCAATATTCCGTATCCAGTTGCTGGAAAATTGCTATTTTCTTTTTGTGATACCATATTACTATGATTTTTCATGATGTCTGATGAGAAGCGCCTCTGCCACCACATTTGAACTATGAAACTCCTTTCTTATTCAGGAAAGATTCTAACTGTTCAACAGGTTGGTAGTTAGGAACCTTCCTTTTGTTTTCCAGAAGGTGACGCTATAGCACTAGTTTATAGTTTCTCTTACTGGAGCTGACTTACTGCTAAGGTAAAGAGTGCAGGCATTTAAAAAAAGGCAATAGGGGGCTGCAAAGCAGGGGGAGGCGTGTACTTAGCACTTGGGGCTTTGGGTGTGCCCTTAGCCTTGTAGGGAGATCCTCAAGTTGGGGGTGGGGTCCCAGAGGCTTATGGGTGGTCCTTTTGCCTCTTGGGGCAGACCGCAGAAGATGCTTTCCTTCAGTTCTCTTTGCCTACTTTCCTTTCCTTTTCCCCCAGTCTTTGTGGTCTTTCTTCAGAGAGAGCAACTGGTCTCTCCAGCTGCAGCACATGTGACTGGGCCTTCACCCTCCATGTCCTCTGCCAGAAAGGCTGTGCTAGCTCACTGCTGGAAGGGCCCGTGCCTTCTCTGCAATTACCTCCTCTGCCACTAATGGCTTTACCACTTCACTCACTCAGACCTCCTCCATGGTCTGGTCCACCTACTTTTGGGTGTATAGATGGATAGATTTTTCCAGTACCCCAGTATGCTTTGCAAAGGTGGGTTTTCTTCCTGTTATGAATATCTGAGTAGTTACAAATCAATCAAAGAAAAGAGAAAAAAGGAAGAATTAATGCTACTATGATGCTGATGTCACCCCTCCTCACATACTTTTCCTGAAAAAGTATGTTCCTTATTTTCCCAGGATTTGAACATGAAAGCATACACTATGTATTTTTTGCCACTTAGTTCTTCAACTCAACTTCAACTGTATGTTTTTGAGATGCATCCATGTTGATGTGTGTAGCTATAGTTCTCTCCTCCTTTTACACAGCTTCTATTCTGATTAATTAAATTGTTGGGAGGCAAATGCAACATCCTCACTTGCCTCAGAAGTTTCCAGAGTATAGTGAACAAAAAAAAGGGCAAAAGCAAGAAAATCTGAAACTGATTTAAAAGCATTTATAATTCATAGGTAAAGAAAAATTCACAAATGTGTTCATTTCTGTTCTAAAGGACTCAGTCAAAATACCTAGATTTTTGAGACAAGTTCATATTGTATCTAGATGAGAAGGCAGCCTAATATTTGCATCATCTTAACCTAACAATAGCAAAATTTCTTTTTTTTTTTTTTTTTTTTAAAGATTTTATTTATTTATTTGAGAGAGAGAGAATGAGAGAGAGCACATGAGAGTGGGGAGGGTCAGAGGGAGAAGCAGACTCCCTGCCGAGCAGGGAGCCTGATGCGGGACTCGATCCAGGGACTCCAGGATCATGACCTGAGCCGAAGGCAGTCGCTTAACCAACTGAGCCACCCAGGCGCCCCACAATAGCAAAATTTCTTAACATACCATCATTCTCTCCTTGCTGTGATCATCATAGTGGCATAGGCTGCCTACATGTTTACCCATGGGTCCTTCTTTATCTTGGGTTCTATGTTATTTGGGTGCCATGTGACTGATTCTGGCAAGCAGAAAGTGGGCAGATATGATGTATCCCTCTCCAAGCCTTCACCATACATACCCTCCATAAAAATCCCCCAAGGTGGCTATAATATAAGAGGAAAGGGCCCTAGATGCCAAAGTTATACTAGGAGGAGACCTGTCAAGGAGAGTCAATTGTCCAGCTGACACTAGGCTGTAAAATAACTGAGAAATAAACCTTTACCTACAAGTTGCTTACGTTTTAGAGCTGTTTGTCACAAGAGCATAATCTCACCTATTCTTATCTTTACTACCATCAATAAATGTTATAGAATGCAATGTGAGGACCTGAAGGACATTCCTTTGAAGTTTTTTCCTTTCTTTTTAATCATATTTTCACAGAGGAACATTTCCAACATATTTTCATGAGGTTGGAAAGGGGTATAAGATAAAACTCTATAAAAAGAATAGCAAATACCATTGACTGGCCCCTTTCTGCTTGCCTGGCAATGTGCCAAATAATTTTTAAACAATGTTTACTGTGTTGCTCATAGCAATGCTATGAAAAAGGTACTATTTAATCTACCTATGAGGAACTCAAAGTCTAGATAGAGAAGAAATTTAATCAAGGTTCTAGAGCAAGGGAATTCCAGAGTCATTACTTGAATTCAGGTTCTTCTAACTCCAAATTTCATGTTATCAACAATGATGCTTAACTCAACTTTTAAGCTTCCAGGAACTAGTTAGTTTAGAAGAAAGTAATTCTAACTGGAAGCAGTGGTTGGAAATATTCTAGTGTTTCCCTGCCACATTTTCCACATTTTCTTTAGTCTTACTCTGCCAGAGAGATTAGGTTATTGAGGCAGTGTAAGATGAGAAATACTTTCACTGTGCCTACTTGTCTATGGATGCCTCATTATTGTCACTCTCAGGAAAGCAAACTTTAAAGGGAGAGAAAAGTCTGGAGAACAGGCTCTGTGATGTGCATTAAACAGCCCTTGGAATTAGCTCCTGGCAACCCAAAGATATGTTGAGTTGCTTATGCCTGTATTGAATTTGTAAGTCCACTACCATTTTACAGGTGACAATTTGAAATGCCTGAAAATGAATGTCAAGGCACTATGGCTGTTTAGGTATTCCAAATTGCATATAGAGCTTGTGTCATTTAATAGAATTTGCAAATGATATATTTATTAGACATTGATGCATCTCAAAAGATGGAGAGGTTCAGATAAGTATCCTGAGATTCTGAAACTCCTAATTGCACTTATAAACATGTTAAGGGTTTTCTTTTTTAGCTTAGAAGCAAACAACTTTCCTGATGCCTTCTGAGTATGGAAATTTTTGTTTACAAAAACTACTTTTCTTGAATTAGAGGAGGACAGGATAATCTAATCTGTATGGAAAACAAAGAGCCTTTAGGATAATATAATACAGTGAAAAGAAGAAGCATTGAAAAGGAAAGATGAGATGCTATGAGAAAGAGATAAGAAAAATCAGAAATACGGGCAGGGGGAAAATACATATAGAATGGGAGGAAGACTTAAAGGAAGAATTTTTTTTAAAGGTTGTTCAACTGTTTGTAATTCCCATGAAGAGATACTATGAGTAATGGCTTCAGAACATTGTACATTAAAGAGTGCTTAAGGAAAGATAGTTGATCTGTGAATATTTCTATTACTACAGGGAAAAATAATGGTTAATAATTTAAAACAATAGATAATCTTAAAACATTCAATCTGTACTTATCCTTGGGATACATTTGGAGGTCACTGCCTCTTATAGGTACTTATGTAAACACATACATTTTGTACTCCCTCTCATTTCTTGCCCACTGTAAGCAAATGGGTGTGCATGGTGAAATCCACCCCTGGTCACAACCCATATCAATACAGATAAACCACTTAAGAAGGATGGAATTAATATGGTTGCCTCATAATCCTCAGTAAGCTATGAAGGTTTTCTTTTTGAAAAGCAGATGAGATAATGCGCCTATGGTATCAGGATGATGTTCCCTGTCAACAGAGGGAGAAGGGACAGAAGAGATAAAAGAAGTCCCTTTAATCTGAATTACTTTGTGACTGGAAATTCACAAGTACAGCTTGGAAGGTCTGGACAGCTACTGCACTGCTGCTCACATGGTGCTGATAAGCAATGCAGTTTATTTCCATCATCTCAGGATAACTGTAGGAAGGCCACCTGCAGGCATGGGTAGAAGGAGAGGCAGCAAGCATCAGAGAGCATCTTCTCTGATGGTCTGGTATTACCATTGTTTATTACTCTGTCCTTATTCCCATCACCATTTCCCCATCCTCCTTACCCACCTTAATGCACAAGTGCAAGAGTTAGTAGTATAGCTGACTGAGAAAAAGGGATAATGCAACTTAATAGCAGCAATTGAGATGAATTCTAAAACCTGCCCATGGATTTATGTCAAGTGTCTGGCTCAGCTCCAAGCACGTAATTGGCACACAGGATACTAGTTTTCTTCCTATCTTACCACACGTGCTCTTTCTAATCTCCACGTTCTTAGGTTGGTTTATTTGGGGTTGGCATCTGAGAGTAGGTTGACTAGATGTCTTTGTGGTCTTTTGTTTCAACAAAGCAGGCTACAGACACCAAAAGTTTGAGAACCACAGTTCCATGAAATGTGTAATAATTCATCAAATCCAAGATTAGTCATTTGGGCCTCTGTTCTTCCTCTTAGTATTTGAAAGAATGAGAAGAAAGAACTCTTTCCCATTTCCTAACTCATTTCTAGTAACAAAATTTTGTTACTGAGATATTTCATAAAGTTGTTGCCTTGTATTTTTCTAGAAATAAATTGACATAGTAACAAAAACAGAAACAGTGACTTTCGTGCATTGAGAAATTACAGCCATTGGCCAGTAACTGACATAATTTTTCATATATAATCTCATTTTATACTTACAAAAACTTTCAACAGGATTATTATTATCCCTAACTTATGAGTTTCAGATTATAATGAGATAAACTGAGTAAGAACACTGGTAAATTATCAGAAAAAAATGTTTAATACATTCCCAAGCCCTACCAGAATTTCCATTAATCTTTACTGAAAAGCAAGTTCAAGATTGCAGTGTTGCTTTAATAAGCATGAGCTCACCATAATATGGTTGAGCTGGAGAATGTAGATGACTCATTTTATGATCACCTCCCCCCCTCCTCTCCTGCCTGTAGCTAATGTTATCAAGCACTTCCCTATGTTACCATTTAAATTCATCCAAATAAATTAATTGATGAAAAGATATTGGAGATTATGTAATTACTTCCTCTGCTCTGGTGGTGTTACCATCTCACATCCAGGCAGCAAGACGAGATCTCAATTAAATGCAAATAATTGTTCACAATTAGGAAATGAAATGCCTGAAGAACCCCATGGTATTTTAAACAAGCTGATGTACTTGCCATCGATCAACAGTTGAGGCTTTCTAGCATGTACTTGGCTTGAGTCCCAATGATGGCATTGTACCTAGCAACAAGTTCACCTTCTACATCAGAGACAATAATTCCCAAGGATGCATCCTTCGGTAAGAAGTTAACTTTTGTAGGAGTGTGTGCATAAAAAATATTCTCAGTTCAAGTTTGTGGGTACTGGGTAGCTGATTTCAGATCATGTGGTAACTTGTAATATAAAAATTTACCTTGATAATCATTTATCATCTTGTGTGTGTTGGGGACTGATCAGAAGTATTCTTAAGGGAAAACATGTCTAGCCTTCTCTTGGGGCAGTTAAGCCAGTGGGTTTTGTGTTGCTTTGGTTTAGGTCCCAGGCTATTCATTTTTAAGACGTTTCTCAGGATCTTTGATGACCTCGACACCAGAGGATCCATCCATACCTATAATGACCAAAACTGACCAATAAAAAGACTTCATTGCCTTTGAACATGCTAAAAAATATGGTACATTTTCAAAAGAGACAAGGACAGAATGAGAGGAAAACATAAGCCTGAAAAAAGAAAATGTTTCCAAAGAAAATGACCTTAATAGGCTAACAGTTTAGATGGGTATAAAGGTTTTTATAAACACTATTAGTATTCATTTAGTATAGGTAGCAGACAGCAACAAGAATTGGAAAATAACTTGGATGTGATCACTGAAGGGACAGAGGGAGGCAAAAAACATAAGCTTCTTCCTGAGCACAAATCTTAGTGTCACCAGAGAGCACAGTTGGAATGTCCTCCTTTCCTGATTAGCAACCATCTAATCAAGGACACAGAGTGCCTGCCAGGTCTATATACATGTCATGCCAAAAAACAGAAGGGTTTAGGCTATGCTGTTATCAGCCTATTGTAAGCACCAGGTTAAGAACAATTTAAAAAGTAATTATTTGGGATAAATATGGGGAGATGGAGGAGAGGGTAGCAGTTCTTTTTAAACGAAGAGAAAGTCTTCAGAAGTTGCTAAAGAAATCCCAAACCTCAGCATTTATCTACAGGTAGCTAAGGTAGGATAAAGCAGGGAAAATCCCAAATACATATATGCAAGTATAATTACAGATTTAAATAGAACAATGGTTCAAAGAAACACTCCTGTTTTTTTATGTTAGGGCCACGTGTTTCTTTTTTGTAATGAATAATCATTAATTGTTGAAGGGTTCTAGGGAAAGTGAAAAAGAAAATTGGCTGGTTTGGGTCAGTAGGGTCTGAAAACAATGATGAAACACACTATTGGAAAGGGGCTGGATTTGCATTTTTTTTTTAAAGATTTTATTTATTTATTTGACAGAGACACAGCGAGAGAGGGAACACAAGCAGGGGGAGCAGGAGAGGGAGAAGCAGGCTCCCCGCTGAGCAGGGAGCCCAATGTGGGGCTTGATCCCAGGACCCTGGGATCATGACCTGAGCCAAAGGCAGACGCTTAACGACTGAGCCACGCAGGCGCCCCTGGATTTGCATTTTGAGTAATAATGACAGTTACAAATGAAGCTGTGCTCTTACTATTCAAGTAAGTAAGATCAGAATTAAAATGATCTCTCTGAAATGCAGATCTGATGATGTTTCTCTCTGAAATAAAATTGGCTAATATCCAAACTCCTTAACAGTTTACCTCAAAACTTTATTCTCAATTTCATCAGTCTTTTCCTACATTTTGCCACATTTCCTTCCCACCCCCTACACAAATTCATTCTAGGTTTCAGTTTCATGGAAACTCAGTCTTTTCTGAGCACGCTGTGCTCTCCCATGCCTCTCTGCTTTGCACCCATGGTTCCAAGTGATTTGGAAATTTACCCTCCCCTCATCCATTTTCAATATGAAAGTTTCTACTCATTTGTGAAGCTTTGCCAAAACTTCCATATACAAAGTTATTCATTCTTTGTGAGAACAGTTGTATATACTCTATTATAATACTCATCACACGTGTGTTAATTGTTTATGTGCATTTCTCCATCTGACAGTAGACTTCTCAGTGATAAAGACAGTATCTTACTGATCTTTGGATCTCAAAGGCCCAGTAGAGAAGGCAGTATAATACAGTAGTTAAGAGCAAAGACTCGAGTCAGAGAGTTGGCTTCAAATCTCTTCTATTCTCCTCAGTAATTGTGTGACCATCAGCAGGTCCCTTTGAATTTCAGTTTTATCATCTACAGTGATTATCATAGTACTCACTTAAATATTATGAGTGTCATAATATTTACTAGATAGAATTAGGTAAAATGATATGTGTAAAATGCTTAGTACGTTGCCAAGCACATAGAAGTACTTAGTAAATTGTAGCTATTTTTATTACTACAATCAATAATGAGGAAAGAATGTTGTGCTACAGTATATTTCTCAGGATGAAGAATTAAAAAATAAAACGTTGATAAAAACAAAGTCAATGTTCTAGACTCACTTCTGTTGAAATGAGAATATTGGATTTGAATCAAAAAAAATTATAAAGCAAGGTGTGTGAGATTGCAGCCCAGACTTTTTAAGTGTGCAGAAGAAAAATGCAAAAATAATTTTGTTAGTTACTAATTAGATGAATTTAAAAATAACTTTCTTTGCATTTCAAAAAATGCATTAAAAAGGAATAGGAAGGAAAACAGTATTTGTTGACAATTATCTTGTTGAAAACATTTTCACACATATCATCTCAGTTAATCCTCTCTGAAAAGAATCATCATCCCTCTTTAACAGATGGTGCATCAGGCTCAGGAAAGCTAAGTTGCTTCCTCAGGTAGCTTGCTTCAGGATGTTAGGTAGAATCCTGGCCTAAATCTGTGAGTCATGTTCATTTATTCATTCATTTGTTCATAGAAACCAGTATTTATGAAGCTCCTATGTTGTTCTAGAGCTTGGGGAGTCAAAACAAACAAGGCCCCTACCCCCAGAGAGCTTATATCTTAGTGGGAGGAGACAAACTAAGTTCATAAAAAAATAACCAAGGTTAATACAATGAAGAGTGATGACAGAGATGCAACTACCTTAGATTGCATGGTCTGAGAAGGCCTTGCTAATAGGTGGCACTTGGGCTGAGACCTGAATAATGAGAAGCCATCTAGAACATTCCAGGAAAAGTAATAAATGCTAAGACTCTGAGGCAGAAATAAGCATGTTTAGTTAGAATACCAGACAGAAAAAAAATAGTGGTAAACTCATGTTCTTCTGTTATATTGCATGAACAAGAAACAAGGATAAAGATGGTCAAGAAACCTAGAAAAGAGCTAGCATTGCGAGCAGCAGTATAAATGGAAGGCATGAATTGAGATATTATTAAAAGAGCTCCACCTCTAGGTTGTAGTCCTTAGCCTTGAAGGTACAGAAACTATATTATATAAAGGCCTTCAAGTAGAAAATTTGGTGAGACTTGCTCACAGTGATATTACATTAAGGCTGAAGTCTACAAACTGAAATACCAATCTATTATATTGCAGTGTGAAATATAACCACCCAGTCTTCCCCTGGTAGATACTTGACTGTGCTCATAGAGCAAATATATTTTATCCTTGTTGCCATATTACATGGGAAAGCAAATTTTTATAAGGCCTCTTTTTGAGTAAGAAATCAGAACAAAGAGAGAAGTGATTCAAGGATTTCCTAAATCAGTCTCAGTGGTCCATAATAGGGATACGTCTGCCATATGGGCAAGAGTATAGCATTTGCTTCCCCGGGCACTCTTTCTGTGGCTAAGCATTTGGAAAAGCTTGATTAGCACTGACTTCTCAAACTCTCCTTATTCTCCTTGTATTCCCAGTGCTTGCCCAGCATGCCCTGAGGCTCAAAAACAATCTCCATAATAATTGAAGAGAAAATGAGTGAATGAATGAATGACTTCTTCAGATTGATACCCTGTTTTCTTTGTATTTCTTCTTTCCTTTGAAACAATCTTTTTCTGACCAAGAAACTATATTCTGTGCCTTAAAGTGCCTTTGCATTTCTCTGTTCTAATCCTGTATGTGTTTGTATGTAAGATATTCAAGGTAAATTCTGAACGAAGAAATTCACACTTGAGGGATAAACAGAATAAGAAGTCTGGTAAGCAGCATAACCCAGGAAAATGATCTACTGTGCAAAATAAAGGAAAGACCACTTAACTAAGGACGATGTCATGTTTCTCAGAAGTTCTTTGGGTTTATATATTTTTTATCTTTACAAGTTGACCCTTTATATAGATCCTGCTCAGTTCCTTAAATTTTTCAAAAATAACAGTAGTCTTGGGATGATCTTGGGCTTTTAAGGATCACAGGATGGTCTTTATGTAGAGTTATTTATTACTTCCTCAAGTCATCATTCAACTTTGAAATGTATTAAGGTCTATATCCAGCTAGTAAGAAATTTAGACTATTGTTCAACCTAAGAAGACCACATAATATAGGTAGCAATTACTTTGCAGAAGAATGCTGTTTGGGTTCGCCTACTAGAATGTAACCAAATGCATGATGATCCCATACTCCAGGGGTAGTTTAAGTTCTTTATATATTTTAGATATTGGGTATACCTTTTGCCAGTACCTTCTCCCATTCAGTAGGTTACCTTTTTGTTCTGTTGATGGCTACCCTCACTGTGAAAAAGCTTTTTATTTGGGTATAGTCCCAAGTTAATTTTTGCTTTTATTTCCTTTGCCTGAGGAGACATATCTAGAAAAATGTTGCTACAGCTGATATCAAAGAAGTTACTGCTTATGTTTTCTAATAGGAGTTTTATGGTTTCATGTCTCACAGTTAGGTCTTTAATCCATTTTGAGTTTATTTCTGTGGTATGGTGTAAGAAAGCGATCCAGTTTCATTCTCTCACATGTAGTTGTCCAGCTTTCCCAGCATCATTTATTGAAGACAGTCTTTTCCTCTTTGTGTATTCTTGCCTTCTTTGTTGTAGATCAATTGACCATATAAGCAAGGGTTTATTGCTGGACTTTCGATTCTCTTCCATTGATCTATGTATTTATTTTTGTGCCAGTACCATACTCTTTTGATTACTATAGCTTAGTAAAGATCTTGAAATCTGGGATGGTGATACCTCCAGCTTTGTTCTTCTTTCTCAAGATTACTTTGGCTATTTAGGGTCTTGTGTCATTCCACACAAATTTTAGTACTATTTGTCCTAGTTGTCTGAGAAATGCTCTTGGTATTTTGATGGGGATTGTGTTGACTCTAGATTGCTTTGGGTAGTATGGGCATTTTAACAATATTAATTCTTTGAATCCATAAGCATGAACTAGATTTCCATTTGTTGTGTCATTTTCAATTTCTTTCATCAGTGTTTTATAGTTCTTAGAGCACAAGTCTTTCACTTCCTTGGTTAAGTTTATTCCTAGGTATTTCATTCTTCCTGGTGCAATTACAAATAGAACTGTTTCTTAATTTTTCTTCATACAACTCAACACCCAAACAAAATCCAATTAAAAATGACAGAGGGCCTGAATAGACATTTTTTTTAAAAAAGACCTACAAAATAAAATTAAAAAAAAAACCTACATATGGCCAACAGACACATGAAAAGATGCTCAACATCATTCATTATCAGAGAAATGCAAATCAAAACCTCAGTGAGCTACCACCCTACACCTGTAAGAATGGCAAGAATGAAAAATTCAAGAAATAACAAGTCTTGGTGAGGATGTAGGAAAAAAAAAAAGGAAACCCTCGTGTCCTGTTGGTAGGAATGTAAATTGGTGCAACCACTGTGGAAAACTATATAGAGTTTCCTCAAAAAATTACAAATAGAAATGCCATGTGACCCAATAATTGCAGTATGGAATATTTGCCCAAAGATAATGAAAGCACTAATTTGAAAAGATAAATGTACCCCTATATTTTATTGCAGCATTGTTTGTAATAACCAAGGTACGGAGGCATTCCAAGTGTCCATGGATGGATGAATGGATGAAGAAGATGTGATACACATACATGCACACACACACACACACACACACACACACAATGGAATATTACTTAGCCTTAAAAAACAACAAGATCTTGCCATTTGTGACAATATCAATGGACCTAGAAGGTATTATGTTAAGTGAAGTAAGTCAGATAAAGAAAAATCCATATGATTTAATTTATGTGTGGAATTTAAAAAAACAAAACAAAAAGCAGAATCCAACCCATAAATACAGAGAACAAACTGATGGTTTCTAGAAAGGAGGTGGGTAGGAGGATGGCAAAAATGAGTGAAGAGGAATGGGGGATACAGGCTTCCAGTCATGTGATGAATAAGTCACAGGGATAAAAAGTACAGCATAGAGAATCTATTCAGTAGTATTGTAATAGCACTGTATGGTCGCACATGGTAATTACATTTGTGGTAATATAGCATAATATCTAGACTTGTCCAATCACTATGTTGTACACCTGAAACTAATGTAACATTGTGTGTCAACTCATTCAATTTTAAAAAGTAAGACGGGGGGAGGGCGCCTGGGTGGCTCAGTCGTTAAGCGTCTGCCTTCGGCTCAGGTCATGATCTCAGGGTCCTGGGATCGAGCCCCACATCGGGCTCCCTGCTCAGCGGGAAGCCTGCTTCTCCCTCTCCCACTCCCCCCTGCTTATGTTCCCTCTCTCGCTGTGTCTCTGTCAAATAAATAAATAAAATCTTTAAAAAAAAAAAAAGTAAGATGGGGGTTGTGTGTGTATAATATGTAATATACATTATACATTTATGTATATTTCATACATAATATACATTATATAAATAATATATATTTCAATGTATAATATTTTATTATATATAATTAAATATTATTCAGCCTTAATAAAGAAGGAAATCCTGCCATTTGTGACAAGGATGACCTTGAGGACATCATGCTAGGTAAAAGAAATCAGAGAAAAATAAATACTGTATAATCTCACTTGTATGTGTAATCTAAAAAAACCAAACTCATAAAAAAAGAGTATAATGGTGGTTGCCAGTGGCTAGGTGGTGGGGAAAATAAGATGTTGGCCAAAGTGTACAAACTTTCAGCTATAAGGTGAATAACTTTTAGGGAATCTAATGTACAGCATGATGACTATAGTTAGCAATACTGTATTATATAGTTGAAAGTTGCTATAATAGTAGATCTATGATGTTCTCACCACACAGAAATATGGTAATTATGTGAAGTAATGGTGGTGTTAAATAACCTTCTTGTGGTAATCTTTCCCTATATACATATCAAAACATCATGTTGTAGTGCAGTATTAGTAATATAGAGGTGAACATAGCTGCCTTCCAAATCATGTTGTACAGCTTAATCTTACACAATGTTTCATGTCAAATATATCTCAATAAAGTTGGGAAATAAAGAATTTCAAGATGGCAACAACAGAGCATGAAAGAAGAAAATCCAAATACTCCATGGGTAGAGAGCTAGCTGCATCTCCTCTCAAAACTCTCAAGTCCACTCTCTGATGGAGGACCTGTGCTTTCAACTTACATCTAGATGTAAAACACCTCAGGGAGTGTGATGCCTTTTGAGTTCATACTGTGGTCTTGGAAAGACAACTGTATAGTGAATGAAACCATGTTGTTTAGGCACTTTAATTCCTTAATTCTTTATTTCCTAATGGCAAAAGTCCGTTGACTGATCTTTTTTTTCCCACACTTGTTGGTAGTTACCCATACCCTCTAGGGAAATTATTTAGGACTTTCTCTTTTCTGCTTTTATTCAAAATACTTATTTAAAAGATAGCTAAAAATGCCCTGAGTGAGACACACTTGTTTTAATGTTATTTTCTTATCTTTTGTGAGAATCCTAAGTACATTTCAGACTCCCTACAAGGATATAGTCAACATATTGATTATTTTAATCCTTGGAGATGAAATACTAATTACTCTAGTGAATGGTGAATCCTGAACTAGTGATGGGCTTTTTCCACGTGTCTCTGATATCCAATCAAACTAGTACCTCAAGATTTCTTGTGCCTTAGAGATTTATGCATTATTTCAGTCATTCTTTTCTACCAGTTTCTACTCACATTAAAGAATTTTAACCTCCTCTTTCATATTCTTAAATCATATTTTTCTCTTCTGACTTCATTTTTTATTAAAATAAGGTATAACTATACCTTGTTTTCTAGTCATGTTCTTATACAAGTGTATACAGTGTGTTTTTCAAGGTATAAGAAGCAACATACAACACACACAAACAAAAAAAACATACCTAGAGGTCTTTGGTATTTGGCATTAAATGTTATCCTGACAAATATCTCCTTTAACAGCCCTTTGTACATTTTGAAAAGAGAGACAAAACAATTTCACACAGCTATATAAATATGTCAAGTAAAAATGAAGCTAATATTTATTTGTAGGAACATTTACCATATTTAGATGCACAAACATTTGACCATTTTTAGTCTGCCTTCAAATTGAATGACAAATTTCTTCCAAAGACCACAGAATAATTATCATGGGGAATGTTTTCAGGGAATATGTCTCAAAATGAAAAAAGGATATTTGAAGGGCAGTTTAACTCTTGAGCAAATATTGAGAATCTTTCAAATAATCTACGAAGAAAAACCATCCCTGAACATAAATCTTTTGGGAAAAAAACTCTTTTCAATTTTATCATTGTGTGATACTTTAATGGATCTGGGAGGAAGGCAAAACACAATAATTAAAGAAAAACAAAGGCAAATTAAAGAATAAATGGGTTCCTTGGCTGAAACCGAGCAGAATTCTAAATAAATGACTTTGTGATAGACACATCTGACTGCTTTGCAAAACTACCCTCTGACCTGGCACAAATTTTTGTATTTTGGAGTAAGAAGAACCCAAGGAATTGGAATTTCTTTTGAGCCAGTAGGTAAACACTCTTTGTTCTCATTTGTCTTGAATTATAACTAATCATGATGGCTCGAGCAGTCCAGGCTGCCAGATTTCAAAGGACAATATTTACAATGCATCCATTCATTTGCTTCCTTTTTGCCTCTTTTGCAAACCGAAGTCGATAGTCTTTGGTTGGTTATCTTAATGAAATTAGAGTCTCAAATTCAATCACAATTACAGATGATACATATAGCCTTATAGAACATAAGAAACAGTTGCTTGGTGCAAATAAAGCAACATCATCCTAAATGTTTTGGTTTATAGGACTTTGTTCAGTGCTTTCCCAGTATTCCTTACTATCATTTAGTCAACCATAGTCATAGGGCACCTATGTGCGAGTGTTATCTTTTGTAAGGTTCCTCAGAGTATATGTACCTAGTTTTATGCTAGGCACTAGTGCCACAAAGATGAGAAAATAGCTTTATCACCCTCAAGGAGCTGCCTCTATAGTGAGAAAAGCAGACATACAAACACATATTGATAGCAAAGTATTAACTGGTAGTAAAATGAAGTTGGATATAAGGCCCTATGAACACATGGAGGAATTCCAAATAAAGGTCTAAAAAAGAAATGATGTACTAAATTCGTTTTAGGTCTGTAATGTAAGAACAACAATAGCTGCAATTTATTGAGTGCTTAATACATTTCAGACACAGTGCTAAGCACCTAATATGATTCATTTTACTTAATCCTATTAATGACCTAGGAGATTGATATTATCATTTCCTCCATTTACATTTGAGAAAACTTGAACCTGAAGAATTTAAGATTCTCACTGTCACAGAGCTTTGAAGGCAAAGCTTGGGTCAAAATCTGCCCATTGTCAAGGTGTTGCTTTTTCTTATTTTTTTAACCTTTTATTTTGAAATAATTTTACTCTTAAAGAAACATTGGAAGGATCATAAAAAAGTTCCTATATGTCCTTATCTAGGCTCCCCCAATTGTTAATATTTTATCGTATTTGCTTTACCATTCTTTGTACTCTCTTGATAGATACATAGATGTTTTTATAATTTTTCCTCTGCATCCATTGATAGTAAGTTTTAGACATGATGCCCTATTATCTCTGCTATAGAGTGAATGTTGGTGTTTCCCCAAAATTTGTATGTTAAATAATAACTTCCCAATTGTGATGGCATTAGGAGGTGGGGGCCTTTGTGGCTGATTAGATCATGAGGGTAGAGCCCCCAGGAATGGGATTAATGCCCTTATGAAAGAGACCCCAGAGAGCTCTGTGGCCCCTTCTGCCATGTGAGGACAGAGCAAGAAGATGGCGGTCTGTGAACCAAGAAGCCAGCTCTCACCAGACACCAAACTGGCTGGTGCCTTGATCTTGGACTTCCCAGCCTCCCGAACTATGAGAAAAAATGTTGTTATAGCCACCCAGCTCATAGTATTTTTATCATAGTAGCTGGAACTAAGGCACTCTCTAGATACATCAGGGTTTATTTCCAAAATGACAAGGACACCCCCCTGTATAATCATATTACAGCCACCAAAATCAGGAAATTAACATTGATAGAATACTACCATCTAATCAACAGAACTTACTAAAATTATGCTAATTGTCCCAATAATGTGCTATTTTCTAATAAAAAATATATTTTCTTCTATTCAAAGAGCCAGTAAGTCCAGAATCATGTGTTTCATTTAGGTACCATGTCTTTTTGGTCTCCTTTAATCTGGAACACTTCCTCAGCCTTTCTTTGTCCTTCAAGACTGACATTTTTGAAGAGCACAGGACAGTTATTTTGAGGACTATCTTTCAATTTGGGTTTGTCTGATGTTTCCTCATGATTAAATTCAGATTGTACATTTTTGGCTAGAATACCACAAAAGGGATATTATGTCCTTCTCAAGTGCATTATATCAGGAGGCCATGATGTCAGGTTGTTTTGTTACTGGTGATGGTAATTTTAATCACTTGGTGAAGGTGGTGTCCACCAATTTTTTTCATTATAAAGTTAGTATTTTTCCCTTTATAATTACTAAGTATTTTGTGGGAAGATAGAAATATCCTGTTCATCAACAAATAGTCACCTACTAGTTTTAGTGTGAAGATTCTTGCCTGAATTATTATCATTATGTAACAAAATGGTTATTTTCTAATCCTGTCATTTTGTTTACATTCATTAGTTGGCATTCTTTAATGAAGAGCTTTGCCTTCTTTCCTACTCATTTTTTTTAAAGATTTTATTTATTTATTTGATAGAGAGAGCGAGAGAGCACAAGCAGGGGGAACAGCAGAGGGAGAGGGAGAAGCATGTTCCCTGCCAAGCAGGAAGCCCGATGCAGGGCTGGATCCCAGGACCCTGGGATCATGACCTGAGCCAAAGGCAGACGCTTAACCAACTGAGCCACCCAGGCGCTCCTCTTTCCTACTCATTTTTATATCTCTTTTTATTTTTTGTTTTTATTTATTTTTTTAAAGATTTATTTATTTATTTTAGAGAGAGAGCAGGAGTGGGGGGAGGGGCAGAGGGAGAGGGAGAGAGAGAATCATCAAACAGACTCCCCACTGAACACGGAGCCCAACACAGGACTTGAGATCCCAAGACCTTGAGATCATGACCTGAGCCAAAATCAAGATTTAGAGGCTTAATCAGCTGAGACACCCAGGGGCCCTTTATTTTTGTTTAAATTGAAGTATGGTTGACATATAATAGTTCTAGTGTACAACATAGTATTTGACAATTATAAACATTATGAAATGTTCAGCACCATAAGTGTAGTTACTATCTGTCACCATACAAAGTTATTACAATCTTATTGACTATATTCCCTATGCTGTACTTTTCATCCCATGACTTATTTATTTTATTTATATTTGTAAGGAATAATGAATTTATATTTTAGTAGTTAACATTTGTGACTATCATAATTTACTTTGCTGCTCCATTTGTCCCAGATTTTGCTATCCCCTTCAAGCTTGTTCCTTTGTTCTATGAACATGTTTTGGTCATTCTTTGAGGATCTCTTTACTTAATGGCATCACAAAATATTCTAGATCTACCTTCTACTTTCCCTCCCCAAGCCATAGAATCAACCATTTTTCTGAGGTAGGCTTTTGTTCTTCTCTTTCTGGTCGCTCACCAGTTCTTATATTTATGCATATATAAATCTGGGTAATACAAGTATTTTATTATCCAGAAATGTCTATGAAACAGCCATTTTCACAACTAATACAGTGATAATAAAAACCCACTAAACTAGCTTGAAGTCACTGTATAATTTCCTAAAATGTCTTCTAAACCCACCCAAAAGGGATCATTTGGTTCCTAGGGAAGAGAAAAGATGAAGAAAAGGAAAGCAAGAAAAGGAAAAGAATTTTTTTAAAAATCCAAGAAAAGTCATAGAGATTTTTTTTTAGTACCTTCTCTATGTAGGTACCAGGATATAATACTTTCACATGTAACTTCTCATTATATATCTGCAGCAATTTCTCAGGGTAGAGATTATGTTCCTCACTTAATAGATAAGAAAATACAGGTTCACTATTTCAGTGACTTGCTCTAACCTACACAATAAGGCAGACAACTAGAAATGGAACCATCTCTCATATTTTAAACCAATCTTCCTCTACCCAATGCTACATCTATACAATTTTAATGCTAATTCATATCCTGTATTCTATTTCTGTAATTGGCCATCCCTCTACAACTTACACAGTAGCTCTTTATTTACCCATTTCCCAAATACCGGAACACCTTATGCTCAGACAGATGATAAAGACTTTCCTTAGCTCTAAGAACAACCTGTTACAACAAACATCTTTCCTTGAATTAGGATTCACCACCTGCTTTTTAGGTTAGCTTTATTTTCTGAACTCTGAGGCACAGTACTCTGGAACCACTTGACATATAACAGACAGCTTTTATTCAGTAGGCTGTTATTAATGCCTCTTGTAATAAACACTGTACTTGGTGTCTCCATTTTTTAAAGACTGTAAAGTTTGGGCTGGGGGGAGTGCAGTCCACTCATCAGTAGACAATTTGAAAGCATAAGGAATTTTTGTTTCTCTAACAGGGCAGAACTAAAATGTCTGATTATATAGCAAAACAAGGTGATGGTTATGGTGTTTATTCTCTGTATGAATTGATTACAGATCAAAACCAAAACACATCTACAGATATGTCCTAGCAAGTTAAAACAGCATTCATTCAGGCAGGGTTAGGTGAAACCTTTGGTGAAATATGAAGAAATACTTCCTAATAGAGCAACTAGGAATAGATAGCAGCTAATGTTTACACATTTTAAGCGGTGCCTTCCCATGCCTTTGCATCTCAAAATAACCATGTGAAGGACAGTGGGTGCATGACCGCATCCTCATTTTACACATGAATATTGAGGTTCAGAGAGATGAAGTGACTTACTTAAGATCTCACAGCTCATGAACTGGCACCTTACACCACATCATGATTAAAGTCCTACAAATTAGATTTTTGCTAGAATCTCTCTGGGCTTAATCAAATCAATGTGAGCAGGTGGCAAAGTAAAGGAAATCCATTTCACTTTATTCCTTGAAGCCTCAATAAAAGATGGAAGACGTGACATGGGGCCCCTTATTCTATTGTTTTAGTAAAAATTACACCTTGTTTTTGAGTAGACCACAATATGATGTATGAAATATATTTTTGGCCAAATTAATAGCATCATACCACAGAATTTATTTTGCTCTGATGATATGTAATCAGTTGTTTCACTATAGCAATCAAGTAACCTCTTCCACTATTTGAGTAGGGATGAATATAAACCCCAAAATAAGTAGGAGAGAACTGAAGGGGCATCATGGAATTGGAAATTTTGCCTCACACACATATACACACACATGCACACACACACACACACACCACCACCACCACCACCACCACCACCACACTAGACTAAGGTTACTGATTGCACTTACGACATAAGAGGGTTTATATAAAAATCACTTTATCATATTATGGGAAATTTATGCAGGTAATTATAGCAATTATATGCAGAACTTAGGACCAAATTCTTAAACTAAATATAATAAACATTATGTATTGAATACTTTATTGTGTCAACTAGATCACAAGATGCTTTATTGCCATTTTATCATTTATTGAAACTTCTCTGTTGTGATGGACTATTTTTATTCCTATTTTTTTTTTTTTTAGATAAGTGTACTGAAGCTCAGACCACACAGCTGATAATTGGGGAAGCCAGGGTTAGAATCTCATTGTGTTGAATGCCAAAGCCCAGTCTCTTGACAACTTGGCTATACCACATGATTAGAATGTTGTAGATATTATGGTAGATACGAGTCTACTGTTAACTCCCAGTCCTTCTTCACATAGGAAGTAAGTGAATTATCTCCAACCAGGAGTGCTTGGGTCTCTCTTGCAGTTACCTTTCATCTCTATGTGTTGCCATTTCCCTCTCTTTGATCTTCTGTAGCATTCTTCTGGATGTGGAAAAGACTTAAATATTCCTTTTTTATTTCAAGTTTTTATTTAAATTCTAGTTAGTTAACATATATGGTAAAATTGGTAAAATTTCAAATGTAGAATTAGTGATCCATCACTTCCATACAATACCCAGTGCTCATCCTAACAAGTGCCTTATTTAATCCCCATCCCCCATCTAGCCCATCCCCCACCCACCTCCCACCATCAACCCTCAGTTTGTTCTCTGTCATTAAGAGTTTCTTATGGTTTGTTTCTCTCTCTCTCTCTCTTTTTTCCCCTTCCCCTATGTCCATCTGTTTTGTTTCTTAAATTCCACATATGAGTGAAATCATATGGTATTTGTCTTTCTCTGACTTACTTCACTTAGCATAGTACTCTCTACCTCCATCCACGTCATTGTACATGGCAGGATTTCATTCTTTTTGATGGCTGAGTAATATTTCATTGTGTGTGTGTGTGTGTGTGTGTGTGTGTGTGTATACACACCATATCTTCTTTATCCTTTTACAGTAATCTAGTCTCCAGTTACTGGTTTTCCAAGTATTTGGACTTTGCTGCCAGCTCCCTTTCTCCTGCTCCTACACACATGCTCTTCTATTCTGTAGTTTCTCTCTCCTGATGACTTATCTTCATTTTCTGGTCATATTGTTGTGGCTCCTTGGTATACTGTGCTCCCTTTCTATCATTTATTACTTAGCACATTATCTATTTTCTTATGTCATGTTTCATGCAATTGTCCTGTGACATTCTGGCCTATGAGAATTTGCCTTCTCTTCTATGGGCCAATTCTTAGAACTTATCCACAATTAATCTTATAGAAAGTTAAGGACTTCATTATCTTCATATATTCCATCTATTTCATTTGAGGAGCAATAAAATGGCCACCAGACACAGTGCCACCACTAGGACAATTTCTTTGGAACAGTAGTTCTCAAGCATGAGCCTCTATAAGAATCACCTAGAGGACTGGTAAAAACACAAAATGTTGAGTCCACCTCCAGATTTTCTGATTTAATAGGCCTTGGGTGTGGGGAGGGTAAAATAAGCCTTAAGACTTTGCTTTTCTAACACATTCCCAGGTGATGTTTATACTATAGGTCCAGAGACCACACTTTGAAAACCACTGCCTTAGACTGAGGAAAAAAAGAAAGCCAATCTACCATGTTCTCCACTCATAATACTCTTGCTGAGAACACAGTTGTTTGACAGTTTTTTAAATCATCTCCCATACCTTAGCATGTTTATAGGTAGTATTTATAAAAAGATAAAGAAGATTTTATCTGTGGTTTCAAGGAATTCATGAGTTAACAGGATACATGTATGCACATATGTAGTAAATGAATAAATGGTAAGGCCTATGATATGGGTAAAACAAGATACAATCAGAGGAAAAGATAGTGGTAACTTTTTCCTTAGACATTACATCAGGCTTCATTAAATGGAAGTAACAGTTAAAAAGCCTTTGGAGGACATACAAGAGGAACCTTATAGGCAAATACAAGTGTGTGCAAAGCCAGAGAAATATAAAATTTGGGGAGTGGGAGGGAATTAGTAGGTTTTTGGTATGGTTTAAGTGTTAAATGAGGTGGAGATATTAAAAGAGATATTAAAGGGATATGGTAGAGTAAAAGTGAGATTGGGGTTTGTGTGTGATCCCACATGCCCTTTTCCTAGGGTTGAGAAGGTAATTTGAGTGTTTCTATCAGTCAAGAACATTATTAGACTTGAGCTTTAGAAGTATCACTGAAGATGGTTGGGATGAAGGAAGAACCTGGTGACAAAAAAGAAAGCATGGCTCTCTTGAACAAAAAGAAAGACTCATTGACTGGGATACCAAAGATTTTGATACTAGGGAAACTTCTGTTTAATTTGCAAATAGTCTACAGACATTGTATTGTAATAATTTCTTTATATGCCTATCTTACACAGTACACTGAAAAATCCTTGGTCATCTTTGTATTATCAGTAGCTGTGGTAGTGCCTGGCTTTTGTAAGAGCTCAAGAGATGTTGACTGAGCGAGTAAATAAATTAATGCAAACAAGTGTATCATTTATTTTCTTTTGAACTTCAGCCCCATCCTTTATAAAGTGGGGAGGTAAGGATTTATTTCATCCTTCCCAGAATATGACAAATGAGTGGATGAACATTAATAAAGTGATAGGTGTTTATTAAGAAGCAAGTAGAAATGGGTGGCATTCTGGTGATGGGATTTATCACATGAATGATAACCAGTTGAATCTTCCTTTATTTGAATAAAATTTCTGAAATTATCTCCAAATTGCTTTGGTAAAGATAGCTGGACTGAATTAAAAGTGTTATTACAGAAGTCTTTAAATGCCCATTAAAGCTTTTGTGCAAGTAGGCTAATTTGCAGATTTACCCATTCCTATATGAAACCAAGGCACTGCTGGTTCTGTCAGATAATTTTCTCAATTATATCTCTAGGCAATTAAATAAATTACAAAAAATAGTCCATTGCTTTTGGAAACTCCAATTCCGAGAGAAGTGATATTCTTACCCATGAGAGACTAAGTATCACTGGTCCAAAAAGAAAGTTATATAAAATGACTGCTTTTATTTTTTTTAAGTTTATTTCTTTATAATCTCTACATCCAACGTGGGGCTCAAACTCATGACCCTGAGATCAAGAGTCACACGCTCCACCAGCTGGGGAAGCCAGGTGCCCCCAAAATAACTGCTTTTAATCTTACCTACTTACTTTCCCGATCCGTTCTTTCCCTAATATATTAGCATTGGCAAGACCAAGACATTTTCCTGCTTCTGTGATTTTATTTCTTCTTTCTAATAGCAAGAGGAAAGTTCAAGGATACAGACTCTAAATAGCAGAAAGAAATAATAAAATAAGAACTACATTTAGACACATGCTAGGGATTTTTCTGAACCCAAAAGATAACATCCTAGAAAAAGAGAAAAAAGTGGTTATATAATAAAGAAGAATTAGACTTTTGTTTTTTTCCAATAGGGAATGCTAGTTGGCAATGATGAAATGTCTTCAAAAGTATGAGGGCAAATGATTCTGAACCTTGAATTCTAGACCCATTTAATCATGGGGAAAAAATGAGGTTCTTAAACATGGAAAGGATTTGGAAAATATACTAGATGTAATCTTTTCCAGAAAAACAATATGACTGAAAGATACAATCTAGAACTTAAAAAAAAAAATCCAAAAAATAGGAAGACATCAGACACGAGAAACACTGTGCACAGAGAAACCAACAAAGTCCATCCTTAAGCTGAAACTAGTTTTTCTCAGTGAGGGTGCTGTGGGCATTTTGGGTGAGTGACTGCTTGTTGTGTAGACTGTCCTGCCTATTACAAAATGCCTAGCATCTGTAATCCCCAATTTTATAGAAAGAATTCTGAGGACAATAGGGACATAATATTTTTTAAGTGAATAAAAAACTGGAACAATAATTTCAGGTGTGGGGGAGGAAGAGTTACAGATAATGTTTATTGTGGTACTTTGTCACTGTGAAATTAATAATACCTCAATGGGAAAGGTACACATATGACAAGAGGCAGTGAAGTATAAAGTATATGTCACTCTAAACCTCATTCTTTATTCCCAGACTATTTTCAATGTTTTGTACATGCTGTCAGAACATATTTATGAATGTGAGCATATTATATGCATATATTCACCTACAGCTTCCTTTTTCCACTTATCTAAGAGTATATGTCCAAATCAACACAGAAGTAGGCCTTGAACTTCTTTGTCTTTTCTATTTGCTTATGTTTTGTTAAATTTATATTATAAAAGACATGCACATATGTTGAGGGGATAATATTCAATGGGGCAAAAGAACACAAAGTGAAATGTATCTTTTTCTCCTCTTTCCATTCTTAGCCCTACTTCTGAAGAAACTGCTATCAAAAGTATTGCTTTTATACCTTCGGGGTTTTATCACTTCATTGTAATAGTCCCTGTGTCAGGATTTATCCTCTTTAGAGAAACTCAGTCTCCCCCTCACTCCCTCCTTCTCATAACATACAAGCAATTTGTCATTTTTCACCCTATCCCCCACCTTCTCTTCCCTCCTCTATTTGTTGTAAGTTTCTGGTACATGATCTTTGTTAGATGAAGAAAATACTCTGTTCTTTTTTGCCAGAGGTTATTATAGTGACATGGTATTTATTTTTACTAGCTTTTACCATATCTATTAGATGACTACGTGATTGTTCTTCTTCTAACTATATATTACATAAATTAATTATATAAATTATAATTATATAATTATATAAATTAATATAAAGAAATTATTAATTATATAAATCAATATTCTAGTATTATGTCAACCTTGAAGACCTTGATTAAATTGAAATTGAAGCCCTTCCTGCCCCGTGGTAGGTTGTCACTGTGAAGTTCCATCCCTTTGGATTCACTGGACTTCTGAAATCTAGGAACTGTTGTCTTTAGTTTCTGGGAAATTATTAAATGTCTTTTCAAATCTTCCCTTGCACAAACCTCTCTCTTCTTTCCTCCTAGAACTCCAAGTAGAGATACGATAGGTCCTGTCATCTCTCTGTACTCCATGCCTTTTTACATATTTTCCATTCTATTTTCTTTCAGTTTCTTCTCCTTCAGTCATTTCTTCTGATTCATCTTTTTTAAAAGATTTATTTATTTATTAGAGAGAAAGAGAAGAGAGACTGCGGGGGTGGGGCCGAGGGAGAGAGAGAGAATCTCCAGCAGACTCTCCACTGAGCGTGGAGCCTGACATGGGACTTGATCTTACAACCCTGTAATCATGACCTGAGCTGAAACCAAGAGTTAACTGAGTGAGCCACCAGGTGCCCCCTGATTCATCTTCTCGTTGCTTAATTCTGCATTTAAATGTGACTATGGAACAAACTTTTTAAAATTAAAATTGTATTTTTATTTTCATTTTTTTTCACATTCAGAAATTTTATTTGGTCCTTTTTCTAAGGCTCTCTGTTATTTTAAATAGTTCCTATATTCTAACTCATACTTTCAGTCTCCTGTTGGATGACTTGAAACATATCAAATATACTTAGTTCATCATGCAGGTCTAAAAATTTCAATATCTAAAGTCATTATCATTCTGATTCTACTATTTGTTGTTTCTTCTAGCTATTGCCTGTGATTTCCTATTTCTTTGTGGAGTTTTTTATATTTATTTTTTATTCTGAGTTAATATTTCTTAGAATTCTGAGGCATGTATTGAAGTTTCAGTCTCCCAGAAACAAATTGTATTTTCTTCTGCCAGGGACTCCCCCTACAGAACATCACTTTTAAGTGAATATGAGCTTGAGATTTTTTGGACCAACTAGTATGGGTTTAAACTATGTGAAAGATAACTTACAATTGTTAGTTCTTAGTAGGCAGGTTCTCCATTTTGCATCCTCTGCCCTGCTCACAAAGAAGCTGTGAGTACTGGTCAAATGGTCTTAGGGAAACAGTACCCTATTTACCTCTTAAGTTCTACCTTTCATTTACTTCTTAAAAGCTATGGAATATTTATTGTCTTTCCAGCTCATGAATGCATATAAGGTTTTTTTGGGGGGGGGTTGCTTATTTTAGTCAACATTTTTTGTGTTTATAGTGTGTGAATTGGCCAAGTCTTCTAGCCTTCCTTATTCCTGGAAATAACTGTCTTTTTTGTCAGATAGGGTGCATGGTTGTCAAAATTTCTGAGTTCTTACCAGTTTCCTAGTTTGCTGTTTGATACATAATTTGTTTAGCTATAAAATTCTAAGTTTATTTTATCTCTCCATGTTGAAGGCCTTGTTGCATGATGTTCTCGCTTGCAGTAATGCTTTTGTATAATCTGATTCTTACCAGATTCCTCTGAACGTCAACTATCTTTCTGTCTCTCTCACACACACACACTGTGTGACTCTTCATTCTGTCTTTGAAAACATTTGCACTCTTATTTTTCATTGTTCAAACATATCCCAAGAATAAGTCATGTGTAAGTTACTTGCATCATTCCTACCTACAATCAGAGGACACTTTTAATTGAGACTATATATTGAGATTAGGGAAAATTTTTTCCTCTTTCTCCATTTATTTCTCCCACTCTATAATATTAATTATGGGTATCTGAAATGCTTATTACTAGACTGTTGGACTTACTGGATTGATCATTTTGTTTTTTTCCTTTTCGTCATATTTTCTTTTTCTGTCCATTCTTTATTCTGAAATACATCCTTATATATGCTAAGGGGCACTTTAATTAGAATAAAATGGAATGTCTATGTGAGTACTTTCATTCACCCCACATGCTTCAAAGTGATCATATTTACTAGGTCCAACATTTCTTTATTGATAAAATGCACACATTAAAAAATAGATCTATGGAAACCTAGAGATACACCCTAGCTCAACCAGCTCTAACCTACAGCTTAAGCAAGTACAATCTTAAATTTTAAATTGCTTGAAAAACAAATGCATTTTGGTATCACCATGTTAAAGCCTCCCATTCAGTGCAATAATTTAAAAAATAATAGATCTAACTCTTACATGACGAACACAGGGATAAATAAATAAAGGCAATATTTTTCAGAGCCAGAGGGTATATCATGAAATGTAAGTTGAGGAAAGCAAAGAATCGTCATCAGTGTGTGCAGTGAACACTAGTGGAACTAATTGCTTAAGATTATTATGTGGAAATTGAGTATTGTAGACTCTTGGCACCAATATGTGACATGACCATTACTATGGACTGCAACATTAATAATTTATTGACTGTTGAATACTTTATATATGCTTCAAGCTTGTAAACTCAAAGGGCACACAGACTACAAATTCTATTCCTTGGCTTTCTGCCTTGTCTAAAACCTGTCTTCTACTAAGTGAGGAAAGACAGAGAAAAGCATATGGTTGTCTGTAATATGAGAGAGAAGTCGTTATTCTTACTCTTTTCTTCTAAGATTTTGGGATATTTATCTGATTTCTATCTTCTAGGCCAAGTAATCATATGTCAGAGTCCAAATTATTAAAGTGAAATTTAGAATGATTTTTATCATACTGGCAAAAATATATGAACTGATATTCTATTGAATTTGTATTAATTTATAGAGAGCTAAAATTGGTAGAGTATCACAACAGTCTTTTCTAGCATTCCTTTTTTATTCTAAAAATTTCCATCTCTTCACACATTACCCATCTGTTCTTACGTGTTGTCTAATACTTCCATTAGAGTCCCTAGCATATGATAGAAATCAGTGACACCATAACAGAAATGAAGAATGCCTTTGATGGGATTCGCTAGTAGAATAGGCACAGCTTAGGAAAGAATTGTGAGCTTGAGGATATGTGAATAGAAACTTCCCAAACTGAAAAACAAAGAGAAAAAACGTTGAAAAATATGGAATGTAATATCCAAAGAACTGTTGGGCAGTTACCAAAGGTGTAACACTCATATGGGAATACCAGAAGAAGAAGGAGAAGAGGAAGATAGAAAGGAACAGGAGAAATATTTGAAAAAATAATGACTGGAAATTTTCCCAAATTAATGTCAGATGTCAAATCACAGGTCAAGGAAGCTGAGAGAATGAATGCTCCCCAAAAAGAAAAGAAAAAGAAAACAACAAAACTACATTTAAACATACCATATTCAAACTGCAGAAAAACACAGATAAAGAAAAAAATCCTGAAATAAGCCAGATGGGAAAAACACTTTACTATAGAGGAACAAAGAATTACACTGGAGGTCTCAGAAACCATGGAAACCAGAATAGAATGGAGTGAAATATTTATTGTGTTGATTCAAACAACAAGAAACACCACCTAACTAGAATTCATGCCCTGTGAAATTGTCCTTCAAAAGTGAAGGAGAAATAAAGACTTTTTCAGACAAACAAAAATTGAGAGAACTGTTGCCAGTGGACCTGCCTTGGAAGAAATATTTTAAAAGGTTCTTCAGAGAAAAGATGAATGATATAGCTCAGAAATTTGGATCTATATAAATAAAGGAAGAACATCAGAGAAGGAATCACTGAAGGTAAAAGAAAAGCTTTTATCTTTCTTATTCTTAATTGACCTAACATAATAATATCTATTCAAAATTATAATAGCAACATGTATTCATCAATTATACTTCATGAACAATTAAGATGAATGGCTGCAGTAATGCAAGACGTGGGAGGGAGGAATTAGGTATACTTTGTTATTGTAAGGTACTTGCACCATGAAGTGATACAGTGTTATTTGAAAGTGGATTTAGAGTAGTTGTAAATGTATATTGTAAACTCAAAAACAACCACTAAGTAAAAAACAGAAAAAGTACAGTTAATATGCTAAGACAGGAGAGAAAAAGTAATCATATGAAATGCTCAATTAAACACAAAAGGCAGGAAAAAAAACTGTTAAAAAATATGGTAGCTATTAATCCAGCCATACCACTAATCACATTTAAACATCAGTGGTCTAAATTCACTAATTAAAAGAGATTTTCAGAGTGAATCTTCACAAGCAAGACTCAACTATATGTAGTCTATAAGAAACCCACTTTAAATGTAAAGACATATATAGATTAAAAGTAAAGGAATGAAGAAAGATATATCACATTAACACTAATCGAAAGAAAGCTGGAATTACTATATTTCAGACAGCAAACTTGAATGCAAGGAAAGTTATCAGGGATAAAGAGGGGCATTATATAATGGTAAAGGGGTTAATTCTCCAAGAATACATAACAATCCTTAATCTGCATGCACCTAACAAAAGAGCATTAATATCCCTAAGGCAAAAACTGATAGAACTGCAAGGAGAAATAGATGGATGCACTATTATAGGTGGAGACTTGAACCTCCATCTACCTAGAGGATGAATGGCTAGAATGAACAGATCTAGCAGATGGACGATCTGTAAGAATATAACTGAACTCAACAACATTGTCAGTCAACTATATCTAATTGACATCTATAGAGTATTTCATCTAACAGCAGAATGTGCCTCCTTCCGAAACTCATGTAAAACATCCCTCCTTTCACATTGCTGCCCAGGTGAACACAACCATATCTTTTATTAGCTAAATAAATGCATGTTTTTTTTTTTTTTGTTTTTTGTTTTTTTTTTTAAGATTTTTTTTTATTTATTTGACAGAGAGAAACACAGCGAAAGAGGGAACACAAGCAGGGGGAGTGGGAGAGGGAGAAGCAGGCTTCCCGCCGAGCAGAGAGCCCGATGCGGGGCTCGATCCCAGGACTCCGGGATCATGACCTGAGCCGAAGGCAGACGCTTAACGACTGAGCCACCCAGGCGCCCCAATAAATGCATGTTTTAATAAATGTCTGTGTCTGTATTTTAATCTTAGAGCACAACTCATAGTGTTTATAGTTTCTGCTACAGTTCTAAAAGCAAAACAAGCTCTTTAAAATAAGATTTCCTTAATTCCCAAAAACTGTAAGGCTGTTGTTATAGTTTTAATATCACTTCATTAATTCCTTCATTCGACTATTAATAGCACTTTATTCCTTCTTTCAACTATTCAAATACTGCTTGTAGCATCTACTCTATGGCTCATATTTTGTATTGCCTTCAGTGAATTCTCTGACTGCCATTTTATTTTCTTTATTCTACTCAAAGAGCAAGACACCCGATGACCTCCTTGGAAAAGGGAGAATCTTGTGCCTTATCCATTCCTATCTGGGTACCTGTTGTGTCTTTCTATTCATAGCCAACTTATCTTGGCATAATATGTTCAGATTATATTTATATATTTATTTTCTTCAGTGTGGCAGGTTTTGGTGAAGTAAAGGTGAATACAGGACAAAATCACTATTTCTGGCTCTGAGGGAAAATATTGAGAATATTTTTTGATAGGGCTTAAGTAATAAAATAACAGATATAGGAAAGAAAGATATCAAAAAAACATAATTCATGTTCTTTTTAAACCTGCCACATCAATGAAATGCTGTGAACCCACGTACATTTCCTTTCCACATTTACAAAATGTGACTGTAGATAGATGATTGTCTTGGGAAACCTGAACCCTCTTTTCTGAGAGTTATCACCTTGTTCCCAACCCAAGTTACTCTTTTCTTTGTAGCCCAGATTTTATTATCACATTGCCCTATTGATTATGAGGGAAAAAACTATTGAAGATCTTAGGGAAATTAAATCAGGATGGTGTAAGTTTCTCCTATAGGTTTTCTCACCCATATTTGGAACCAGAAGAGTCTGCTTTTCGATACAATTCATCACATCGTATATATGCATGCCTGACTAGATTATGTGTGAAACTGAATGCTAAACATTGTTGATGTGACCTTGAATATTGCCCTTTTCCTTTATCTCTCACTTTTATTCATTGTAATTTTTTCATATCTCACTTGTTGAATTTTATTGACCTAATTTCCCAATATAGGACAGATCTCATGAAGGGTGAGAAAAACAACTCAAAAGAAAAAAAAAATAAACGTAATATCCACAGTTAAAATAAGTGCAGGTGTAAAGGGCACTAGCAACAAATAACTGCTTGCCATATTGAGACACTGTGGGAGATTCCCAGGATGCCCAGAGATGCTATTAAATTCACACTGCCTGACTTTATACCATTCTCTTAGGATTTACAGCAACTGCCAGAAGTCAACTGAAGTTTTGCTGGGCTATTCTCTACCTCCTCTCCCATATTCTTAATGTTCCCAAAAGCCATTAGAAGGGGTTAATGATAGAATGCAGACTATTTTTCCTTTTAAACCTTAAGTGAAATCATCATGTCTGAGGGACTATTTAGCTTCTCTGTGAAGGCATAAAGATCTAAGTAATCTCTTAAGGACCTTTTATTCCACTGGTTTTACAAAGATACTTTTAATTAAAACATTACAATAGAAAAAATAATAAGTTTAGCAAATGGAAGATAGTGCATAAATTTTTTAAGTATGCAAATCAAAACAAACCATACCAACTATTTTGTCAAGTGATGTTTTTGGCTGAAAGAAATGAAAATTTCACATAAGAAGATGTTTACAGGCATAATGGTAGGTTTTGTTTGTGCAGCTGCCCCTCAGTGTCATTAAGGACTCAGATTCTTTCTCTTTTTGTGTTTCAGCATCTTTGGTGTGTTGGCCTTTCATCTTCATACCTTGACATCAAGATGGCAGTGGAATTTCTACAGCTCCATTGTGAAGTTCATTATCAATAAAGGAAGAAGGGAAATGTCTTGTATTGCCATGCATGGCCCTTTTATCATAAAAGCAAAATTTTCCTAGAAGCACACTCATATACAAATCCTTACATCTCATTGCTTGAACATGGGTCATATGGTCACTTCTAGCTTCATGAAGGTTGGTGAACTGATTCTTTGCTATTTTTATCATTTATAGTGAGGAAAGGGAAATAGGCATTGTGAGAGAAAACTTTCTGCAGTGCTTTATCATGATAAACTATGCTTTCAGTACAAAAATCCTTTAATTGGTTAATAGGGAAAAATTTGCCATGAATTACAAGTGACTTATTACAAATACCAGTTATTCTATTAAAGATGAAAAATAAATACTGAAAAGATATTTGGAAAAAAATTTTGGAACTGGTTCTTTTTTAACTTAAAAATCAGTTGCATAAGGTTTTGACCAGATTTCTCAAGTTAAAAAAGAAAGACTAATGTCATTGTTTGAAAAACAATGTAGTAAATTAAATAGAGATTTGAAAAATTAAATGGATGTCATTGGAATCTCTAATCATTAGATTCCTAATGAGGATGCCTCTGACAATCAAGCTTCAACGGTTTGGATTAATCATTCTCATTCTTGGACTTTGTTACTTACAGGGCATTTTCTTTTTTAATTGCAGACTGAATATATTTCAAATGATTTTGCTAATAATTATTGATGAGTGAATTGCACAGCATTGTGAAATTTGGTTTCACTTGAATAAGAAAGTCCAACAATTGAGCAATTAAATTCATTCCAATCAACTGAGCTTCTAGAAAATTGGCTTGAAATGACATTGAGGAATCTAATTTAATTTCTACATATTGTATGCTAATATGACTATGGGCCAAGGATTTAGCATCATGGGCTAATATTTGAAGTTAGAGAAGAGTTTAGGGAACATCTATCACCCCAGATGGTATGGTAGAAGTAAGTGAGGTTTAAATTAACTCCCTTAATTCTTCAGATAAAGAATCTTAGTTTAGAAAAGATTAAGTGACATGATCAAGATAGTATAACTAGTTAGTTAAATCAGGAGCTGGAACCAAATTGTCTTAACACTTGTGTCAATATGCACTCCTCTATTTTTATATTTTTCTTTAAAATAATGATCACAGTGCTATTTTACTTTCTACTTGCTGCTTCAGAAAACTGATAGGAATAAAATTCATGGGGAAGCCAAGATTTGCAAATAATGTTAATATATGAGGGGTATGAGGTTAAGGGGCCTTCAAAAAGCCTGACAAAGAATCAGTAATCCATGTAGCTAGTAACAAACAAAATCTTGAACTTAAAAGAAAAAAGCCAAGGCATCTTATCAAAATCAGATGACAGAATGATGCCTCTCTATTGTATTCCTTCTATAGTGTGTTCTTGAAGAAATCAATTTGAGGAAAGACAATGAAAATATTTGTTGCAGCCAGGTGATTGAGTTCTCGTCTGGGGAATTGTAAAAGTAGAGAAAGAAAGGAGGTTTTCTATTAACCCCATATGTATTCTCTTGTATTTGCTGGGGTCCTAGTTTCTGTGCAAAGGTAAAATAATTTGCCATTTCCAAATTCAGACACATTGGGAATTAGGGCTTCAGCATATGAATTTTGGAGAGAGAAAAACCTTCAGTCCATAACAAATCCCCTAGGAACCCTGAGCAACTTATGAAAGCTTCAGTAATGAGGACTCACCTTCATCTATTTCTAAATGTCTCTGGTCTCTATATATGAGACTGGAAAGAAATTCCAATGAGAGTATTTCATCCTCTCATCTATTCATTTATTTAACACATTAATTGAGCGTCTCTCATGTGCCAGATTATTCTAGGCACTAAGGTACAGCAGTGAACAAAATGGCTTTTTCCTTCATGAAATGTATCTTCCAATAAAGGGAAACGGAAAGATAAATATATCATAGATCATGCTGGAGTAGTATATTCTATTAATAAAAATAAAGCAAAGTAAAAGTATAGAGAATGATAGGGGCCAGAATTGCTACTCTTCAATGGTAGTCAAATCCTCTCAGATGAGGTGACTTTTTAGCTAATAGTTATAGCTTTAGCACCTTCAAATATTAAAACTGAAAAGATAATGAGAGAGCATATTCTCAGATTCCTTCATTGTACAGAAAGATAAACTGGGATCTAAAACAGGTTGGCAAACATTTTTCGTTCAATGGCCAGGTAGTAAATATTTTTGATTTTGCAAGCTGAACAGTTTCTATCGTAACTACTCTACTATTGTAGCACAGAAACAGCCATAGATAATAAATAAACAACGACTGTGGCTGTGTTCTAATTTGTCCCTCAGACTGCGATTTGTCTATCCCTCATCTAGAACCATGAAATGACTTTCCCTTGGTCATACATTTGGTGGTTGAGGATAAAAGATAGAATGAACATGTTTCTTTGGGCATTGAAAACAACAAAGACCTCTTTAGAGCAAATTATTACAGAGAGAGTTAAATAATAATATTATTGTCGTGGATGAAAAAAAATTATCCCCTTAACTACCAGCACTTGAACTTACCTTAGGGCAGGAACTGTCTTTGTTTAGGAAAACATGTTGCTAGGTTATTTCTGGGAGAAGGTGACATTCTGAGGGTGGAGTTTAGCAGGAAGCAATAAAACAAAAAGGGTGGCTCAGTGACTCTGCATTGGAAATTAACAGAAACTAGAGAAAAGGGAGAGGTAAAGAAAGGGAAAGAGGGAAGAGCCATTCAACAGAATGGGGTGACAGAAGGAGTTTTAAGAAGAAGATGTCTAATCAATTGTTAATGGGCTACAGTGCTGCAATGTAAACCTCCTATTGTCCACAAAAATTAAGTAAACCAATGCACAAATCAAAGACCTTTTATGAATGGGCTTTTGAGGATGTGTGTGTGGTAGTAGGAGGAATTAAGAAAGGAAGCTAAGTTTTTTGTCTGGGCCAGTTCTTTTTGTGTGTGTGGCATTTAATTAAAACCCAACCTTCTATAGCTCAGCCATCTGTCTTCTTTTTTCCTGTAGTTAAACACCACCAGAGAAAGTCCTGTTAACAGGGAAGATTGGTCCAGTTATAAGTAAAAAAACTCCAACCTCAGAGGGGTCCCCATCAGTGCCCACAGACTCTCTGCAACAGCTATTTCACACCTTCTCCACTCTACTCAAAGCATCAAGCTTACTCCTCCATCCCTAACTAATCGAACAATAACCTGGTATTTTAGATGGAAAGAGGAAGTATCAGATGGTAACTCCTTTATCTCCCCCCTACCTAATATACTAATCAAGGAAACTTAAACTTGGGAATATCCTTCTTTCCTTCTTTGAAAAAAGAGGCTGCCTCTCCTCCTATGTAAGCTGCATCCTTCTGCCTCAGTACAGTATTTGTTATCCCTTACCACTCTTACATTCCAAATTCTCTGTGGAACTGAATCCTTCACATCAGCGATTAAGTCCTCACCATTAAAAAAAAAAAAAAAAAAAAAAAAAGCCTTCCATTGCTCCTATGTCTCTACCATTAACTGCCCTCTCTCTCTTTTCTTCACTACTTAACTCCTTGAAAAAGTAATTGGCAAAATTGTTCTCCTTTTGGTTCCCCCTTTACTTCTCAACCCACTCTAATCCAGACTCTGCCCATCACTGTCATCTCACTAAATCCAACAGAAAATTTAAATTCTTAACTTATTCAAGATCTCCACAGCATTTGACATTGTTAACCACTCTCTTTCTGAAAAAGTTTCATCCCTTCACTTGAAAGGCATTATCCTCCCTTTTTTTGTTTGTTTTTGTTTTTTTTGTTGTTGTATTGTTTTTTCCCTCTGCTCTAATGTCTCGCTGGCTGCCTTACTTGCAGCCTTATACTCTTCTGGTCCCTAGACACCTAATGTTGCAGTTCCTCAAAACTATAACTGAAGTTCTCCTTTCGTCTTATTCTGTGTTCTCTCACTAAGTGATCTTATTCAGGCTTTTAATTAGCACTCATCATCTGGCGACTGAAAATTTTGTTTCTTCAAAACAAAACTCTCCTTGGAATTCTAAACGATAGTTCCAAATGCCTATTTGACATTTCTTTTTAGATGTGTCAAATCCATGTCAAAAATCAAATTTCTGATCTCCCTACTTGATCCTCTTATAGTGAAGAGTGAATGGTATCATCACTCAATACTTACTTAAGGAAGAAACTTAGGAGTAATACATGACTCTTATTTAAATGTCAACCCTCAGGGTGCCTGGGTGGCTCAGTAGGTTAAGTGTCTGATTCTCGGTTTTGGCTCGGGTCTGATCTCAGCGTTGTGGGATACAGCCCAGCATCAGGCTCTGTGCTGAGCACAGAGTCTGCTTGAATCTTGCTCTCCCTCTTCCTCCGCTCCTCCCCCTTGCACTCTCTCTCTCTGAAATAAATAAATCTTAAAAAAAATAAATGTCAACCCTCATATCCAGTTAATCACAAAGCGTTCAGTTTCGCCTCCTAAATATATGTCAAATTTCCCGTGCCTTTCCATACCTACAGCCACCACCCTAACCTAAGCTATCTCCAACCCTCAAGTGGACTACAGCAATAGGCTACTTTAATTCTTGGCTTCTCCACTCACTAATACTCCAAATGGCGGTAGCTGTGGTGCTATTTTGAAATGCAAACCTGATTAGAACATTTACAAGTGGTTTTTCATGGTTGTTTGGAAAATGGCCACAATCCATAACATGACCTAAATTTTTTATATGGCACGGTCACTTTTCCCAGTATGATTTCACATTACATTCCCTCCTTATTTGTATACTTCAGCCACTACTGCTTCCTTTATGATTTCCTTCCCACCAGAGGGCCTTTCCATATGGAACTCTCTATTTGCATCAGATGGTAACTCCTTTATCTCCCCCCAACATACACACAACTAACATACTGACCAAAGAAATTCTAACTTTGGGGTATCCTTCTTTGCTTCTGTGACAAGAGATGGCTGCCTTTCTTCCTGTTACAGGGTGAATCCTTCTACCTCATGAACTATATATTTTCTGTTACTTTTTATAATTTTCCTATTCCAGGCTGTCTTATAGAACTGAACCCTTTACATTAGGGCTTAAAGCATTACCATTAAATGAAACGTGAAACTTTCTTACCCTCTCCTCTGGCTCAGTTAACTCCTCCAGTTCTTTGGGATCACATATTAATGGCCATTTTCTTTCCAGGGAAGCTGTCTCTAACCTCCTACTAGATAAAATCTACTTATTATGTGTTTTTGGAAACATACCCTTCTTCATCATAGCACTTATCATTTATAAGTTCTGTTTATTTCTGTGATTAACAAATGTCTCCTTCCCACACCAACATATTGGTTCCCCTAAAACCAGCCTAGTGCCTCACATTTAATTTGGTGTAACAAATAATAGGCCCTCAATAAATATTTGGTAAATGAATAAGTGGGCAAGTGATGCTATGAAAAATACACTGAATAGTAAAACACTTATGTACAATGCACTAATTCAAAAGAAACAGGGCAGTAAAGCCAGAGGTTGACCGTAAGAGTATAACCTCCCTGATGATATTCTGAAGTTTAGAAAATGGCACTGAACTTCCTGCAAGACATGAATTTGACAGGTAAACAAACTTCTCTAGGCTATAACTGACATCTGGATTGCTATAAAATTTATCCAGTATATGAAGAATGTAATTCAAATGGAGAATTGAGAAGTGCTGAGACCATTCTTGACTTGGCAATGATACATGGGACCACTATTAGGGAACAAAATGAGATTTACACCCATCTCCCCAGTTGTAAAACAAGGTTTCACCTGCCAAACGGTTCTACAAGTTTGTGAATGTTTAGTGATGTTCACCTCATTTCTCGTATTGCATAAAAGTAGCTTCAGTAAGATTTTTAAAGTATGTCTTATTAAAAAATAAAGAGTTAATTAGTCTGAATCCTGAAATAAGTTCCAAATACAATTTTCACTGGAGTTATCGCACAAAGGCCCATCACACCTGCTACATTAAGAGCCAGCCATGCAGAGTGTAGCCTATTTAAACCGGTCTCAATACCCTTTTTTGGCTGGGAGGGATCACTGTAGTCATGAAGCATGTCATATTTTACATATCTTATGCCTTGGATTTTGTAAGTATTAGATAAAGCTGTGTTTCCCAGGTATTAATCCAAGCCCTTTATCAATTCCTTGGCAAGTACTCAATGCTCCATGACTTGGTTCCCCCACTTCATAATCTTCTTTTTTGACTCAAATTCTTCACAGCTGTGATCAAACATTGGCATAGCTCCTAAGAAGGAGGGGTATACAAGAGTTATTATTGGGCAAATAATAGAAGCTGTTAGACAACCAGTGTTTAGTTACAAAAAGTTTGCAAACTTAGAAAATGCTGGTTGTTGGGCTAGTGAAAGAGTCTCAGTGAGAAGGGAATCCTATTATTTAGATTAGTATAGCATTTTTGCCTAAGCATATGGTGTTGGGAATCATACCACTTGGGATATGAATCACTTTTAGAAGGTATACAAATACCTCATGAATGAATCCTTGAGGGAAATATCTAAGTAGACAAAGTTGAAGGGATTTGACAAAGAAAACAATTCTTACGTAAAGTTAACTTTCAAATTTATTTACAAGGGCCTTTGAAACAGTAGAGATATATTTGTCTACCTTGTTTTTTGATAACTAATCTTTAGGTACAAAGGTAAAAAATTGTTCTACCTCCTGCTAACTTAATTTCTTCTATATGAAGAAAAATATCAAGTAGAATAATCTGTTAATATATTAGATTCAATTAAATTTACAACTTATTCCTAAATTACATTTTATTTTTAACTTGATGGTATAAGAAATTTATGAACATTTCAGATCTCTGAGTCAGGTTATTTTCCCCTGTTCATATAGCTAATATTAGCAAATCTGGGGTTCAAGCTCAAGTCAATGGACTCTGGAACTCAAGTTTTTTTAATTGAAGTTTAATTGGCATACAGAGAACTAAAGTTTTTAAACAGCTTCTCTGTCACCTTCTTATTTTGTTTCATATATTGACAGGAGTTAAATATTATCTCAACAAAAATAAAACAGAAATCATCCGTAAGGGTACAAATACCACAGTAAGATATCTCCTCACTCTACATAAGGCCAAGTATTTATGAAATTATTTATTTACTAAAGGAGAACTTTTTTTTGTACAAACAAATTTATTGCATCATTATTTACAAAAGGATACAGTAAAAAATGTCGAACTGTTCAGCTCTAGGGAAATGGTTACGTAAACCTTTGGTACATTCAGATAAAGGACAACTTTATACAATCCCAGAGTCACTTTTCAGAGCTTTAAATTCCATAGATTGTCATTTGACATCAAAGGTCCATTAGTTTTATCTGGTAAGAATATACAATGCTATGTTTGCAAGGCTATGGAGAAGCAGGCATTCCCACCCAGATCTGGAGAAAGTACTCAGATATTCTCAACAGGCATTTAAGAATAAAGTCAATTCTGTCTTATTATGTACGTAATTGGCTTTTTTCATTCGGAAATATGCTATGGAATCCATTTTCAAAGTTTTTCAGTTCAACATAATCTCCAAGGTTGCTTTTATAACTGATAAGTTAATATGCGCCAACACTTTTTCACTCACAGAAGCTTCCACACTCACTCAGGCTAGGTGTTGGTACAGAAGTCTCTTGAGAGCAGATTGGTTTTATTCGTGCCACTGGAAAAACTGACTTTGGGAATTTTCACTGGATTTCTGAAATTACTTTCCCAGAAACTGGAAGCTTAAAAAGAAGGGGCTAATGTTATGTAGTTTGTCTTAAGGCACTGATCCAGATCACATGATCTGTTTGAAATTCTTTCTCTGAAATATAGGCTGGGGGTAACACTAAATACCCAGAAAAAAATTCTAGCAATAAAATAACACCAAAAATGAATAAGTTATATATTTTTTTTGAAAGTTTGTGAATGAGTCTGAAAGGAAGTAAGGGAAATCCTTGATGGTCAAAATAAAATAACTCTAGAGATGTAAGCAAGCTCTCAAACCAGTGCTTGCATTAGAATTTCAGGCATATGGGGAGCAGGAGGCAAAGCTGAGGATCCATGAAATGTTTGGAAGCAGCCTGGTTGTTGTTGACTATATTTAGGGTTAATACCCTCAATAAAAAGATTAAAATATGTGTCAGAGAAGAAGACAGCAAGGAAATTTCCTATCTCTAAACCTTGGATCTGAATGGTGCATGGGGATGGGGGGGAGTGGGGTGCTGGTAGAGAATTTCCCCTAAGATGTGTTTAGGGCCCTAGTTTATATTCTCTAGATCGTATGAATATCCTAGGCCAAGCAATTATATTATTGTTGTCCTGGGTGGTAATGTTCACAGATGCCTGGCATAAAAAAATAAAAATCTTTTCCTGATGACATGCTCATTGGCCATCTGTATATCTTCTTTGGTGAGGTGTTTATTAAGGTCTTTGGCCCGTTCTGTATTTGTGTTGTTTGCTTTCTTATTGATGAGTTTTAAGAATTCTCTGTATATTTTGGATAATGGTTCTTTAATCACATATGTTTTCTGCAAATATTTTCTCCCAGTCTGTGGCTTGTCTTTCTATTCTCTTGCCATGTCTTCTGTAGAGCTGAAAAATTAAATTTTGATGAAATCCAGTTTATCAGTTCTTTCCAGCTTATCAGTTCTTTTTTTCATGGACTATGCCTTTGGTATTTTATCTAAAAAACCATCACCAAACCTAGGGTCATCTAGCTTTTCTTCTATGTTATCTTCTAGAATTTTTATAGTTTTGCATTTTTGCAAATGGTCTCTGTCCATTTGGAGTTAATTTTTGTGAAGAGTGTAAGATATGTCTAGATGCTTTTTTTGCACGCAGATATCCAGTTGTTTCAGCAACATTTGTTGAAAGGACTATCTTTGCTCCATTGTATTGCCTTTACTCATTTGTCTGGATCTGTTTCTGAGCTCTTTATTCTGTTCCATTGATCTGTCTCTTTTTTCACCAATCCCAGCCTTGGAGTTGAGTAATGTCAATCCTGCACCTTTGTTTGTCTTCAATAATATGTTATTCTGAGTTTTTACCTCTCCATATAAAATTTGAAATCAGTTTATCAGTATACACAAAATAACTTGCTGGGATTTTTATAGGGATTGCATTGAATGTATGGATGAAATTGGTAAAAACTGGCATCTTGACAATATTGAGCCATCCTATTAATAAACATGGACTATCTCTCTAGTTTTTCTTTGATTTCTTTCATCGATGTGTTGTATTTTTTCTTATCAGGATCTTTGACATATTTTCTTACATTTAAACCTAAGTATTCCATTTTTTGAGTGCTAATATAAATGATAGTGTTTTTAAATTTCAAATTCTACTTATTCATTGTTGATATATAGGAAAGGGATTGACTTTAGTATATTAATCATATATTCTGCAACCTTGCTATAATCACTTATTAGTTCTAGAGGTTTCATTTTAATTGATCTTTCAGATTTTCTAAATAACTTATGTCATCCATGAACAAAGACAGTTTTACTTTTTCCTTCCCAATAAGTGTTTTATTTCCTTTTCTTTTAGCAAGACAAGAAATACTCAGCTAGTATTTCCATTATGTTATTTAAAAAGAGTAGCGAGAGGGAACATCACTGCCTTCTTCCCGATCTTAGAGAGAAAGCTTCTAATTTCTCACCAATAATTATAATAACTGCAGGTTTTTTGTAGATATGCTTTGTCAAGTTGAGGAAATTCCCCTCTGTTACTAGTTTACTGAGAACTTTTATCATGAATGGTGTTGGATATTTTCAAATGATTTTTCTGCATTTTTTGATATGATTGTGTGATTTTTCTTCCTTAATCTTTTCATGTGATGAATTACGTTCATTAATTTTCAAATATTGAACCAGCTCTACATACCTAGGTTAAATCCCATTTGGTCATGGTGTATTTTCTTTTTTCTTTGTACATTGTTGGATTCAATATGGTAATATTTTGTTGAAGACTTTTTCATTTATGTTCATGAGACATATTTGTCTTTAGTTTTCTTATAATGTCTTTTTCTATTGGGGGCATTAAGGTAATACTGGTCTCATAGAATGAGTTAGAAGTATTCCTTCTGCTTATTATACCTTCTTTTTTTTAAGATTTTATTTATTTATTTATTTGGTAAAGAGAGAGGGAGAGAGCACAAGTAGGGGAAGTAGCAGAGGGAGAGGCAGAAGCAGGCTCTCTGCTGAGCAGGGAGCCCGATGCAGGGCTTGATCCCAGGACCCTGGGACCATGCACCTGAGCCGAAGGCAGCTGCTTAACCGACTGAGCCACCCAGGCACCCTCCTTATAATACCTTCTGAAAGAGAAGTGATATAATTTCTTCCTTAATTCGGTAGAATTCACCAATGAACTCATGGGGACCTGGGGCTTACTGTTTGGGAATGTTATTAGTTATTGATGCAATTTCTTTGATAGATACAGGTTTATTCAGATTGTCTATTTCTTCATGTGTGAGTTTTGGCAGATTTTATCTTTGAAGGAATTGTCTTTCATTTCCTCTAGGTAATCAAATTTGTGGCCATAGAATTGTTCACAGTATTCCTTTATTAGTCTTTTACTGTCCATGGAATCTTTAGTGGTGTTCTGTTTTATTTCTCATATCAGCAATTTGTTTTCTCTCATTTTCTTAGTTAGCCTGGCTAAAGGCTTATCAATTCTATTAATCTTTTCAAGGAACCAGGTTTTGATTTTTTTTCTATTGATTTTCTATTTTCACTTTCATTGATATCTGCTCTAAATCTTATTTTTTCTTCTGCTTACTTTGGATTTAATTTGCTCATCTTTTTCTAGTTTCCCAAGATGATTGATTTTAGATCTTCTTTTCTAATATTTGCATTCAATGCTAAAATTTTCTTCTAAGCACTGCTTTCACTACATCTCACAAATATTGATATGTTGTGTTTTTGTTTTCATTTAGTTCAAAATATTTTTTAAATTTCCCTTGAGATTTTTTCTTTGACCCTTATATTATTTAGAAGTGTGTTGCTTAGGGACGCCTGGGTGGCTCAGTCGTTAAGCGTCTGCCTTCAGCTCAGGTCTCTCTGTGTCTCTCTCTGTCAAATAAATAAATAAAATCTTTAAAAAAAAGTATGTTGCTTAATCTACAAGTATTTGGGGATTTTCTGGTTAGCTTCTGTTACTGATTTCTAGTTTGATTCTTTAGTGATCTGAGAGTGTACATTGTGTGTATTCTGTCATTGTTGGATGTAGTCAGCTATAGGTCTCACTTAGATCCAGTTCCTTGATGGTGCTGTTGAGTTTAACTATGTCCTTACTGATTTTCTGCTTGCTGAGTCTGTCCATTTCTGATAGAGGAGTGCTGAACTCTCTAATAGTGGATTCATCTCTTTCTCCTTGCAGTTCTCTCAGTTTTTGTCTCACATAGTCTGATGTTCTGTTCTTAGATGCATACAAATTAAGGATTGTTATGTCTTCTTGGAAAAATGAACTCTTCTTGGAAAAATGAACTCTTTATCATTATGTAATGACCCTCTTTATCTCTGATATCTTTCCTTGCTTTGAAGTCTGCTCTGTCTGAAATTAATATAGCTACTCCAGCTTTTTTAAAATTAGTGTTGGCATGGTGTTTTTATTCATCTGTTTACTTTTAATCTATATATGTCTTTATATTTTAAGTGGGTTTCTTGTAGACAACATATAGGTGGGTCTTTTTTGATTCATTGTGAAAATCTGTCTTTAGTTCAAAGCATTTAGACTTTTGACATTCGAAGTGATTATTAATGTAATTAGATTAATATCTGCCAGTTTTGTTTCTTTTTTTAAGTCAGTTGTAGGGACTTATTTTTTTTAAGATTTTATTTTATTTATTTGACAGAGAGAGACACAGCGAGAGAGGGAACACAAGCAGGGGGAGCAGGAGAGGGAGAAGCAGGCTTCCCGCCAAGCAGAGAGCCTGATGTGGGGCTCGATCCCAGGACCCTGGGATCATGACTGAGCCAAAGGCAGATGCCCAAAGACTGAGCCACCCAGGTGCCCCTAGAGACTTTATTTTTAATTTTAGCTTTATTGAAGCATAAATGAAATATGAAATTCTGAGATATGTAAGTACACATTATGGTGACTTGGTATACATATACACTGTGAAATGATACTTTCCATCTAGTTAATATATCCATCACTTCACATATTTCTCTCTCTGTGTGTGTGTGTGTGTGTCAGAATATTTAAGTTCTGCTCTCTTAGCAAATTTCAATTATACGTTACAGTGTTATCAACCATAGTTACCGTGTTTTACATTAGGTCCTCAGACCTGATTCATCTTAGCTGAACATCTGTACCCTTTTACCAACCTCTCCCTATTTTCCCTACCTCCTAGCCCCAGGCAATCACTTTTCTATTTTTTGTTTCTTTGAGTTTGACTTTTTTTTTTTTTTTTTTTTTTACATTCCACATATAAGTGAAACCTTGAAGCATTCGTCTTTCTCTATTGATTTAGTATACTTAGTGTAATGCCTCCAAGGCCCATCCAAGTTGTTACAAATGGCAGGATTTCCTTCTTTCTCATGACTGAATAATATTCCATAGTATATATATCACTTTTTAATAATTTTAGTATAGTTAACATACAGTGTTGTATTAATTTCAGGTATACAATATAGTGATTCAACAATTTTTTACATTACTCAGTGCTCATCATGACAAGTGCACTCCTTAATCCCCATCACCTATTTCACCCATCCCCCTACCCACCTCCCGTCTGGTAACCATCACTTTGTTCTCTGTAGTTAAGAGTTTGTTTTTTGGTTTGTCTCCTTTCTTCTTTGTTTGTTTTGTATCTTAAATCCTACATATGAGTGAAATCATATGGTATTTGTCTTTCCCTGACTGACTTATTTCACTTAGTATATGCTCTCTGGATCCATCCATGTTGTTGCAAATGGCAAGATTTTATTCTTTTTTATGGCTGAGTAATATTCCATACCTTCTTTATCCATTCATCTCTCAGTGGACATTTGAGCTACTTCCATAATTTGGCTATTGTAAGTAATGCTGTGGTAAACATAGGGGTGCATATATCTTTTCAAATTAGTATTTTTGTGTTCTTTGGGTAAATACCCAGTAGTGGAATTACTGGATTATAGTGTAGTTCTATTTTTAGCTTTTTGAGGAACCTCCATACTCTTTTGCACAGTAGCTGCACCTGTTTGCATTCCCACCAACAATGCATGAAGGTTCCTTTTTCTCCACATCCTCACCAACATTTGTTACTTCTTGTGGGTTTTTTTTTATTATTATTTTTGCCATTCTGACAGGTGTGAAGTGGTACTTCATTGTGGTTTTGATTTGCATTTCCCTGATGATAAGTGATGTTGAGCATCTTTTTGTGTGTCTGTTGACCATCTGTATGTCTTCTTTGGAGAAATGTTTGTTCATGTTTTCTGCCCATTTTTCATTGGATTATTTGTTTTTTGGGTGTTGAGTTGTGTAAGTTCTTTATATATTTGGATACTAACCCTCACCAGATATGTCATTGTATATCACATATTTTTATCCACTCATCTGTTGATGGACACTTAGATTGTTTCCATATTTTGGCTATTATGAATATTGCTGCAGTGAACATGGAAGGACAAATATCTCTGATTCTGTTTCCATTTCTTTTGTTTATATACCCAGAAATGGGATTGCTGGATCATAGTGTAGTTCTATTTTTAATTTTTTGAGAAACCTTTATATTGTTTTCCAAGTAGCTGTACCAGTTTACATTTCCACCTACACTGCCTAAGGGTTCTCTTTTCTCCATATCCTCGCCAACACTTACCTTTTATATTTTTGATGATAGCCATTCTAATAGGTGTGAGGTGATATTGCATTGTGGTTTTGACTTGAATTCCTCTGATGAGTAGTCATATTGAACACTTTTTCAGGTACCTATATGTCATCTTTGGAAAAATACCTATTCACTTTCTTTACCCATTTTTTAAATTGGTTTGTTTTGGGGGTTTTTTTTGTTGTTGTTGTTGTTTGTTTGTTTGTTGCTACTGAATTGTATGAGTTCTTTACTTAGGATATTAACCTCATATTGGAAACATGAATTGCAAATATTTCCCCCCATTCTGTAGGTTGCCTTTTTATTTATTGATGGTTTCCTTTTCTGTGCAGAAGCTTTTTAGTTTGACATAGTCCCACTTGTTTATTTTTGCTTCTGTTACTTTTGCATTTGGTGTCATGTCCAAAAAATCATTGCCAAGACCAATGTCAGGGAGTTTACCCCTTATACTTTATTCTAGGAGTTTTATGGTTTCAGGCCTTAAATTCAAGTCTAATCCATCCTGAGTTGATTTTTGTGTATGGTGTAAGTTAGGGGTCCAGTTTCAATCTTTTGCATGTGGCTATCCACTCTTCCCAGCACCATTTATTAAAATGACTATCCTTTTCACATTGTATATTCTTGTCTCCTTTGTTGTAAATTAATTGACCATATTTACGGGGGTTTATTACTGGGCTCTCTGTTCTGTTCCATTGATCTATGGATTGAGGCTCTCTGTTCTGTTCCATTGATCTATGGATTGAGGATTTTATCCATATAACTGGATATTGCTGTTTTCCATTTGTTGCCCTTGTTCTTTGTTCCTTTTTTTGTCTTTCTCTCTTTTTCTGATTCTTTGGTTTTCGTTGGGCATTTGTATGATTCCATTTTCTCTCCTTTCTTAGCATATTAGTTATACTTTTTTTAATTTTTTATTTTTATTTGAATTCTTTTTAGTGATTGCCCTAGAGTTTGCAATATAAATTTCCAACTTATCTAAGTTCACTTTCAAATAACACTATACCATTTCACAGGTAGTTTTAGTACCTTGCAAGAATCCTAATCCCTCCATCAGGCCCTTGTATTAATGCTGTCATTCATTTTATTTATACATAACACTACGTAAACATATATATACCCATACATAAGATATATACATAAACATACATAATTGAATACATTGTTGCTATTATTATTTTGGGTACAGTTATCCCTTAGCTCACATTACTGTTTCCTTATGTATTACATAAAATATTTGATATCAAATATTTATTATATAAGATATTAATATTACATATTATATCAAATTTTTTCTTCTGTTCCTTTCTCTCTTTCTTCTACTTCTGACATTCCCATTGGGCATATGTTACACTTTTTGTAGTTCTTACAGTTCTTGGATATTCTATTTTTTTCAGTCTTCTTTTTCTGTTTGCTTTTCAGTTTTGGAGGTTTTTCTTGATATATTCTTAAGCTCAGAAATTCTTACCAGTCTAGTAATGAGCCCATCAAAGGCATTCTTTATTTCTCTTATAGTGTTTTTGATTTCTAACATTTTAAAAAATTCTTTCTTGTTATTCTCATCTGTCTGCTTACATTGCCCATCTGTTCTTGCATGTTATCTACTTTATCCATTGGAGTTTTAGCATATTAATCATAGTTGTTTTAAATTCCCAGTCTGATAGTTCCAACATCCCTGCCATGTCTGGTTTTGATGCTTATTCTGTCTCTTCAAACTGTGTTTGTTTTTTTTCATTTTTGAATGTCTTAAAATTTTTTCTTAATAGCCAAACATGATATACTTGGTAAAATGAAATACTATAAGTAGGCCTTCAGTAATGTTGTGGTAAGGTGTGGAGGAGTGGAAGTGTCCTATAGTCTTAGTCTTTTGGTGAGCCTATGCCTGTGGACTGTGAACTTCACAAGTGCTTCTCAGGTTTTTTCCCCACTTAGGTGGGACAGGATGGGTAGAGTGGGTTTAGTTGGGTATTTTTCTTCTCCCATATGGAAGGCTAGAGTGGGCTGGAGTTGGGTATTTTCCTTCCCCCAAGTCATCTAGGCTGTGGTAAAACGCCAGTGATTAGCCTCTGGTTAAATAGTTTGTCCTGAGGACAGACCCTGTTAAGAATTGAGGTATATTTCAAACTGGTTCACTTGGCATCTTTCAAAATGGCTTATTTCAAAATGGTTCCTTTTGCTCATCCCCTGCCAGAAGCATGAAGGTATTTTTCTCTGATATTTTCTGATTGAGATCCTGGAGGTAAAACTCATCAAAGCGGGGTGCCTGGGTGGCTCAGTCATTAAGCGTCTGCCTTCGGCTCAGGTCATGATCCCAGGGTCCTGGGATCGAGCCCTGCATCGGGCTCTCTGCTCAGCGGGAAGCCTGCTTCTCCCTCTCCACTCCCTCTGCCTTGTGTTCCTTCTCTCGCTGTGTCTCTCTGTCAAATAAATAAAATCTTAAAAAAAAAAAAAAAAACTCATCAAAGCGTGGGAGGCCCCCTGTGCCTGGGTCCCCCTAGAGTTTTAGCCTCTTAGACTTGTTCATTCTGAACTTTTAGCAATTCATCAGTTATATTTCTGGTTTTCCTACCTAAGCGGTAGTTCCCAAAGAGGTTTCAGCTCATAAGTTTCTACTCTAGTAAGTAGTGATTCTCTGTATTTGCTTGTCAGACTCTCCAGTTTGAGTATCAGCAGTTTGCCCTGTGACCTAACTTCTCTTACAGGTTTGAGAAGTGTTAACCTTTTAGTTTGTTTACCTTATTACTTGTTGTTAGGACAGAGTAGTAACTTCCAAGTTCCTTCCATGAAGAACCAGAAACCAGAAGTCTAAAAATGTCTTTTTATTCTAATATAAAACTAGACATAGGATCCTAGATTGTAAATCTTTTCCCTCAAAAATTTTAAGTCATATCATTATCCATGGATTGGTAAACTCAATATAGTAGGGATGTCAACTCCCCCCAAATTGATCTTTAGAGTTAAAGCAATTCCTATTCAAATCCCATCAAGGTTTTTGGTAGGCATGGACAAGCTTATTCTAAAATTGATATAAAGAGACACAAGAAGTAGATTAGCTAAAGCAGTCTTGAAAAAGGAGAATAAAGTGGGAAGAATCATTCCACCTGCTATTAAGGTTTACTATACACCAGTGTGGTAAGCAAAACCATGTTGTACTGGCAGAAGGATAGAAACATAGATCAACAGAATAATAAAGAGAACCTAGAAATATGCCTAATATATTTTTGACAAAGGGCAAAAAACACTTCAATGGGAGAAGAATAGCCTTTTCAACAAATGATGCTGGAACATTCGGACATCCATATGCAAAAAAAATCGTCTTAAGCCTTATATCTTATACAAATATTAACTCAAAATGGATCACAGACGTAACTGTATAACCTAAAACTATAAAATTTTTTGAAAAAAAAAATAGAAATTTCCAGGGTCTATGGCTAAACCCAGAGTTCTCAATCTTGACACAAAAAGCATGAGCTATAAAAAGAAAAATTGATAGGACTTCACCAAGCTTAAAAGTATTGCTCCACAGAAGACCCTGTTAAGAGAATGAAAAGTTAAGCTACAGACTGAAGAAAATATTTTTAAACTATATTCTAATAAAGGGCCACCTGGATGGTATAGTCGATTGAGTGTCCAACTCTTGGTTTCAGCTCAGGTCATGATCTCAGGGTCGTGAGACTGAGCCATATATTGGGCTCTACACTCGCTGTGGAGTCTGCTTGAGACTCTCTCTCTCATTCTCCCTGTGCCCCCATCCCAACTCTCTCTTGCTCTCTCTCTCTCACTCTAAAATAAATAAATAAATCTTTTTTAAAAACCCTATATTCCGATAAAGTACTAGTATCCAGAATATGTAAAGAATTCTCAAAGCTCAATATTGAAAAAATAATCCACTTACAAAATGGGTAGAAACCATGAACAGAGATTTCATTACCAAGGACATACAGATAGCAAGTCAGCACATCAAAGAATGTTTAACTTCACTAGCCATTAGAAAAGTGCAAACTAAAACCACAATGAGATATAACTATACACTTATAAGAATGGCTAAAGTTTTAAAAATGCCAACACCAAATTCCGGTGAGGATTTGGAGAAACTGGACGTCTCCTATATGGCTACTGGGAAAACAAAATGGCACAGCCACTCTGGAAAACAGTTTGGCAGTTTTTTATAAAACTAAACATGTAATTACTATATAACCCAGCAATTGCCTTCTTTGGCACTTCAGAGAAATGAAAATTATGCTCAAACAAAAACCCGTATACACAAATATTCATAGCAGCTTTATTATTAACATCCAAAACTGTGTACAGCCCAGATGTCCTTCAACAAGTGAATAAACAAACTGGTACATTAATACCATGAAATACTACTCAGAATTTTTTTTAAACAGGCTATTTTTATGTACAACTTAAATGGATCTTCAGAGAATTATGCTGAATGAAAAAAGTCAATCCAAAAATATTACATCCTGTAAGATTCCATTTATATAACATTCTTCAAATGATAATTGAAGAATAGATTAGTGATTGTCAGGGGTCAGGGACTGAGAGGAGGGTAGGGGGAGATGAATGTGATTATAAAAGGGCAACATGACAGATCCTTGTGGTGATGAAAATGTTCTGTATTTTGACTCTGGTAGTGAATACACAAACCCACACATGATAAATTTGAATAGAAGTACATACAAGCACACATACACACATTCACACAAGTGAGTACAAGTATTAATTTGAATAAGATTAGTAAATCATATCTATGTCAATATCCTGGTTATGATACTGCACTATGGTGTTACATGATGTTATCATTTGGGCAAACTGGGGAAAGGATATAAAGGATTTCTTTGTATTATTTCTCACAACTGCATGTAAATCTACAGTCATCTAAAAACAAGAAATTGAATTAAAACCAATTTAGGTCATTGTTTGCCTATCTTCAACTTTCCAATCTTTTATGTAAAAAAACCAAATGCCGTTCCAATCCCCATTTCTTCTCTGTCTCAAAGGTCATGAGATCTTCCCTATGTTACTATTGTGAAATTTTATGATTGTGCAGGTCAGTATTCACCCACTCTGCTTGGGGACTCAGTTGGTCCTTTCAATCTGGAAAGTCAAAAGTCATGTTCTTCTATTCAGAAGAAATTTCTTGATCCCTTCTGAGTATTTTCTTCCTTCTATTTTCTTGATTTTTTTTTTCTGAAATTCAAATCATTGCAGTGTTGGTTCTATTTACCTAATTTTCTCCTCTCTATTTTTCTTCTTTTCCATTTCTTTGTATTTTTGCTCAACTTTATGATAGATTTTCTTTACCTGTACTTTGAGCTCAGTTGTTTTTTTATGTCTGTTATATTTTTAATTTCCAAAAGGTCATTTTTTATTTTCTGAATGTTCTTTTATTTTTAAAAATAGCATCTTGTTTTTATTTCATATATACAAAATAGGGTACCTATTTAATTTTTCTTCTGCTTGCATATTTTTCATTTCCTACAAGTCATTTTCTTCTTTATTCATTTTGTCTCTCCATGATAGAGAATTTCCTCCAAAATCTTGTAATTCTTGTCTGTGCTTCTCAGTAATCTGAACTAACTAAAAGTTATGGTGGGATACGGTGGCAGTTATTGACTGTGGGACTCAAGGTATGCAAGTCTAAGTTGGGCCACTTGGGTGGGAACCCCTTTGATACTATGCTTTTATGTCCTTTCTTCTTTTCCTGCTGCATGGCCTCAGAAAATAATCCTTCAATCTATTGCATTGAGGATATATCCCTTGATGCCAAATTTTGGGGAAATGACATGTGGGGCTCCTTTTCAGTGTGTAGACATTCACTTAATCCAGCTGTGTTGTTGTGGTTGTTTTATATGTTTGCTCTCAGTGATGCCTAGTGTTTTCCAGGTTTTACGTTTTATTTTTTTTCAAATCCTAGATAATAATCCCTTTAATTTTCTCCCAGAATGCCAAAGGAGTACTTGATCAACTGTAATGGCTATGGAGGTTATCTAGGGACCATAAGTGTTTTATATTTCAACATGTCCTTCTGTTTTCAGTCTCAACTATACTTCTAGTTCCAGAAATACCAGCATTACTGATTACTCAGTGTAAATCTGTTGCTTCTTGGCTTTTCCCACAAGCAGCCTAGGACTCAGCTTTCCTGTGTCTGCTGAGAAAGATTCTACTCATCTTTCTAGTTTCACACTTCCAAAATTTTGTTTCCCTTGTCCTGTATTTTATTCTCTTTTTTTTCTATGGGTTTATGTCTTTAAAAATCTTTTACTGCTGTTTAAGTTGACTTTGGGGAAAAATAGATATAAAGGCGTATGTTCAAACTGCCATTTTACCAGGACATCTGGAGACATAATTTTCCACTCTCCAAACTGGCAAAAAAAAAAAATTAGAGTTTGATCATGCCAAGTTTGGGTGAAAATGTGAAACAACTGGAACATTTATACACTGGTCATGGAGGTATAAATTTGTATTACTGCTTTAGAAAACAGTTTGGCATTATCTACTAAGTTGAAAGATGTCTATAAACTATAGCCCAGAAACTTTATCATAAAAATATTTCAAATATAGAAAATTACATGCATATACCTATAGTAAAAATATAATAATAAAAAAACACCCATATACCCATGATCCAGCCTAATAAAACGAGTATTACCAAACAAGTGATGCTTCCTGCATGTCTCTCCCTTTTCACAGACATTCCCTTCCTTTATCTCTAGCAGTAACTACCAACTTGAAAGAGGTATTTTGTGATTGTGAAAGCAGTTGAACTAAACATAAGCAACTTTAGAATATAATTCCCATGTAGCATTGTTTCTATACTTGAATGAAGAATGTTAAGTTCTAGTATTTTTAAAAGAATTTTTTATGCAACATTTTGCATCACCTTTTATTTTTATAGTATATTAAATACAGATATTTTTCAAGATGGACAAGTAACATCAAAGTAACTCTTTGGCCAGCCAACAGAATAATTTTTAAGACTGACTTGATACAGTTGGAGTGGTAGGAATGTTGAATTTTTTTGAATCCCAGAAGAAATCTGGAGATATTTTCCATCTATTAAATACATGGAACATTTCTGTAAGAGAGTGCCTTAAGGAAAAACATCACTATGCTTTCAATTACTGAAGTAGAAGGGTTTCCTGTAACTCCCAAATTGTCATTTATTTTATTTGATGGTTGCTTTGAATACTTTTTTAAAAAAGTAACAGAGTGATTCAAAAGAGCAGAAGTAGCAACACCGTATTGACCGTTGTGGTTATATTCTTCAAAACAAATATCAGATCGTGCCCTTGTTAGCACTGAGAGGGAACAATTCTGGTACAAAGTTTGATTACATGAATACTTTTAAATTATGTACGAAGTGTGCACTGAGGCATTCTGAAAGCTCCAATTTAAATCCACAGTTAATGCTTACCTCATGTTAGTGGAGAGATATAAAATATATTCTCAAGCATAAAAAGTGTCCAGTGGCAGATAAATGACCTATTAATTCATTATGGTATCTTCTCCTTTACAGCTGAAAAGTAACATTTGTTTGTGTTTCTTTAATGTTATTGCCCCAGCTTAAATAACTAAAATCGCTTTAAAAAGTTTAAACACTGTATATTAAATACCTATTTGCTAGTTTGAAAGAGATGCTGGAAAATATTTTCTGTCAGTAAAAGCAATGTTATAATTTTGTGTCTTTTTTGTAAACCCTTTAAAGGTTTCCCTATCTTTGAATTAGTATACAAAGTCCAAACCTATATCAGGTTAGAGTTTTGGATGATGGTATTTTAATTTACTGTAAGAGTTACATTTAATTTGTCTATATATGTACCTCAAAATTCCCTTCTGGAAAGGAATCTCAATCTGGACTAAAGGGAACGGTACATTTCTAAGAGAGAAAGAATCTGGGGTTTTGGCCAAAATGTCTAGTTCTGAATAAAGATATCAGAGCATAACAGGATCATATCAATCTTCCTCCTCAGGCATACAGTTGCCAATGATAATATACTAATACTAATAATAGATAACATTTATTCCAGTTAAATGCTCTTCCATCATTTTATATGCATCATTTCATTTAATCACCACAAAGGCTGTATAAAGCAAGTGGGCTGGATTATCTGTTGTCAACTTGTCTTCATCACCACCTCCTTCTAACTTCTAGTGTATTGCTGCGGAGAAAATGGGAACTACATTTTTGAGAATCCTCTCTCTGTGTTTGGTTCCAAGACTGAGTCTGAGAAGAGGGAGACTGAGGAGATTTGGGGAAATTGTGAACAAACACAAAGTTCACAGAGCTTCTCAGGGGGCAAAACCTTGAGAAACACTCCCCTCACTGCTGCAGATTCAGGTGGTTAATCTGGCAACTTCCAGAGATTCTTTGAATTGCAGGGCTTTGCAAGGTGGTTCTAGAGAACCACCTGCTTGGATGCTTCATACTGAGATGTTTTCTGGCCACTTCCCTGAACTTTGTTCCCCCAGATCTTACAAAGTTTATGTAAGTTTCTCTTTTCCTATATTAAAACCTTTCATACTTGAAATACATAGAGCAACTTCTATTTTCCTGGCTGTACGTGGAAAGAAGAAAGTGCCATTGGGACTTGATATCTTTCAAGGTATACATCTGTATCTGGAGAATGAGCCAAACCCCACGGGAGTGGAGGAGACCACTGAGCAGGTGGAGAAGGCTCTGAATATTTAACAAAGTATAATTAATAAGTATAATGGAGCACGACTTTCCCTCAAGAACTAACCACAGCCATTTCTACCTAAATGCTCCTTATCCTCCACTCCCAGGTTTGTCATCTACATAAAAATGTGTAGATAGGAACACAGAGTCATTACACTATTGCTCTAAGTGGGTGAAAACCAACGGTCCTGGGGCGCCTGGGTGGCTCAGTCGGTTAAGCGGCTGCCTTCGGCTCAGGTCATGATCCCAGTGTCCTGGGATCGAGCCCCGCATCGGGCTCCCTGCTCGGCGGGAAGCCTGCTTCTCCCTCTCCCACTCCCCCTACTTGTGTTCCCTCTCTCCTGTCTCTCTCTCTCTCTCTGTCAGATAAATAAATAAAATCTTTAAAAAAAAAAAAAAAAAAAAAAAAAAAAAAAAAAAGAAAACCAACGGTCCTTACTCAAGTCAAGAAGAAATGACCTACACTGTACTCAAACTAATAGATGTTCTTGACTAGTGATTCTCAAAATTGGGGTAAGATTTACTACCTCTTAGGATGCATTTGGGAAAACTCTAGTGACTCCATTGTAAGCTGCACTGTTTTTTTATGTCTTCACCTCAAAAATGATGCAACTTCACTTTCATTTCATTCTATTGGTTACAAGCAAGTCACAGAGACCAGCCCAGATTCAAGTGGATGGAACATACAGATTCTTCTTTCCATGGGAAATGTGTCAAAGAATTTGCAGATGTGTTTTAAAACCCCTGGAGTACTCTATCTAGAATTATTTCTACCCTCAATAATCCTGCTCTCTCTTCTCTGACTGACTCGTTTCAAAGCACTTAGTATTATATAATATATATTAGATATATGTAGTATATATAGTAAAATACTGTGTGTGTGTGTGTGTGTGTGTGTATATATATATATATATATATATATATATATATATATATATATATTTATATGCCTTTGCTCATCAGGATGTAAGCTCCGTGAGGATAAGGATTATTCTGTTTTGTTTTCTAATGTAAACTCAATATGTAAAACAGTGCCTGCCACACAGAAAGTGCTCAAGTATATTTGCAGAATGAATGAATGAATTTCTCCACATTAACTTATAATATCTCTGTGCTAGTTTTGTAGCTTGCCCAAGTTTTCCATTGAAATCTACTCCTATAATACTGCCGGCAAAATAGAGGACATGTGGTAAATTTGATTAAAATAACATAGTCATGTATTTGGATGACTAAAGCCAAGTTTTTTCCCTTATTAAGTTGGAAATTATTTGCTTATTGCTCCAATAGGGTCCCCAGCCCTTATTGATTCATGCTGGTGTCACCCATTTAGTTCTAAATGTAATAGAGTTGACCTCCGGTAAAAATATTTTGTCCCTTTCTCATTGTAATCCAGAGAAATAAATCTAAAGTCATTCCAAGGAAGTGAAATAAGAGAAGACAAGTCAGGGTTGTGCTCATTGTTCAGGGGCAACGAGGTAAACTACATTCTGGATGAAATCAGTGAGTAAAAGGTTAATGCACAATGATCTTCAAAAATGAGACCATGGTGTCACAAAAGCCATTGGAATGACTTTGCCAATGGTTATTGCCATTCATTTCAGTCAGTATTTCTGAAAATCAGTCATACCACCATCAAGCTGTAGTAACTTGGTGGTCCAGGCCTGAATGTTTTTACCTGACCAAGTTAGAACAAATGCATTTTCCATTTTGCACAGATGTGCACATACTTGGGAAAACGCTGAGGAGTTAGGCAACTAGGGAAGTCTGTAGAAAGAAGACTGATGCCGACATAGACACACACACCTGGCATTTAGCAAGACTCTGCCACTTTTGACTATTAAACATGTGACAATGAATGTTAATCTTTCTGAGCTTCTGTTTCTTCATCTGTAAAATGTGCATCAGAATCCCTTCCTCTTAGAGTTTTGTCAGGGTTAGATGAATAATGTACCAAAAGCCTATAACACACAGCCTGGCACATAGAACTACTCAGTACATGGTAATTGTTTATTACTAGTGGTAAGAAGTTAAAAAATAAGATACGGCCTGTCTGGGTGGTCCATTCGGTTGAGTGTCTGACTCTTGGTTACAGCTCAAGTCATGATCTCGGGGTCATGAGATCGAGCCCCATATCAGGGAGTCTCTTTGAGATTCTCTCCCTCCTCTCTCTCTTTCTCTCTAAAAATAAAATAAAATAAAATAAATCTTTTTTAAAAAAAGATAGCATTTTTTCCTCAAAATATCCAGATGAAGCAAAACTGAATTTAAATATTCTGATAATGGTCACCAACTTCTGCTCTTCTTCCACTGCAGAGAAACAGTCGTGATCAAGAAATGTGGATATAAGCCTACAACTCTGGCCTCTCTGGCCCAATGTTTCGGTCACAACCTCACTAGGCCATTTTCTATCAGGAAACAGCTGTAGATCCAGGAAGATAAAAGGGATTCCTGCTATTACTTTCTGACCAAAGATATCAGCACCATTCTGCAGAGATTTTCAAATTCATTTTCTCATCATTCTAGCCACAGGGATAATGTGGATTGTTTCACTGAAAGGAAACTGGGGGGGTTTGCCCTGCTGTGAGTGGTTGTGTTCTTTAAACTTTATGGGAATATGTATAGTCATGGAGTTTAAATCTCCCTTGAGTCTTTTGTCTGCCTTGGTGTGCTCTTTGCTGGTATTTTCCAGCTGCATACTAATGAACTGAGAAATGAGGGGAAAATCATGCCCAGAAAAGGCACAGTGGCTTGACTTCACACCTATGTGACACTAAGGCCTGTATTGATTACCTCTGGTTAATAAAACCTACCCTCTTTGGATGACTCAGTGTTGACACTGAACATGTACCCACATGTAGTCAAAGCCCTTCCCCTTTTTAAAGTGAAGATAAAGAGGTTTAATCATTCTTTTGCTGTAAGAAAGCATTTCAAATGACGCCTCAAATACAAATGGAACTGTCAGAAGTTTTCTTCAGTATTTTAATTTTCAGGTCCCTCCCCAAAATGTTGATGTCCTAGAATGATACAATTCTGATTCACTTAATAGATAGCTGTTTCATGTGAAACATGCTCAGGTTTAAAAGCAAACAGTTTTGCTTCATAGCTCTGGATTCTGGGTGTTAAAACAACAATAACAATAACAACAACAACAACAACAACAAAAAAAACCCACAGGCCCAAAATAGTGTCACTAAGGCCAAGTACCTAAACCCGGGGCTTAGTACATAATGTAATTCCTCCTTCAATGCCTTCAACGCCCCTCTAGAAATGTAGTCTTAACCAGTCAGTCAGGAATTTTTCCATCAGGCTTAGGAATGTGCCATGCAAGCCCTCTCCATCCCCCAAAGGAAGATGAGGTAGCCTGTATGAAAAGACCCCTTGCCTTTCCTCCAAGGGAAAGCAGTCTTGCCTGGACAATCTTTTTCTTTCACTGAGTTTCTTGGCCCACCCTCTTTCTATAAAAACCTTCCATTTTGTGCAACTCCTCAGAGTGCCCTCCTATTTGCTAGATGGGATGCTGTCCAATTCATGAATCATTTAATAAAGCCAATTAGATCTTTAAAATTCACTTGGTTGAATTTTTCTTAGTTAACGTGGTATTTAATGTAACACAGACAGGTTAAACATCAATTAAGATCAGGGCCATCAACTTTATTTTGCTCAAGTTACTTTCTCTTGGAATACTTTGATACTGAAAGAGCACATATGAGAGATTTTTTAAAAAGATTCCTTTTTTTCCTCTTAATGCTAGTAAAACATACCACCAATAGAGAACTAAAAGCTAATCTTTTATTTCCAAAACCCAAGGACATAGTGCATTTTTTCAAATTAGTTTTTATGTGTCCCTTTGTATTAATTAGGTTCTCTTTATGGCCTTAAAACAGATTCATTTTTTTCAGGGGCTCCCATTAATAAAGGCTGACATTGAAGCATGGCTAACTATCAGGTTGAAGGTAAACCATAGCTATTTCTAATTTATTCAACATTTGTATCTGTTTTTCATAAAAGCCCACTACTTTTTATTTCTTCTAGCAGCGATGAGTTCTTGTGTGTTTTATGAGAACAATTAGTAGGAATAATCTGTTTCATTGAGAAATACTTGACAGCCACTCCTTCAAAGATATGAGACCACTGTTTTCCCTCTAATTTGCACAGTATTTAATTGAAGAGTAATCTGGATTCTGATTAATGAATAGCGTAACATGCTGTTGCCACTTTCAACTCTTCACATATCTCTATCTGTGATTTTTAGGTTTTGGTTGACATAGACACATCTGAATGGGTAATTGCTCATGAGTTATACTTTACCAGGAACAACAACAACAACAAAAATGCTAGCAAAATTCATTGGAGGATCCATTTACATAATGCATCTTTTAACAAGGGAATGACTGAGGGCATAACGTGGACAATGGTAGCACGATGTTCTCTCCCTCCTGTCAATTATCCTTGAGTCACACTGCAGTTTAAGCTTTAGGTCAATAAAATGAATTTCAAAGCAAAAGCCTTCAGCACCATGAAGGAATTAACTCTGTGGGGTTGCTTCAAAAAAGCAGTGAATTTTTTTCCAAGTTTCACCTTTTATCAGAAGGGCTCCTTCGCATTTAATTCCATTTCTTGATAACCCATTTCTACAAACAAATACTTCTTTAAATATAATAAAATTTGAGAATTTAAATTGCAATTTTTAAAGTAAAGGATATATGTAATGAATCCCTATCAAATATTCGCAAGTAGCTGTTTGGGGTTGAATATCACAGTATTTTGTGTATTTCTTTCCAATTTTCTTTGCCATGCAATACGCTGTCTTCCCACTCCAAAAGATAGTTAATTTTGCACAAAGAAGAATTAGGACCTAAACTGACTCTTAACTAGTTGGGGGTAATCCAAAACCATCTTGTTATCTTCCTTTAACAAATTCACGTTTTTACCCTCCCACAAAGCAACCACTTCCATTTTTCTTTCATTTAAAGTAGGGTCAGCAAAGCTTTTCTTTTTTAAAAAAATAACTATTTATTGTAGAACAATTTTAGATTTACAGAAAAATTACAGAGAGAATACAGAGATTTCCCATATGCCCACACCCAGTTTCCCCTGTTGTTAATATATTACATTATTTGTACATTTGTTACAATTAATTAACCAGTACTGGTGTGTTCCTATTAATTAAAGTCTGTAATTTATTCAGATTTCTTTGGTTTGTACCTAATGTCCCTTCTGTGCTCCAGGATCCCATCCAGGATACCTACCACATTACATTTGGTCATCATATCTCCTTGAGCTCCTCTATTGTGACAGTTCCTCAGAGTCCCTTGTTTTTGATGACCTTGAGAATTAATAATCAGATTTCTTGATAATGTTCCTCTGTTGGGATTTATCAGATTTTTTTATGATTAGAGTGGGGTTACAGGTTTTTGGAAGGAAGATCACTGAGATAAAATGCTGTTTTCATCACATAATATGGCTACAGTATGGTATCACTATGACTTATCACTGTTGATACTGATCTTGACTTGACAGAGGTAGTGTTTGTCTCTCTACTATGGTGTTTGGAAGGAAGTCACCCTGCATAATCCACGCTTAAGGAGTGGGGAGTATTGATGCTGGAATATCTGCATAAATTATTTGGAATTCTTCTGCATAGGATATTTGTTTTGTCTCTTCCATTTAGTTATTTATTCAGTCATTCATTTAATGTTTGTGTGTGTGTGTATGTGTGTGTGTGTGTGTTTAAAATCACTGTGGACTTACAGATATTTATATTATATTTTGGGTTATAATCCAGTATTTACTTAGTTAGTTATTTGCTCAGATTATTTCAGCTTTGGTTATTTGAAGCTCTTTCAGTTGGCTCCAGTATCCCTTTGACATATCCAAATCACTGTGGGTTGGTTGTTTTTTTTTTTTTTTCTCGAGCCCTTGCTTACTTTCTGGCACTAATAAGTTGCTCCAGCCTCAACTTTTATTTTACCTGTCCAAGTTCTAGAATCAACCATTTCTCTAAGGAGCCCTGGTTCCTTTTATTGGACAATGGTATTAGAAACCAGGAGCTGGTTGCTAGGTGTGCTCATTGCTACTGAGGTGTCACTGCTTCTCTGCTCTCCCAACTGACAGATAAGGGAATATATGTGTGTGTCCCAATCTGCATATATACACATAGCTATAATTATTTCTATATGTAACCATTTGTATCTGTCTTAACCTGAACATGAGTTCATACTGATATCCCCAGCTTTAATCAAATACCACAGAAAATTATTCTAACCTCCTTCCATTGCTTATCTGTTAACTCCCAATCCAAGTGAGATATCTGTCCCCCACCATCTCCCAGCTATTTATTTACTAGTACACATGTATAGTGGCATCAGAATTCTTAACCCATAGCTCCACAGGAAAAAACTTTATCAACTAGAGTACAATGGGTATATATAGTTTCTTTTACTTTTGGCCTTATAAATTCTGCTCATTTCCAAAGTTACTTAGGTCACCAACTAACCCCCTCCCCCTTCTGTAAAGTTGTTTCACATGTTTGTAATGCGGTTAGTTTATTTTGTCTCATTATGCATTCCATCCTGGGATTCCTTGACCTCCTAATGATTTTGCTTTTAATTTGGATACAGTAAGGTTCACTCTATGCTGTAAATTTCCATGGATTTTGATGAATTCATGTGTCAAATATCCATTACTATGATACCATATGAAATAGTTTCATTTTTCTAAAAAAAAAAAAAAAAAATCCCCTGTGCTTCATCTATTCAATCCTGGAAACCACGGGACAATCTAATGTCTCTATAGTTTTTCCTTTGTTAGAAAGTCAGGTAATTGGGAATTGTATAGTACTGGAATAAGATTGGCCCTTTTCAGTTACCAATACACATTTAGAATTCATCCTGTCTTTTCATGGCTGAATAGCTCATATCTTTTTAGCTTTGGATAATATTCTATTATATGGATGTATCAAGGCTTGTTTAATCATTTACCTATTAAAGAACATCCTGGTTGTTTCCAGTTTTTTAGCGACTATGAATGAAGCTGCTATGAACCTTCACATGCTCATTTTTTTAATTCAACTTTTTTTTTTTACTTTATTCTTAGAAAAAGCTAAATTTCCAATATAATTAGATGCCACTTTTTTTTTATTATGTTATGTTAATCACCATACATTACATCATTAGTTTTTGATGTACTGGGTGTTATACACATGCTCATTTTTGTGTAGGCATATTATAAGACCATGTTTAGCTTTGCAAGACGCTGTCTTCAAAAGTGGCAATAGCATTACTCAGCAGTGATTGAGAGTTCCTATTATTCCACATTCTAATAGCTACTGGTATGGTCAGGTCTTTTCTGATTCTAGCTGTTTTCTCCAGTTTTATTGAGATGTATTTGACATGTAATATTATGTAAGTTTAAGGTGTACACATGATACTTTGATATACATTTATATTGTGAAATAATCACTGCAATAAGGCTATTTAACAAATCTATTATTTCATATAGTCACCTTTTTAATTTTTTGATGTGGTGAGAACATTTAATATCTACTCTCTTAGTCACATTCTAAGTGTACAGTACAGTATTGTTTACGAATTTAACCCTCCTGTCCATTAGGTTCCCCAGAACTTATTCATCTAGCCATTCTAGTAGGTGTATAGTTGTATCACATTTTTGTCTTAATTTGCAATTCCTTAATGACAAATGATAATGAACATCTTTTCATGTGCTTATTTACCAACTGTGTATCTTCTTTGTTAAGCTGTCTCTTCAGATTTTTAGCCCAGCAGAAGTTTTTAATTTCAGTTAGTCCAACTTATAAACTTTTCTCTATTATAGATTACGTTTTTGATATTGTATCTTAAAGCTTATCATCACACCCAAGACCACCTAGATTTTCTCCTCTGTTTCCTTCTATAATTTTATAGTTTTGTGTTTCATATCCAAGTCTGTGATCCACTTTGATTTAATTTTTGTGAAAGTTGGTGGGTCTGTGGCTAGTTTCTTTATTGCTGTCATCATTGTTGTTATTACTATTTTGCATATGGATACCTAACTATTCCAGCAACATAAAAAAAAAGACTATCCTTTCTTCATTGAATTGCTGTTAATCCTTTGTCAAAGATCAGTTGATTATATTTGTATGGGTATATTTCTAGAATTTCTGTTCTTTTCCATTCATCTTTGTGTTTATTATTTTGCCAATACCATGCTGTGTTGAGTGGCTTTGTAGTAAGTCTTGAAATTGAGTAGTGTGAGTCCTCCAAGTTGTTCTTGTTCTTTAGTATTGCATTAACTATTCTAGGTCTTTTGTCTATCTATATAAACTTTAGAATCAAACTGTCAGTATCTACAAAAGAACTTTTTGGGAATTTGATGGGGCTTGTCTTAAATGTGTGTGTACCTAGAAACATGTATTTTCCAAATACTTACTTTTCACTTGGTGGCAAAAAAAAAAAATCTGTTGATCAATTTGAGAAGAACTGACAACTTAATGATAATAAGTCTTCCAGTTCATGAACATGGAATACCTCTACATTTATTTAGATCATATTTCTTTCATTAGAATTTCATAGTTTTCTGCATGTACAACTTATATAATTCTTCTCAGACTTATGCCTAATTATTTCATTTTCTTCCTAGTGCTATTGAAAATAGTATTTTTTTAAATTTCAAATTTTAAGTTTTCACTACTCACACACAGGATGCAGTTGACTTTTGTGTATTAAACACACATCCTGCAACCTCAATATACACTCATTTTTAGATCAGGAGAGGTTTTTGTTGTTGTTGTTGTTGTTGTTTATAAGTAGGTTCCACACCCAGCATGGAGCCCAACATGGGGCTTGAACTCACAACCCTAAGATCAAGACCTGAGCTGAGATCAAGAGTCAGATGTTTAACTGACTGAGCCACTCAGGTGCCCCTAGATCCAGCAGGTTTTATTATTATTATTATTATTATTATTATTATTATTATTATTTGGAATTTTCTACACAACCATGTCATCTGCCAACAAAGGCAGTCTTGTTTCTTCCTTCCAAATATGTATAACATTTATTTGTTTTCTTGTCTTTTTGCACTGATAGCATGGCCAGTATGATGTCAAATAGGAGAGGTAAGAAAGGACTTCCTTGCCTTGTACCCAGTCTTGGGGGAAGAGTATCTAGTATATCACCATTAAGTATGATATTAGCTGTAGGTATTTTGTTGTTGTTCTTTATCAAGTTTAGGACATTCCCTTCTATTTCTAATTTGCTAAGAGATTTTATCATGAATGGGTATTGGATTTTATCTAATTTTTTTTCTGTATCAGTTGATGTACAGGTTTCCCCACTATCTGAAAGTAAAGCATTCCTATGAAACCTTTCATAAGCTCAAATGTTATAAAGCAAAGAGTATCCCCCACTTTCCAAAAGTTTGCATTATGCTACTTCACTTTTACAGAAGACTTACATTAGTACAGTAACAACTTTTTTCATAAAACCTAATATCCTCTTCAGATATTTTGGTTAGCAACAGAATGCACTAATATAGATCTTTTGTAAGAGCAAATTGGCATGATGCAAACTTACAGAAAGGGGGGATACTCATAATAATGTGATTTTTCTTATTTAGCCTGTTGATGTGGCATATTACATTGGTTTTTTTTAATATTGAACTACCTTCACATAGAATAAATCTCACTTGGTCATGGTGTTAAATTCCTTTTAAGCATTGTGCAATATTATTTGAAGGTTCTTGTATCTACTTCCATCTTCCATGAGAGAAAGTCCGTAGTTTTTCTTTTCTTATAATGTTGTTATCTGGTTTTGGTATTAAAGTAATGGTGACCTCAGAATGAATTGGAAAGTATTTCCTCTACATCTGTTTTCTGGAAGAGATTGTGGAGGATTGATATCATTTCTTCCTTAAATATTTGGTAGAATTCACAAGTGAAACCATCTGAGCCTGTTGGGGTTTTTTAGGGTGGGTGGGAGGAGGGAACAGTAGTAATTATTGATTCAATTTCTTTAGAAGACATATGCTTATTCAGATCATCTATTTCTCTTTGTGTGAATTTTTGAAGTTTATGTATTTCAAAGGATTAGTTGGTTTCATCTAAGTTATCAAATTTGGGGGCATAGAGTTGTTTATAGTATTTCTTTATTATCCTGTTAATGTCCATGATATTAGTAGTGAATTTTCCCCTTTCGTTTCTATAATTGGTAATTTATTGCCTTTTCACTTTTTTTCTTGGTCAACCTGGAGAGGTTTATCAATAATTTTCATATTTTCAAAGAACCAGCTTTTGGTATCATTGATTTCTATTTACCTGTTTTCAGTTTCTTTAAACCTAAAGCAAGAAATAATAAAAAAAATTAGAGCTCTAATTTTTTTTTTATTTCTTGTTGTTTTAGGCTTAAATTGCCCTTCTTTCTCGAGTTTTCTAAACTAGATGCTTACTTAGATTACTGATTTTAGATCTTTCTTATTTACTAACATGTGTTTTTAGTGCTATAAATTTCCCTCAATTGTTGCTTTTGCTGCATCCCAGAAATTTTGACAAGTTGTCTTTTCATTTTCATTTAGTTCAAAATAGTTTTTAATTTCTCTTGAGTCTTCTTTGACCTTTGTGGTATTGAGAAGTGTATTGTTTAATTTCCTAATATCTGGGTATTTTCCAGCTATTTTTTTGTTATTAATTTCTAATTCAATTCCATTGTGTTCTGAGTAAGACAATTCAGAGTATTATATCAATTCTTTTAAATTGTTAAAGTGTGTTTTATGGCCCAAAATGTGTTCTCTCTTGCTGAATGTTCTGTGTGAGCTTAAGAAGAATGTGTTTTCTGTTGTTGTTGAAAGAAATATTTCATAAATGGCAATTAGATCAAGTTGATCACAACCTATCCTTACCTATTTTCTGGTGGCTTGGCTTATCAGTTACTCAAGGTGGCAGATGTTGAAGTCTCCAATTATAATAATGATTTTCTCTTTTTCTTCTTTCAACTCTGCCAGTTTTGCCTCCTATATTTGACCCTCTCATGTTGGGTACATAGACGTTTAGTATTGTTATGTCTTCTTAGAGTATTTACTCCTTTATTATTAGGTAGTATCCTTCTTTATCCTTGATGATTTTCTTATTCTGAAGTCTGCTTTAACTAAAATTAATATAGCTACTCCATCTGTTTCTATTAGTGTTAGCGTAGTGTATCTTTCATCATCTCTTTGAACCTATCTAAATCTTTATATTTAAGGAGGGTTTCTTGTAGACAACATATAGTTGAGTCTTTTTTCTAATCCACTCTGACAATTTCTGTCTTTTAATTGGTATATTTATCCCATTCACATTTAAAGTGATTTTTTATACAGTTGGGTTAGTATCTACCATGTTTATAACTACTTTCTATTGATTTGTTTGTTTTTGTTTCTTTTTTATTCTTTTTTTCTGCCTTTTCTGGTTTTAATTGATCATTCTATATGATTCCATTTTTTCTGCTTGCTTAACATATCAATTATACTTACTTTGATACATTTTTAGCATTTTTCCAGAGTTTGCAATATATATATTTAACAAATATAAATTTACCTTCAGACAACACTATAGTGTTTCAGTTGTAGTGCCGGGACATTAAAAATGAATACTCCCAATTTTTTCCTCACATCCCTTCTGATATTGCTGTTATTCAGTTTACTTATTCTTTGCTCCTACCCACTGTTACTAGTAGTACTTTGCATGGTTATATTATTGTTCAATAAAGAATTAATTAAGTAAAATATTTTATTTTGCCTTCATTTACTCCTTCTTTGATGCTCTTCCTTCCTTTATGTTTATCCAAGTTTCTGACCTATATCATCATCCTTTTCCCTGAAGAACTACTTTTAATATTTTTTGTAAGGCAAGTCTACTGGTGATTAATTTTCTCAATTATTGTTTGTATGAGAAAGTCTTTATCACTTTTGAAGGATAATTTTGCTGGATGTAGATTCTAGCTTGTTGTTTTTTCTTTCAACACTTTTTTCATTTACATGGTTTTCTGACAAGAAGTATATTATAATTCTTATCCTTTTTCCTTTATAGATAAGATGCTTTTGCCCTCTGGTTTCTTTCAAAAATTTCTTTGCCTTTGGTTTTCTGCAGTTTGAATATCATAAAAATAGGCATGGTAGTTTTGTTTATCCTTCTTGATGTTCTCTGAGCTTCCTGGATCTATGGTTTGGTTTCTGTCGATATTGGAAAATTTTTGGTCTTTTATCTTCACATATTTCTTCTCCATTCTCTCTTTCTTTTCCATTCTCTCTTTCTTCTCCTTTTCATTTTCCAGTACACATATGTTACATATTTTGAAATTATCCTACGGTTCTTGAATATTCTATTTTGTTTTTTAATTATTTTTTTCTCTGTGAATTTCATTTCTCTTAACCTATATTTAAGCTCACTGATAGTCTACTCAATCCTGTCAAAGGCCTTTTTCATTTCCATTATAGTACTTTTTTAAAATTTCTAGTATTTTCTTTTGATTTTTTTATTAGTTTCCATGTCTCTGCTTACATTACTCATGTTCCTACATTTTGTCTATTTTTTTATTAGAAACCTTAAGATATTAATCATATTTTAATTTCCCTATATGATAATTCCAACATCTGTTCTAAGTGTGTTTCTGATATTGCCTAGTCTCTTTAGAACATTTGTTTTCTTGCCTTTTAGAATGTCTTTTAATTTTTTGTTGAAAGCTGGACAGGATTTTTTTAGGAATAGAAACTGAGGAAAATAGGTCTTTAGTGTGTTTTTTTATGTTAATCAGGTTAGGAATTGGACTGTGTTTAATGTTTGCTGCACTTGTAGGGGCCAGAGGATTCAAATTCTTTTTGTGTTCTTGTCTTTGTCTCTGTTGCAGATTTGAGGCTTCCCTGAATACTCCTTCTCCTAGAGAGTCTGTGTCTTACAGCTCATTCAGTTTCATTCACTCTTACTGTATTGGATTCCTGTTTGGTGATAAGGGGTGAGGAGGAGGGGAAGCATGCTATTACTTTATGATTAAATCTTAGTCTTTTATTGCATCTATGTCCCTAGATGGTGACCTTCACAAGTATTTTTTAGCTCACCCTCTTTCAGTGAGACAGGAAGGCTAGAGGTAGCTAGAATGAGAGAATGTTCCTCCCCAGTGTGGGACAAGGTCTTTGTTATATAAAACACTCCAGGCATATTTCACAGTGGTTACTTTTCTCGTCCCTCTGCCAGAGCCTCAAGGGCAGCTTTTTCAGCATTTCACACTGGTGATGTTTCTGGAAATAAATCCCATGAAAGTGTGGGGGCTCCCTAAGTACCCAGGATTTTCTTACTCTCATGCTAGTCCATACTTAGGCTCCAGCAGTTAGTGATGATTACCATTTAATTGTTCCTACCAGTTAATGGCCCTAGTGGGTTCTGTTCCAGGTAAGCAAATTTTGACAGTGACTCTCTGCATTCACCTATCTATACAGATTAGGGGATGGCACTTTGTCCTATGACCTTAATTCTCTGATGAGTCCTTGAAAAGTTGTAGACTTTCAGTTTGCTCAACTGAAAGGACATAAATTATAAGGACAGGACTGACAACTTCCAAGATCTTTACATTTTGGGGCTAAAATTTGAATTCCCTGCAAAGTTTTTCTGTAAAGGGCTATATAGTAAATATTTTCAGCCTTGCAGGCCATATGGTCTCTGTTGCAACTAATCAGCTCCATTGTTGTAGTGTCAAAGCATCTAGAGCCAATACATAAATGAATGAGTTTGGTGGTGTTCCATTAAAACCTTATTTACAAAAACAAGGAATTGTCTGGTTTTGACCTGTAGGCATAAGTCTGCTGACCCCTAATTTAAAGCATGGATTGAAAATCCTCAAAGCTGGAAATTGGTTGATAGTTGAATTTGTTAAATGGATCAGTAAATAAGTGAATCTGTTTGCATATTAAAATGTCTTTAAGAAATGTGGTGATGGGGCACCTGGGTGGTTCATTTGGTTAAGCAGGCTGACTCTTGATTTGGGCTCAGGTCATGGTCTGTCAGGGGTGAGATCAAGCGTCCCTCTCCCTCCCCCGTGGCCCCTCCCCCAGCTCAAAAAACGAGTGTGCGAACATATGCATGCACACACGCACACACTTGCTCCCCCACTCAAATAAAAAATAAAATAAAAAATCTTTTTTAAAAAAAAGAAATTTGGTGATGTCACAGATATGCTTCTCTTTTTAAATTATCAGGTAGGAGAGTTTTAATAACCTATATACTTCTGCTGTTGCAACTTTAATCATAGGAGTTACTATATATACCCAAGTTCGAATAAAAGGGGGAATATAAGTCACTTACTTTTCTACTGAAATTACTTTTACTCTCTACTTTCCCAAATAATAATTGAGTCTAAGAAATACAAAGCAAACAGTGAGCTATTTCCATTTAATGACAATTTGAAAATGGTAATTTTCCAATGCTTGCAGTAAGAAATGTAATAAAACCTTAAGCACCAAGGATTCAAGTAACTGTATCCCTCAAGAGATCAGCATTTTGAAAAAATAAGAGGCCTTCACTGGGTTAAAGAGTTAAAGCTTCACAGGATAGAAGAGAAAAACAGCACTATCTAACCTCATGAATTTAAACTATTTGAAGAGGAAAAGTTATGTGAGTGAAAAGCGTAAATTTTAGCAACAAAAGTAATATAACGTATTTAAAGAACAGGATAGCCAATTTAGGATTTTACCTAAGTTAAAACTATCTAATGCCTACAGTAAAAATACAATATTTTTTGTGAAATCATTGATAGAATAAATTTTCTCAAACCCATAAAATGAGAAAATACTTCCCTATGAAACATGTAAAACATTATTCCCAAAAATTTCCCTTTCTGAATCTACAAATTTCCTCTCATATTGCAAATTAGGAAAAGACAGAATCTCAGGTGAGTAGTATTTAACTAAAATATTTTATGTATGCAATAAATTTGCTCTCTGCCAACTTCTCAGACCTGGATTCCACTTTGATTTATTGTTCTCGGGCTTCTGGGAGCTAATCTGTCTTTCCTGAAATTGCCTAAATCCTCTCTTACTTATTCATTACCTCAACAATTAGTTCAAGTTGCTAACATATATAAAGGGAGATGACAGCATAAGTCAGTAGATATCTGTTATCTGTTTCATTGAGGCTGGATGGTTCACTTCAATGACTACTCTCACTTTTTATCCAAGTTGGTATAAAGGGAAAGGCATTATAGGATGGCAGTAATTGAACTTTAGAATTCAGCTTCTAGAAAGCCCAATTCAGATTTTTAGCCAAGATCAATGACTTGTCATTTAAATTTTAAAATTTTTAGTCTTGCACATTCTTCTTAAGAATAATCTTTATTTGAATTATCTTTTTATTATTAGTGTGAATGGCTTTTACTTCTCCATTATATGTTGTAATTAGTTACTGCTGATATGTAGATATGGCTTTGAATGTTTATCCAGAATTACTTTATCAATAGCAAATGCTTATGTTAATTATTTTGGGTTTCCTCAATAGACAATCATTACTGTTATCACTAGAACATGGGGTTGTATGGAAGAAGTGAAAAGAGATGAAGTTGGAGAGTTTGTTGGGTACATAGCAGCCATGTTTTGATATGTGACTCCATCCCACTGGCCACAGTCGACTGAACCATGTGTAGATACTTGACACATGCTGAGTTAGTCACTCTCTTTCCTTGGAATTTAGAATTGGAACTGAAAAAAAATTCTCTGTAATTGTATACAACTATAACATGTGAAGTAAAAAGCTTTGTGGGAGTTATATAAAAAGAATATTGTGCATAGAAGATTTATACAGACTCTTAGAGAAAAGAAAGGACAGATAGAGTCCTGGCTGCTTTCCAGGTCTTCCCTGAGCTGGCTGCATTCCTGCCCTTGAGTTTTATGATACCCTTCTGTATCCTTATTACACTTTCCTTTCTTTTTGCTAAAGCTAGTTTGATTTGCTTTCTCTTACTTGCAACCAAATTACTTAAGATACTATGTCTTGCATTATCACAGCATCTTTACCGAATTCCATTATAATTATTTTTCTTTCCCTAGAGATTGTTGAAGTAAGTAGCTACAACTTAGGTTTTTTTAAATCCCCAGCACTGAGTCAGCACTCAATATTTGCAAAGTGATGTAAGAGAAAAGCTTGTCTACGTGGGAGACACAGCATGACAAAGCCTACCACAAAAGCATTCCTTCTCATATGGATATGTTTCTTTATTAACTGTTCATTTTTTAAACCTTAGAAGAGCTTTTCTTTTTTTTTTTTAAAGATTTTTATTTATTTGACAGAGAGATACATAGCGAGAGGAGAACACAAGCAGGGGAGTGGGAGAGGGAGAAACAGGCTTCCCGCCGAGCAGGGAGCCTGATGCGGGGCTCGATGCGGGCCTCGATGCGGGGCTCGATGCAGGGCTCGATCCCAGGACCCTGGGATCAGGACCTGAGCTGAAGGCAGATGCTTAACAACTGAGCCACCCAGGCGCCCCTTAGAAGAGCTTTTCACAAATTAAATTCACTGGCTACCCACTGGCTGAAGATGAGACTAAGTGTTCAGTGTAAAATTGTTCCACAGTATTTATGTATGGAAAATACTCTATTACACAAAGTTATCATCTTTCTTTACTGTACTAATTCTCAGAGCCTTTAACATGATATAGGCACACTGCAAATCTTCAAGAAGGTGATAAAACAGTCAGGGTTTCCCAAACTCTTTGACCATGGGATCCTTTTGCCACAATACTTCATAGAATTCATCTCAACAATAACAATGAAATTATCTGATTTTAAAACAAAGGACTAGAATAAGCATTTCTTCAAAGAAGATATATAAAAACAAGCACATGAGGGCGCCTGGGTGGCTCAGTTGGTTAAGCGACTGCCTTCGGCTCAGGTCATGATCCTGGAGTCCCTGGATCGAGTCCCACATCGGGCTCCCTGCTCGGCAGGGAGTCTGCTTCTCCCTCTGACCCTCCCCCCTCTCATGTGCTCTCTCTCATTCTCTCTCTCTCAAATAAATAAAATCTTTAAAAAAAATAAAATAAAATAAAATAAATAAAAACAAGCACATGAAAAGATGCTCAACATCACTAATGATTAGGGAAATGCAAATCAAAACCACAGTGAGATACCACCTCACATCAGTTAGGATGGCTACTATAAAAAAAACAAAAACAGTAAATAACAAATATGGGTGAGGATGTGGAGAAATTGGAACCCTTGTGCACTATTAGTAGGAATGTAAAATGGTACAGCTACCATGGAAAACAGTATGGTACTTTCTCCGAAAATTAAAAATAGAATTACCATATGATCCAGCAATTCCACTTCTGAGTATTTACCCAAAATAATTGAAAACAGATTCTCAAAAAGATATTTGTATACCCTTATTCATATCAGTATTATTCATAATATTAAAAAGGTAGAAGCAACCCGACTGTCAGTCTACGGATGAATAGATAAACAAAATGTGGTATAAACATACAATTGATTATTATTCAGCCTTAAAAAGAAAGGAAATTCTGACACATTACAACATGAATATGAACAGTCAAATTAATAGATACAGAAAATAGAATGGTACTTGTCAGAAGCTAGGGGCAGAGAGGACTAGGGAAATGTTGTTTAATGGATATAGAGTTTCAGTGTTACAAGATGAAGAGGTTTGAAGATTGGTTGCACAACAGTGTGAATTTAGGTGACATTACCGAACTGTACACTTAAAAATGGTTGAGGTAGTAAATTTTATGTTATGTGTTTTTTATCGCAATTAATGTTTTTTTAAACTTCACAGAACAGTGTACTCAGAAAAAATATTTTTAGAAATAGTGCCAAGACAATTTCATGGTGTGTTGCTCCCAAAAGCACATACATGGGAGCAAAGCCATTCTTACACAAAGAAATGGTGGTGGTTAACTTTCCTATTCTTTGAAATTTCCAGCATAGTTAATTTTAGGATAATCAGTATAATGTAGTACCCACTTTTTTCCTCTTACTTGAGAAGGGGTGAAAATTGCACGGTTACATTTTGTTTCCTGATGGATAACTTTTAACATTATATTATTATGTTGGCATCTTCTTTCCATCTTTATATATATGGTGTGCAAGAATGATGACATGGAGAGATGATTTGGGGCTGATAAATAACAACCATCTCCCTCAATCTACTTGATCTTTACTTAACTCCCCTAATTTACTACCCACAACACATAGTCCCAAGGAAACTTGTAAGGATCTAGCATTGGTAGGTAAGGTGCTAGCTACCTTAGGTTTGGGGGAATTTATTTTATCTGAGCAAAATCCTCTGAATCTCCAAAGCTTCTCTTTGACTTCTGATCACATATTCTAAGAGACAATAAAAACTCAGTTTGCTATAAATCTACTGCTGCCACTTGCAAGCTTTCATCCCATCACATAATCTCTCAGTAGTTGTTGTCTTCTCTAAAACCTGGGGCCAGTACCAGAACAACCTTCTTGCAGCTACCCTGAAGAGTAATGAATAGAAATGAGTTATAAATATAAAATGATGTATAAATCTTTTAGCACCAGAGACTTGGGATGTTTTAAGTGCACAAAGGACAAACTAATAAGACTATCAATCCTGTTTCCAATGTATAGACATTTAAGAAAGTGGGTTACCATCCATCCCTGGCTCTTAGAGCCTCAATTTAAAAAAAAAAAATCTATGATTTCCATCAGTGTAGAGAAATGTGCCCTTTTGTCTTTCTTTCTGGAGCTAATTTAATGAATTTTCCTATAAATGCTAAGGCCATGTAAGATGGGGTTACATTTTATCTGCATTGTAGCTAGACTCATTATGGATGGTTTTCTTAATTCAGAGAGTATTCAGGTCTACAGAGATTCTACTCTGCTAGCATCTGTCTACATCAGAAGCATCAGACTGAGTGAATATTAATGTTGAGGTTGTTTGCATATTACATAGCTAACATACTGAAAGAAAACAATTCAAATTAAAAAGAATCAAGGCTGACAGTTTTAAAACCTTAATGGGGTGCTGTTTTTCACTGTGTTGAGTTTAATATTGAATAACTTGGTCTTCATTAAGGACCCAATCTTTAAAATTACATTTCTCTGGGGGTTCAGAGAATATGATAAAAGTTGACTAATAATCTCTCTCTTGTTGAAGTAGTGAGCAATTCTCAACTGTGCCCAATTCCATTTATGTAACATTTTCAGAAACAATCTGTAGGCTTATACCCAGTAAAATTTTACTTGTAAGTAAGAAATCCATGTTAAAGGGGCATCTGTGTTTGTGTGCAACTAATTTAAGGGTCTTTGCATAGAACCTCCTGAAATGGAGTTAATAAAAAAGAAAACCATTTAACTAGTAGTCCTAAAACCAAAAGTATGTTTCTAGTCTATTAGAAGAAGAATGTGTTGGCCCCAACCAGCTGAATCATTACCACACTCATGCAGTACACTGGTAATTTGTCTTCAATGTCTGGCACTCTGCTTTTTGAGGAAATATGGGAAAGGAGATGCATGTCCCTGCAGGTCTAGTCCCTGTAGCTAGGTTGCTGGAATCCCACTCCAAATACATCTTCTTCTCAACCTCCCATTCATATACTGTTTTGGAATCCTAGAGGAAATGTTTCAGTCATTGAGGGCAATGAGATAGGAATAAAGACATTTTTCTCTTATTTTCCTTTATGAGCCTGAGAAACAGCATTCATACAGCTTTCTTAGGTATAAAAGAAATAATGAAGTAGACTAGCTTCCTCTTTTTTGCTGGAAATTACAATTAAGTTGAGAAAACTCTTCCCAGAAGAAAGAAGTGAAATATTCTTCATTTCTAGTTTCCTTTTTCTTCCTCTTTCACAGAGCTTCCCTTCCCTCTGACTAGCTTATCCACAAGGAGATAGGTGCAAAGTTATGTAATATAGACAGAACAGTGGCTGTAATTAAGGAAAGGACCTCATGGAAGCCATAATTTTACAAGTAAGCAAACTTACTCTGTTACCAAGTGCCTTCTCCAAGGCCAGGTTGAGCCATCTTCTCATTTGAGTCAAATCCATGTATATGTGTAGTCAGAAGCAGACGCAAATAAAAACCACAACAAAGGGGCACCTGGATGGCTCAGTGGGTTGAGCATCTGCCTTTGGCTCAGGTCATGATCCCAAGGTCCTGGGATTAAGCCCGATGTCCCGCTCTCTGCTCAACCGCGAGTCTGCTTCTCCCTCTCTCTCTGTGCCCCTCCCCCGCTCATGCTCTCTCTCTCTCTCTCTCTCTCCCCCCCTTCTCAAATAAATAATAAAATCGTAAAAAAAAAAAAACACAACAAAAATTAAAAAGCCGAAAGTACTGTGAAATACTCAGTTTCCCCCTGGACAGACAGCTAGGTATTAGCTGGACATTATCGGAGGCCATTGTGGATTAAATACCTCATATCCTTTCCCCATTTCAGCATCACCACCTAGATAAATGAAGCCTTCCTAATTCCCAATAAATCATCAGTGACTTTTCTTCTTCAAAAAAAGTAAGTCTTCTCATTATCATTTCAAACTAAAGAGCCTGTTAAAATACTAGGTACTTCCCTGCAGAGATGCATTAGGTTAGGGAATAATAACAGGCAATCTCTGAACTCTAGATTTGAAAGAGTTTAAGTGATCACTATAAAAATATTTTCAATTAGCAAAAAAACACTCCATTGGTATTTGTGAATCATCTCTGCCATTTCTGATTAAGGTGTTCTTCTTTCTAGTGATTCTTGAGTGGAAAGAGGTCGATGGACACATTTAGACGCACACATTCACAAGAAACCTGACTTCTGAGTCCTAGTATGTTCAAAAGACTTTCATGGATAGTCTTGAAGACAAAAAAAAATTGTTTTAAGTTTAAAAATCAACTTCAAAACCCAATTTTTAAAGTATCACAGATTAATTCCTTCTCTTCTGACCTGATCAAATCTTTGGTGGCCCAGCTACACAGTAAAGGCTTATCATAATCCATTTGGCACAGACTAGCCCCCTATAATTACAGCATTAAAATGTTTTCTAGGCTTCATACATTCGTTAAGAAAAGATCAGTTTGAGGAATAATGATAAATTATCATTCAAAGAAAAAAACTTTTACCTTCTGAAATACAAGTCTTTGGGACTTCTCACAGAAATGGCTCTTTCTCACAGCATCTTGTGGTTAGGGCAAAATCAGTGTTGGTAGTAGCAACATAAACTTTATTATTCAATGACCTGGGTAGAGAGATGGTTCTCTCTAGTTTCAGGGAGGGAAAAATGCCAGGACCACAAGCACTCCCAAATGAAAGACTGTTTGCACTTATTATAGGAGTTGGATGATGTTTCAGGGCACAGATGCCAGGAGTTTTGTTTTGGTTTCTTTTTAATTTCATCATGCTTTTAAAACCATTTTTCTTTTTACAGCCTCCTTTAATGCCTTTGAAAAGATCCATTCTCCTGAGTCATCCAAGAAGACTGAGAACAGTATGAGCTTTGAGCTGAACAGAAGACTCCTTCCTTGGACTGGTGAGAGGTGGTTCTCTAAGTGCCTTATGTGTTCAACATTCATTTAATTCCACTCACACTGTACCCCCACTGGTACTGAAGACAAATAGCGCTGCAGTCTTTGGGTACAGCCTCTGTTTACTTCTGATACAGCCAAGGATATACTGCTCAGAATCTGAGAACTATAAAAATTATTTTGGAGAAGAAATTTTTGGCTCTCTACCTCCGCTTTCTCTTAGCCACGGAGAAGGAGGGTCACAGTAATGGTTAAGATAGTTGAAACAAGGAGAGAAGGCATACAAAACCTGAATTCCCCCTTAACCTGACTTCAGATACCCTATTAAGTAAAGTTAATTACAACTGTTACTTATCAAGCATGGCAGATCCTCCCCTTCCCAACCACCACACCAGTATCCCCTCAGCCCTTACCATCCTGCCGACTGCTGGCATCTGCCTGTCTTTGCATTTGGGCTTTCTCTGGACTTACTGTTTTTATTAATTTTTTAATTTTTTTTAAAGATTCTTTATTCATTTATTTGAGAAAGAGAGAGAGAGAATGCGAGAGGGGGGAGGGTCAGAGGGAGAAGCAGACTCCCCGCTGAGGAGGCAGCCCAATGTGGGACTTGATCCTGGGACTCCAAAATCATGACCTGAGCTGAAGGTAATCCCTAGTCTTTTTTTAAGATTTTATTTATTTATCTGAGAGAGAGCAAGAGAGAATGCATGGGAGGGGGAAGGGGTAAAGGAAGAAGAAGACTCCCCGCTGAGCAGGGAGCTCAACGTGGGACTCAATCCCAGGACCCTGGGATCATGACCTGAGCCGAAGGCAGACACTTAACGACTGAGCCACCCAGACATCCCCCTTCTCTGAACTTACACTCCTCAACGCCTTTACTCCCCCATACATACATGAGGCCAGAAATGCCAGGAACTAAATGCCTCCCTATAAGAACAGCCTTTGACCAGTAACTGACAGAACTTGGTATGTAGATATCTTAGTGCCCTTGTCCTTCAGTTGGGATGTCTCTGAGGTGTTGTTCTACTCCACATCCCAAGGTTCCCAGTGAGATTAAGCTCCAGTTGCCCACAGTAGTAATAACACAACTTTGTTATCAAGATTCCATTGTTTGTTTCACTTCCCTACTCCTCTACTGTGTCTCCCTCCTGAGATCACACCCTCAGTAAACTACTTGCACTTGAATCTATGTCTTTGGGTTGGCTTCTAAGACACAGTTCGGGGATACAGACTCTAAAACATGAGCTGCTTTGTTAGGTGAGATTTATATACACACACCCCACCCTCTTTTATACACTGCCACTGAAGGATATTAGCCTTTTGTGGCAGCTTTTCCCCTTATGATTAAATTTTACTTGATTTCATTTGAATATGAATGTCAGGGCTGGCCTCTGCCTCATACCCCAAAACCTGCTTCAGTTCTCCCTGAACTGTGTTGATGGGTGTTCTGATGATGACCACCCCTACTACCCTACCCATAGGTTTAGTTTCACTCAACTTCTGAGTCCTCATAAAGGTCTTTCAACCCCACCCCACCCCCACCACACATGTACACATACACACACACACACACACATACACACACACATACACACAGATCAAGGAGTTCTTAACATTTTTTATGCTATGAAACCCTTTGGCAGCCTGTGGATACATCTCAGAATGTTTTTAAATTGATAAGATATAATATATAGAATTACAAAGAATAAGAGTTACAATGAAATACGATTGGTAACCTGGACTACAGATAAGAGTATATTCCTGTATACATATATACTGGCTCAAGGAACTTCGGCCTTTATCATTTCTCTTCATTTCTCCCATAAGGCAGTGGGGCGTATAATTAAATCATGATCTCGCACAAGTTCTGACTTCAGGACTCCTCATGCTCTCAAGTACCAAGATCAGAGCGAAGATTTTGTACCCCAAGAGATAAGTCCTGCTTATCCATGTTGCTTCCGACTTAATGTCTTACATCTGCCCTGTTTTCCCTTTTCTAGGTAAAACCCACTCATATTTGTGCTTCTTTTATGGATTGTTCAGTTACCTGGCTTAGCTTTCTGCCCTGACATGAGATTCTTGCCTGCCTTGGATTCCTGCTTAGTTCTGGGCCACAGATCTTTCAATATTTTCTCCAGTATACCTCCTCATTATACCTCTAGCTCCCTGGCTGAGGCCCTCTTGATTATGAACAGAGATACCATTTATGATATCTGTAATTTTTTCTGTAAAGTGCTTCAGTATAGCCTACATGATACAAATGTGTCAGTTTTATTCTATCCTTAAGAGTAATCTGTAATCCTCATCAGAATTCCATATCCTAGGAATGGTGAGGTAAGCATAAGAAAGGCCATTCCAGGGATGGCTGCTACAAATGTCTTAACTACCTTTGTCTCCCATCAACACTAGATTTTTCTAATTAGCATAATTAGTGGTAGAAATGGCTTTTCATTGGTGAATTTTATAGCTTGCTAATTAGGCCAAGATGTTAGAAATAGTTTGTCATAGGTGCATTTGCTGGTATTCAAGATGTATTTATTGGCTAAAATGCTTTAAAGACACTACCCATCTTTGAGTAAGTAAAGAATACGAATCCAACAAGCCCTTTACATTTGCCACTAATTGTGGCACATGTTTAAACCTAAACCTGGAACCCAGTTGGTATTCTGGAATATTCCTATCACCTCTTTAAAGTAGATGGTGCGTCAGTCCTACCACTACAATAATATTGTATTTTTCTCAGGTGTACAATTTATTCAAGTTACATATGGAAGCACCAGAAAGGACAGACTTCTAGGATTTCTTTAGTTTGGCATTATATGGCTCTTCTTGCCAGTGTGTGTAGAGGATTTGGTCTGAGACTTTCTTTTATTACCAAGTTGGACGGGAGATGCCAAACCTTACCTCTAAGTTTTGGTGATTCCTGAGAGCACCCAAAATGAGCCCAAGAATTAAGATGACCCATTGCCTTACCTCCTCATTCTAATCCTTAATCTCAGAGCAGTATAGATTTCCCATTATGCACAAGACCATCTTGTTGAATACCCTGGTGCCAACCATTCTCCATAATGAGGATTGGGAGTATTTCATTTCATTGGGCTTTCCTCTTTGGTCCCAACTCTGGTCTTGAGTGAATCTTCCCTGACCTTCATCTTGTCCTGGATGATAGGTTTCAGCTCTGTTAAGGCTATTGTTACCATTACTGGTGTCAAATACATTTAATTATTTATTCAACAATTATTAATTGAACACTTTCTATGTACCATGCAGTGTGTTAGACCCAGAGGATATTTCAGCCAATAACACAGGTGAGACCTTTGAGTAAAGGTGAATGAAAGAGTGAACAAATTGATAAAATAATTTCAATTGGTAATAAGTACTATGAAAAAATAAAATAGGATTATGGGGTATGGTATATAGCAGGGGGTTGGCTATTTAGGAAAGGATGATCAAAGAAAGCCACTCTGAGCAAAAATCGAGTAAATCTTTACAACTGAGCCATCCAGAGTTATAGGATTAGTAATCAGTGTGATTTTTCATGAAGCATGGCTCTGAGAACTCTAGAGTTCATTTTTAACCTTTTAGGAACAGCCAGATCTTTATCACTGCCTGTACATTGCCTCACAGTTAAACCAAACTGAAAGAATCTCTTTAAAAAACAGGATCCATTTCGCTTTCTTTGAAACTATATAATGCACAATTAGCACTTTGACTTTTTTCATTGAATTGATCAGTTGGATTAGTTTGTCTAAACTGATTGGTTTAGCATTTTATAGTTTACAAATAGACAAAGAAAATCAGTGAAAACCTGGCTTAACTTAATTAGTATTGATGAAGCCCTGAGAATCATGAAATCTGATGTTTAGAGATCAGTGTACACAGGAAGAAAATGAGTTCCAGAAAATTAACCCCAAAATGCTCACCTTACACACCAAAAGCTCTCATGTCTATGTGGCTGCTTGCCCATAAATGTTTTTCAAAGATTCTTGGCATTTACATCACACTTACTGTAAAATGGTTTGTCATGAATTGTTTTCAGTTTTTAAACATAAAAATAGAATGAGAATATTACAGTTAAAAATAAGATAATCACCAACCCATCTATTGCTATTAGTTTTATATTTACCTTTTGCATTTGGTGCATTAAAATATTTATGTTATTTTAACCATAGAGTGCATAAAATTTAATATCATGCTTTTGAACCTAGCATTATATTATATGCTTTTCCATCTTGCTATATAGTGTCTGTGTTTTGTTTAATGCCTATAAAATATTCCATTGAGCAGTTATACCCTGATTTAATTAGCAAGTCTCCTGTTTTAGCTATTTAGAGTTTTTAATTTACATTGTTATTTGAAAGATATCTTAAAGGATAAGATTATTCCAGAATTTGGATTATTTCCTTAGGCTAAAATCCCAGAAGGAGAATTATTATACCAAAGGATTTGACTAGTTTTAGAGTTCTTAAAAACTAAAACTGTGATAGCCTATAAAGTTTATACTAGTATTCAAAGCAGCAGTAGTATAGAAGGGTATCAGATTTAACACATACTTAGCAGCATTCATTTTCAAGGCTTTACTAATTAAGTGGGTGAAAAATGTTATCACTTTTTTATTGAACATTTACTTGTTGAATTTTCCCTTTTGTGAATTGTCTGTTCACATCTTTTTCCTGTTATTTGTTGATCTTAGAATTGACCTACTTGTTTGGGCCCTTTATAGATTAGAGATGTTCACCCTCAGGCATTTTTGCCACAAATATTTTTCCCAGATGGCTTTTTATTTTATTTTCTATAGAATATACAGAATTATTTGTCCGTCTTTTTCTTTGTGACTATTTCTTTTTCTCCTATGCTTAGAAAGTCAGCATCCTCCAAACAGGTTTTGATAAATGGCCAATACAATTCGATTCTGTTTCTTTATATTAGAAGCTTATTTATATAAAACTTTTCATTCATATTTAGTGTGGTGTATATGTTCTTTTTATTGTTGCCCATTTGCTAAAAAAAAAATTATCCCAGTTTTATGTATTATCTTTGCTTTTCCTTTCTTAAAGACATAAAAGGACTTTTTGTTTATATATAAATTTATATACAATATGTTCTATATATTTTAATAGCTTTATTGAGGTATATAGTTGACATACAATAAGTGGCACATACTTAAAATGTATCACTACCATAATCAAGATAATGAATATATCCATTCCCCTCCAAAAGTTTTCTTGTACCCTTTTGTACTCTCTCTGTCTTGTCCCTCACAGTGCCTTACTCCCATCCCCAGGTAACCACGAGCCACTATAGATTAGCCTGAATTTTTTAGATTTCCCTATAAATAGAATCATACAGAGTGTATCCTTTCAGTCTGGCTTATTTCACTAAGCATTAGTATTTTGAAATTTATCTATGTTGTATTGTGTATCAATAGTTCATTCATTTTAGTTGCTGACTAGCATTCCTTTGGATGGATATACCCCAGGTTGTTTATCCATCCCTCTGTCAATGGACATTTTGTTCATTTCATGTTTTTAGCTATTACAAGTAACACTGTAACGCAGTTATGAACATTCATGTACAAGTCTTTGTATAGATGTAAGCCTTCATTTCTCTCAGGTAAATATCTAAGAGCAGAATGGCTAGATCATACCATCACTGTGTGTTTAATTTTTTAAGAAACTGTCAAACTGTTGCCAAGTCTCTTTTCTCATATCATATTCCCACCAGCTGTGTATGAGAGTTGCAATTCATCCACATCCTCATAACAGGTGGTATGATCAGTCCTTAAGCTGTTCCTAGTGGGTGTGTAATGGTATCTCATTGTGGTTTTAATTTACATTTCCCTGATCATTATCGATGTTGAGCATATCTTCATGTGCTTATTTGTTATCTGTGTATAAAAGTATAGAATAATGATGTTCCCTTGATGAATTTACCCTGTTATCATTATGAAATAATCTTCTTTTTTCCTTGGGAATATTCTTTCCTCTGAAATTTTTGATTTTAATATAGCTGCTCAAGTTTCATTTGGGTAGTCTTAACATGGAATACTTTTTCATTCTTTTAGTGTCAATCTATTTGTGTCTTTATATTTACAGTATATTTCTTAAAACTTTTGAATTTTTACCTACTCTAACAATCTCTAACTTTTAATTGGGACAATTAGAACTTTTCATATTTAATATAATTATTGATATGGGTTAGTTGAAGTCTGTCATCTTGCTTTTTGTTTTCTATTTGTCCAAACTATTCTTTGTTCTCTTTTTCCTCTTTTTCTGCTTTCTTTTGGATTAAATATTTTTTATTCTGTTTTATCTTTGTCAGATTATTAGTTTATAATTCTGTTTTCTTATTTTAGTGATTGCTTTAGGGTTTATAGTACAGGTCTTTAATAGATCTCTTTCTACTTTTAACTGTATACCACTTACTATAACTGTACATAACCTCACATACAGTTTAAAAACCTTACCATGGTATATGTGTATTTCTCCCTGCCAGGTCAGTGTGTGTATGTGTGTGTGTGTGTTTCCATAATACATTTTTATTATTTATAGAACAGTGAATTATCTTTTTTATTGTAGTAAAATATGCATAACATCAAATTTGCCATCTTAGCCATTTTTAAATGTACAGTTCAGTGGCATTAAATACATTCATGTTGTAGTGAATAATCATCACTATCTTATCTCCAGATTTTTTTTATCATCCCAAGCTGAAACCCTGTACCCATTAAACAGTAACTTCCCATCCCCCTCCTCCCCAGCTCCTGGTGACTGCTATTCTACTTTCTGTCTCTATGAATTCGACTATTCTAGATTCCTCATATAAGTGCAGTCATACAGTATTTGTCCTTTTTCATCTGGCTTAATTTATGTAACATACTATTTGCAAGGTTCATCCAAGTTGGAGCACATATCAGAATTTCTTCCTTTATAAAGCTGAATAATATTCCATTGTATGTATATACCATATGTTGTTTACCCAGTCACCTGACAATGGATGTTTGGGTTGTTTCTACCTTTTCGCTATTAGAAATAAGGCTGCTGTGAACATTGGTGTACAAATTTCTGTTGAGTTCCTACTTTCAGTTCTTTGGAGTATATACCCAGAAATGGAGTTGCTGGGTTATATGGCAATTCTATGAAAAACAGTTAACTATATTTTGAAAAGATTTACATAAAAATTTAAATTGTGACTTCAATTTTTAGACCTTCTATATTTACCCATGTAGTTACCATTTCTGGAGCTCTGCATCCCTTTGTGAAGATCCATATTTCTGAATGTTGAACTTTAGAATAAAATTGTCAAATTCTGTAAAAATACCATTTGAGATTAAGAATTTAATTCCAGGTTATCTAAAACCTAACTTGGACAGAAAAATAAGAAAATAATCACTCTTTCCATCTGACAATATGTCACAATTTTTTATTTATTTAGGTCCTCTTTTCAATGTACTGATAAAATTTTGCAGTTTTACCTATTCATTTTCTACACACTCTTTCTTAAGTTTATTCCTTTTATTGCTTTTAAGGGCAATATATTTCTATTGAATAGATCTTTGTAAAATTATCTTTTATTTCTCTATTATGAAGTTACAGAGTATTGTTGACTTCTGGGTATCAAATATTGTTACCTTGATTAAGCTTTCATTAAGACTAGAGATTGTTATTTTTAGCTGAATGCCTTGGAGTATAATCAAATCATCTCAAAATAATTGCAGATTATTTTCTTTTACTCCTATTTCTTTTACATGGCTTACTACATTAATAAAAATTTCCACAATGCTACTTTATCAGAACAGTGAACACATATTTCTTATTGTTGTCCCTGAGTTTACAGGGACTTCCTCTAGAGATCTGTTATTAACTATAATGATGGCAGGTTTATGATAAAGACTATTAATTATATATATAAATGGAAAAATCTTCTATTTCCTTAAAAAGTACCTTTCAATATTCAATTTTAGCATATGCCTTTCTGCAACCGTTGTATTATCAACATAATTACATTAATACATGTCCTTATGTTTTATCATTTCTGCATTTCTGAGATAAGCCCTGCTTTACAGTCGTGGGTTATTTTCATATTACATTGTCATAGTCTCTGTGTTTGTATCTTTTTTAAGGTGTAAGTAATGTGCATCATTGGTTTTAGGTATTTTCTGTAAAGAAGCAGAGAACCTCCTGCTACTCCACAACTAGTCTTGAGGGAAGAAAAATCCACAAGAAAAAAAAATGGGTGATGGCTTTATTTTATGGGGGATTCTTTGGTAGCGTTTTTCTTACGCATAGGTGTAAGAGATTACATTCCTTAAAATTACGGTGATTAGCATAACCGTGACTGGCAAATACAAGGTCTAGCTTTGAAATGGGAAATTTAGGTAAAGTCATTGAAAACAGGTTTCTGCCCATCCCCTTGCTGCCCCTACAGCCAAAAAACCAAGGCATTAAATCGACTTTTAGGACTGTAACAGACTCCTCTCTGCAGTCCCCACGTGGGCCTGTCTATACCGTCTGGGCAGAGTGGGAAGGAGTGGCAAGAAATTGCTGAAACTTTAAAATACACATTTTTAAGCTAACATCTCAAAACCAAGGTTCACAAAAAAAATAACTCTATTGAGAAATTTCTCTAAAAGTGAAAAATAAAACAATCCCGTCTCTTAATTTACCACCGTCTTCCATGCTTTCCTTTTACTCTGTGGCAGTTTATTGGAAACAGGAATTGTGGTTTTAGTTCTGTGGTGTTGTTTTCTTTTGTTTTGTCTTTGTCGTCACATCCCCAGGGCTGAGGTCACATTAAGCATTTTATAAGTAACCTGAATAAATTAAGAGAAAAACTGGGCCATGATAGGTAGGTACTAAAGATGAACAAAATGGGGTGTGAGATACAGTATGGCAGCAAGTGAAGCAATTGGAGGACAGTATTTTTTGTCCTTTGAAATGAAATAAAATAAAGAAAAAATATTATTTTCTGTGCTGTAACTTTAACAAAGTATATTACTTGTGTCCATTTATTTTACACTGATAATTCAGGCACTTTTCTTTATAAACCCAAATGTAGTTTCTTTGGCAATTGAAGTTACAGGGATAACATCTCCTTTGTTGACATAAACCATGGGAACTTCAGTTGCATGATCTCATTATCTGATTACAGCTGTGACTTTGAAGTAATCGCTCTGAATGAGCACTTTTGGAAGAGTTGCTGCTCACAGGCCAAGCCCCAGGTTGCCGAAGAGGATTTGCAAAGGTATTTGTGAGCCCGGTTTTTCTTTTGGCTTTCTTCTGCTCTATTTCATTAGCGCTTCATTTAGTTTCTCATCAGGCAAGAAACGACCGTGGGATTGATTTTAGTTCTACAAAGAGTGCTCAGGCAATATTGCTTTACCAGGTGGTCACTGGGAGCGCACCAGCGGATGCTACCGTGCATTGCTGCACGGGATCGCTGACACGTATGGAGTTCAAGCCTAGCCAGTCCTCTTAAAAACGAATTTCAGGACGAGCATGAGAAACTCATTATGTTTCACTCACATCTTTGAAAACGTGACTTGTTTGCCCTTGGTAAGTAGCAACTTTTATTCTTAGAAAATAAATTTGAAGTAATTATTATAGGATCTGGGGGTTTTCACTCATTCTCGGGCACTAGTCTATGGACCATCTCCATTAAAATCATGTAGGAAGCTATTTATTTTTTTTTAAGTTTTTATTTTTATTTTATTATTATTATCTTTTTGCCATGCCACAAGGTGTGTTTTATTTTCATTAAACATACAAATAATTTGCTATAATATCCCAGGGCAAACCGGAGAATTTGGCAGTCCGATTGGGGGGTGGTCCCCTCAGAGACCCGCAGGCCGGTGGCGTCAGCACCAAGTGCCCGGGTTCACAGTGCAGCTTGTCGCTCGTGTCCATCTTGCAGGTGGCTCTTCTTCCTCCACATCACGACTGGGGTGTCTCGCAGATGACGAGGGTGGGGAATCCTCTAGGTTCTTAGGAAATTTCACTCCGCTTCTCCTGCTCAATGGTCTCTTTGGTCGGCAGGGTGTTCTTCTCCTGCGTCTCCATTTTCTTCAGCTTGGCCTTATCGAAGCTGGAGGTTTCCCCCATGTCTGGCTTGTCTGCCATTTTCTTAAAGCGATCCGTGGAGTTCCGCTCCGAGCCCGGCGCCTGGTGCTCCCAGTTGCGTTGCTGCACCAAGAGACCTTAAGTTTTTATTTTAATTCCAGTCAGGAAACATACAGTGTAATATCAGTTTCAGGTGTACAGTATAGTGATTCAGCACTGTACATCACCCCCTGCTCATCAGGACAAGCGCCCTCCTTAATCCCCATCACCTGTTTCACCCATCCACTCCCCTCCCCTCTGGTAACCAGCAGTTCTCTGTAGTTAGGAGTCTGTTTCTCGGTTGGCCACTCTCTGTTTTTTTCCCTTTGCTCATTTGTTTTGTTTCTTAAATTCCACATAGGACTAGAATCATGTGGTATTTGTCTTTCTCTAACTTATTTCACTTAGCATTATACGCTACTAAAATCATGTGAGAAGATATTTAAAACAAAGAATTTCTGAGCTTTTGTTTTATTAAAATAAAAATCCACATTACCAAAATTCACCATTTTAGCCATTTTAAACTGTATAAGTGAGTGGGGTTTTTTGGATATTTACAATGTTGGCAACCATCACTGCTATCTCATTCCAGAATATTTCCATCACCTCTTAATTCTATACCTTCAAATTCCTCCCTTCCCTCATCCCTTAGCAATCACTATTCCACTTTCTACTTGTACACATTTGCTTATTACGGACTTTCCCGTAAATGGGATCATGAAATATGTGAAAGCCTGATGGCCAGAAGGAACATAGGAACCATAGCACATGGTGCAGAGCAGGTGAGAAAACTGAATGGTCACTGAAACAACACTGTATCTAAGGGAAGGTGGTACAAAGTACCTTTGGTTTCCCAAGAAGCAGGAAGGCAGGTGGCCTGAGGACCACCAGAACCATAGCACATGGGCAGACAGGTGTTCTGAGGGTCTCTCTAGGGCACCATCAGGAGGAAATTATGTAAACAGAAGGAGCCACAGTTCCGCAGCATGCAGACACTCTAAGGATCCCAGGAATCCCAAGGAACAAGCAGGCTAGTGACCAGATGGGTCCCCAGGATATCAGTGCTATGGAGGAAAGATGACCTAAAGTGCTCTGGATTCTTCAGCAGGGGGAAGCCCAGAACCACAGTATGTCTACCAACTGGTGCAAGGAAGTTTTTCCCAAAGACACCAGGGTAAGGATACAACCCTGGTCAGAACGAACTACACTTTGTATCATTCTGCCAGGCTTGCAACCCAGAGGGCAGGCAGGCTGCTAACCACACGAGCACTCAGAACATATGTGCACTGCAGGGAAGACAGCCAAAGTGATCTTATATCACCAGTGAGGGGACAGGCTAATGGCTGGAAGGACAACTAGAAATGGTACAGGGGTGGCTGGTGGTCAGAAGGTTCTGCAGGGGGACTGAGGCAAAGATGAGGCTCTGGGTGAAAGGAACTACAGTTCCCCAGCACGTGGGCAGGCCTGTGGCCCAAGGAATCCCAGGAGAAGAGCAGGCTAGTAACTTGATGCCTCTCACCACCACCCTACCAACCACCAGCAAGCAGCAGGACAGGTGGCCAAAAGTTCACCCATTTCTCCAGTGAGGGAGAGAGCTGGCAAGTGTAAGAACTAAAGAAACCCAAGCACACTTGCAGGCAGTGGTTCTCTGGAGGCATCAATATGAGTACAGGATGGCAGCCAATAGGAGTCAGGTTTTTCTCAGAATATGGGGAAGCCTGTGGGTATAGGGATCTTTGAACCTCAGGTGGTAGATAGGCTGGTACCTGGATGTTTCTCCTCCCTCCAGCCTCACAAGGCATCAGTGCCCTGCAGGGGAGGTGGCTGAAAGTGCTCTTGGTTCCGTAGCAAAGTGGAAGGCTGACAGCCTGAAGTACGTGGGAACCCCAGTGCTAGGTCGGGCTAGCACAGGGGAAGTTGCATGAGACATCATTCTTAAGGATCTCCGGTGGGCAGGAAGAGCCATGTTAACCCAGAACACCAGCAGGCATGTGGCCTAAAGTATCCCCACAACCCCACCATATAGACAGTCTGGTGACAAATAGGCCTACAGAGCATCAGTGTGGTGGAGGGAAGGTGGATAAAAGCTTTTCTGTTTTCACATTAACGGGGAAGGTGGTGGCTTGAGGACCACTGGAAGCCTGGAACATACAACCAGTGCACCGTCTTGAGAAAACTCCAGTGAGTGAAAGGAGACATGGTTTCGCAACATGAAAGCAGGCTTTGGTATGGAGGATCCCAGGAACGCCAGGATGTAAGGAGGCTAGTAATTGCATGGGCCCCAACTATCATTGCTCTACAAGGGAGGTGGCCTAAGGTGCTCTCCCTTCTGCAGCTAAGGGGAAGGCTGATGGCTGGAAAAAACCAGAACCATAGCACTTCTTTAGGCTGGTGTCCAGAAGGTTCTCCAAGTGACCAGGCTGAGGATAAGATGGTGAGCAAAAGGAGCCATACTTCTTTAGCACAGGGACAGGTTTGTGGTCCAAAAGATACTCAAAAGCACAGGGAGCACAAACCAGCAATCAGACGGGCACACAGTGCATCATCATTGAACTGTAAGTAAGGTAGCACAGAGTGATTTCAGTTCCCCAGCAGTGGGGATGGCTGATGGCCTGAAGGATGTAAGGAACGATATATAGCACATGGGGGTGGGTCAGTGCCCAGATATTTGTCCCAGGGCACTGTCACAAGAAAAGGACGTAACTAAAGGCAGGCTTGTAGCCCAAAAGATCTTAGAAATCCCTAGGTATGGGCAAGCCAGTGACCAGATGGGCTCTCAGAGAATCAGTGTAGTATAGTAAAGGTGGCTTTAAGTTCATCCCTCTTCCCTTCAGGGGGAGGGAGGGTGGGTTTAAGGACCACCATAAAGATAGCACAAGGATGGGATGGAACCCAGATGGTTCTTTGGAAGCACCAGTGAGAGGATACTATGGTAGCCTACAACAGCCATACTTCCACAGCACCCAGACAAATTTGTGAGTGAACGGATCCCTGGGACCTCAAGGAGTGGGTAGGCTAATGACCATATAGCCCATCCCAAGAATCATCACACAGCAGGGAAGGTGACTAAGTGGGCCTTTGGTTCCCCGGCAAAATGGAAGGCTGACGGCCTGAAGTGTACTGGAACCCTAGCTCTAGGGTGAGCTGATGCCGGGAAGGTTACATGACGCACTGTTGTCAAGGTATTACAGTGGATAGAAAGAGCCACGTTTCCCCAGAACACCAGCAGGCTACGGCCTAGAGTATCTCCAGAACTCCACCATGTGGTTACGCACTGGAGGAAAAGTGGATGAATTTTTTTTTTATTTCCCCAGCAAGGGGGAAGTTAAAAGCCTTAGGGATTATTGGAACTCTAGCCTGGGTGACCAGAAGGTACCACCCATGCACCACCTTGAGGAGACTACGGTGAGCAAAGGGGGCCATAGTTTTATAGCACTAAGGCAGACTTGTGGACCAGAGAATCCTGGAAAGGTGAGCAGGGTAGTGACCAGATAGGCTCCCAGTGCAACAGCACGGTACTTGGAAGATGTTCTAAAGTGCTCTCCATTCCAACACAAAGGGAAAGCCAGTGGCCAGAAGAATAATCAGAACCATAGCACGTGTTCCTGTGCTGGTACCTGGATAGCTTCTGCAGATGGACCAGGGCGATAATACAGTGAGCGAGAAGAGCCACACTTCCCTAGGATGTGGGCAGGCTTGTAGCCCAAAGGATCCCAGGGGGAGGGCAATTAGTGATGGAAGGATTCCTGAGGCACCAGTGCCATGAAGGGAAAGTGCCTGAGATTTCACTCAGTTGTCCAGCAAGCCAAAAGGCTAGTGGCCCAAAGGAATATGGAACCCAAGGGCTATGGCAGGCTGGTGCTTGGAAGTCATCCAGAAGGGCCCTAAGGGCACCAGCGTGAGGCACTGATGTTGGCCAAAGGGGACCAAGATTTCTCAGGCTATCATCAGAACAGTGCATGCAAAGACCCCCAAGCTTGCTTCGTGAGCATGCAGGCAGAGTCCTGTATGAGACCCTACAGCTGGTGCTGAGACAGGATGGAGACTAGAAGACATCCAGAACCTTAAAAGGACAGACAGTATTTTGGCAACAGATTCCATGGGGTCTACAGTGCAAGGATCGTATGGTGGCTGAAGAGACTCTGTTTATCCTAGCTCGGAGGCCATATGATAGTCTGCAGGAGCCTGTAACCAAGCGTGCAAATAGGCAAATGACCTGAAGGGCCTGGCCACCCTGGAGGAAGGGTAACCAAAAGTATTCTTACTTCCCCAGCAAGCAGGAAGGCCTGGCCAGAAGGAACACCAGGTAGAGTCTTTAAGTAGACATGCTGTGTTCAATTCAACACATATTTAGCTCCCTGAATAGGGTGTTTCCTGCCTTCCAGGTGTGTGTATTATAAAACTTGATACAAAATGTGATTTTTAAAATAAATCCATAATGATTGCTAATAAATGCACTGGAGCAGTGTTTATCATACTTTAATGTGCAGATAAATCACATGGAGAGCTTGTTAGACATTCTGATTTACTAGGTCTGAGGCAGGGCTTGAGATTTAACGTATTTAATAAGCTCCCAGGTGATGCCAGTGCTGATTGACCATTTTGAATAGCAGAGAGCTGGAGCTACAGATCCAGTAGCCAGCCACATGTGGTTAGTTAACGTAATAAAAGTTAAATAAGTTTTAAAGATTTTATTTATTTATTTTGAGAGAGAGAGAGTGCGCAAGCAGGGGGAGGGACAGAGGGAGAGGGAGAGAGAATCTCAAGCAGATTCTAGGCTGAGCGCAGAGCGTGATGTGGGGCTCGATCCCACGACCCTGAGATCATGTCCTGAGCTGAAACCAAGAGTCGAATGCTCATTTGACTGAGCCAGCAGGCACCCCATATTTAAATAAATTTTAAAATTTCATTCCTCAGTCTCACTAGCCACATTTCAAGTGCTCGATAGCCAGATGTGGCCAGTGGCTACCATACTGGACAAACAAAGATATAGGACATTTCCATCTTTGCAGGTAGTTCTCCAAGTAATAAATGACCATGTATTTTGGAGCATTTCAAATAAGTCTTTGTGAATTTTGTCTGGACCTGGAAATGTAAGTAGGATTATGATGGAAGAAACATTTAATGTGGAAATGAATACTAGAAGGCAGCTATGGGCATTCAAAATAAACGAGGCTCTGGATTGAAAGGTGCCTGGCGTTGAAACTTGCCTCTAACACTTAGTGTTAGAGTAACTCTAGGGGAGTTACTTAAACTTTCCCAGCCTTGGTTTGCTCAGTGTAAAAGTGTCTATATCACAAAGTATGCGTTAGATACATGTGTGAAAACATTTGCATTGTCAGTCCCAGCAGGTGCCAGCCCTGCAGTCCACTTTTCCTTCTCACTGTTGAGGTCACTTGAGTCCTACTGTGGTCTCCTCCCTGCCCTTGATTCCCAAGTTCAGAGTTACTATTTATTAAACTTCCAGTTGTAGGCTGGTGCAGTTGATAGGGAGGATCCCCAGAGCCAAGGCTGAGAGGTCAGTCTCCACTGGAAAGGCAGAAAGGAAACAAGGCTTTTTAGCATGTCAATGTAAAGAGTGAGCCATGCTTTGGGAAGATGAACAGTAGCATTTAGTGTGAACTAGTTGTGAGTAATAGAACTCAGGAGGAGGCCAGAGATGAGAATAGAGAGCTTGGTGGGGCCCGATCAGTGGAAAGCCTCACTTGCCCTGTTGAGTTTATACTTCATTGCACTGGTCCTGGGAAAGAGCTGAGGAGCTCCCATCAAGGACATACTCAAGGCCAGGCAGTCTGGTTGAAGTGGGAAGAGATGTTTGAAGAGAACTATCCACGAAGAGAAAAAAAAAAAGTGAAAGAAGTAGAGAAAGAGAAGTCTCTAATGAGAGGCGATATCAGTTTTAGAGATTTTGAAAATGGAGCCCTTCTGAGTGATGACAGAGTTGTGTGTTCAGGAACTAAAGAGGAATAAAATTAACTTAAATATAAGTCTAGACACGCCATATTTGAGAAGGCAGGCGAAATGGGCTTATTTCATTTCACCAGTAGTCAAGGAAGGACACTCTCCAAGGAAATGACTTATGTCAAGCTTAAGGTACCTGAATTTCAAGCACTATCATCTAAAGCACTGGATTTTTCTGAGATAAGATGTGACCCATCATTTGTTCTGTGTTCCTGCTTCCTAACCATTATGAAGATGATAATCTTTCCTAGAACTAGTTTTCTTAAGTCACAGAAAGCCACATTCCTTCATAGTTAGGCGCTGGGGAGAGGTACTCACTTAATGAATTATACTGGGGCATACAGCATAAAAGAGTTGACTTCTAACTATTTTTTGCATGGATTATCTGCCACTAGGGATAATGACAGCAGATATTTAATTCCTGTCCATCCTTTCCATGCCGTCTGAGCTCTTTGGTTCCCTCCAGTGATACCCTCAAGTTTCCCTACCTGCACATAATTGAGTAGCCCCCATGTTAATACTGGCCCAAAAGAAGTACCACTAAAAAGGAAATATAAAACTTAACAGCCAGCAGTATACTTCAAAGCCAAGTAAAAATGACTTGGGGATCACTCTAGTTGGAATTATCTACCTTACCTCTCTTCCACTCTTGAAAGGTAACAGGGCATTTCTTTTTGGCCATCCTAGTCTTTTTTGTGAACTTTCCCTTCTCCATTATTTCAGGGCAGAATCATACCGTGCTATAAAACACTGTACCACTTACAAGAATGGGAAGAAATACAGCAGTCCTCACTGTTAGGATCTTGGGGTAAATGTAAAAGCAGGTGACTAATATTTTAGGGATTATTTACTGCCTCAGCTTTAAAATAAGCAACTACATTATTTTTCTATCTCCATTTCTAATATTTGGGTCCTATTCCAGTTTTATTTCCAGGACCATTACTTGGAATTAGACAGGAAAATGGAGGCATTAGAATTTGGACACCTAAAATGTTGATTCGAAACTACGGACTTATATGAATTTTTAAATTGCCAAGGACATTTTCAAAACTTGAGCTTTCAGCTTTTATACTTTTAAAGTTTACTTCCAGCCTCTCTCAAACCCTTGACTGTTTATCACTTTCTTTGAATTATTAACACCAAACACTTCAATAATATAGTATTTTCTATATGGTGCTGAGGCTCCCAGATCACTTGTGTTCAGCTGCAGAAGAAAAAAAAAAAGAATTAAAAAGCTTTTCTTCCCTGGGTTCCCCACATAAAAGTCACTGCTCTATGGAGATTACCATCTGTAAGCTAATTCTGAAGTTGTTAATGGCAAGCATCAGAGCGATTGGCATGTGTTTTCAACACACGGTTTAAGGTTTAAGATGATCTCTCCCACTCATTTGCGAGAGCTGTGTGACATAGCACTATATTCTCTCTAGGGGGTTCCAGCAGAGTCTTTTCCTTCATTTGCTTTAACTGGCTTGTGGAGCATTTTTAGAGAGTGTAGATTAACTCCTGAACACAAAGCAAATCTGTGCTACTTGATTTGTTGTAAAACCATAACACGTTTTTCCATTGATTTCCAGCCTAGCCACAAACATTCTTCAGACTTCTCCTCATTCCTGAGCTTCAACAAACTTGAATGGAAAAGAAACTGCCTCTCTTTTCAACAAACTGATTCCAAGTGCCCCCCTGGGAGGAAGGACAAGGAAAAGAGTCCCACGTTTCAAGAACAATAGGATTCTAGAAAAGGTACACATGTTCTCAGACAATCTTGTACAAACTGCAACAGTTGGTTAACAGGCAAATATTTTCCATAGCCTGAAAAATATCCTGAAACATTCCTACTTTTAACAGTGTCTCGAGGCAAGCATGATAAATGACTATGAAAAGCCAAGAACTAAAATACTATGGAATACGGGAGGTTTTAATTTCTTTTTTAAATTAAAGCTTTACCTTTCAGTCACCTAAAATTTCTTAGGGTTTGTTCTGATTTTTGTTTCCAGCCCTGGAGACTCTGTGCTAGTTTGTTTATACCTTTGCAAAGGAAAAACATCTTGCTAGTGTTGGATAAGTTCGGAATGGCACCCAAAACAAAGCAGGTTATTTATTTCTTCAATCTTCCTTCCTGCTTTAAGCGGGTGGCGGAGATCTTAACTAGGAGTGCTCCCATGATGACATACCAAGATTTTACGTGTCGAGATTTCAAGGAACAAAACAGGCAGACATTTAAAGCTAAAAATATCTCTCTCTCTCACACACACACACACACACACACACACACAGAATATGGTAAGTTCCAACAGAACTTTGTCATTATTGAGCCCTAGATTTGACAATCATTAATTTGCTATTAATAAGTCTTACTGTTAGGGGGACTCACTTCACCAGCCGCAGGAAGAGTTTGTTCTTTCGACAACCATTGCTTTAAGCGCTCTGTCAAATTGATTCAGACATTCAAGGTAAGAAAGGGATGTAATTAAATCTTTTCAATAGACTGGCTAAGCACTCATCTGCTGCCACTGATAGATCCAATTTGGGGGTTGCTGAGATTTCTTTACCTTCTTCCTTAATACATTTTTTTGAATGATCTTGAGTGCTTTAAATGCTTATCAGTCCGTAGTAGAATCGGCATTACTTGGTAATGTTCAAACCATTTCTTCATTCGATAAAGAAAACTCACCTCAGTAGACTACCTGGATAGTTTTTACTAACACTCACAGTGTGTGTGTGACATAAATGACGGGTATACATGGGCATATATTATTGCCTTAAATTGGGGGTTGACATACAGTGGAACTGGCCGGGATGAGATTATCTGTCAAAGTCAGTAATTGCAGATGGTTTCCCGCTGACTTTTTTTGCCCAGGCATTGAAAATTAAGCGTAAAGAGAAAGTCTCTTTCTGCTGTGACCTACCGAGCTCACTTATACGTCACTGCCTTCCCTCCGCAGCTGCTCCTTCTGTCCACCTTCTCCCCTCACACCCTTAGTCTCCTTCAGCTTTGTCATAGGTCCTTGACCTTCCTACCTCAGGGAGGATGGAATAAATTCCAGGAGTGTGTGGCTTACTGTAAATGTGTGGGAAAGGCTGGTCTGAGCACAACTAAAGGTCACCTTGTAGCCTACCGTGCTTGATCTGTGCCCTTTGTGGATAGTAGTAGTAAATATATCAGTTCTTAGCCTTGGGGTAGTTCTAAATACCAGAGTCATGGGGAAATCCAATGGAAAATTGTGCTGTCTCAGTAAAGGGGTTTTTCTGGCCTTGTGCTACTAAAACCAGCTATTTTGCCTGGAGAAAAAATGGCCTTTTCATTTATGTGCGAAAGTTGTCCTACCATGAATGGAAAAGCATCTTAAAGTGCCAGCAAAGTCCCCATAGAAAGGATTCTCCACTTGCTCATTTCTGCTGATGATCCTGTTGAGTTGCTTAGCGTCTGTGCTTTTCAAACGTATTCCGAGATTGCTACTGAAATACAACACTTGTCGCTGAGAGCTACCAGTGGTAGGTGAAGACTGGCTCCAATGTGCGGCACAAGGAAAAACGGTGACTCCTGAAGCTAGACCGTATTGAGCAGTTACAGTGGGATGCCTTTTGGGGGTGCCAAAAAAGTTAGAAACATGTATTAAATTGCACCAGTGTCTTCCAGTCTGGTTGGGAAGGTGAGACATAGACAAATGGAAAACCAGCAAAGATTTACCAAGCAACAAATTGAATAACATATGTAATAACTATTGTATCCGTCAGCTAGTGCTACTAACAACCACAGAACTTCAGTGGTTTATATTACAAATTGATTTCTCTGTGATTCAGCTGGAGTTGGGCTCCCAAAGCTCCCAGAGAGCCAAACAAGCAATTCCTCCTAAGGCACAGTGCTGAAGCAGCACCCAGTTGGATGTGTCAACACAGCATTGCCTAAAGTAAATGACATGGCCAAGTCCAGTATCAGTGGGGCATGGAAATAGACTTCTTCTGTAAGGTAGGAAGGGGAGTGAGTCATTACTGAAAAGCACCCCCTAATCTACCACAACTATACTGACTTTTCAGTGCAGAAGTAACATGGAGTATTAGGGGAATCTGTATGGTGGGTGGGTTAGAACAGGAGTTTTGAGAACTCTAGGAACTGCAGATGCATTCTTGGCAGTTAGGGAGTTATAATCTGTGACTCACGGCCTATCTATAAACTGTCTATAAAATGTTTCACAGTTTGTTCAGTCAGCAAGAAGATAAGTTACAGTTTTCTCATCTCCGGTGAAAAGGGAGAAAATGCAGTAAGTTTTCCAAACCAGGACATATTAGAAAAGGAAATGTATTCTTTCATTATAAAAATAGTGGGGTTTTTTAACTAATTCTTTTTTAGTTGTATTTTTGTGGAGAAGTTCAGTGATATTTTAAGCTGTTCGGGAGCACCTCCTTTGGTAGCTCTTGGTAATTGTTGCAACCGGCCTCCAAGTTGCAGTCCCCCTGGATTAAAATGTGTGTTCTCTTCACCACCACTCTGGCCCTCTAAGCTGGTCCTCCGTGAAATTTCTGTCCGTCTGATATCGTCTGAATAACATATCCATGGATGGTTATGCAGCCGAATATTGCTGCGATATTGTCACATATTTATTTTGTCTCCATTTACCCCTCTCAGGGATATGTGATTTTTAAGTGTCCAGCATATTGATAGGAGTGAGTATGTGTATAAAAAGGATGAAGAAGGGTACGGAGAAAAGCTTTCGATCTTTCTTTTAAATAACTGTAACAGGATTGAGTCATCTGGATGACAATTAAAATTCATTAACAAAGGGAGAAGATCCAAATGCAGAACTGGGACACCAATATGTGAAATTTTACTGTAAGAAATGCCAACTATATCTCTAACTGGCTGTATGACCTTGGAAAGGCATATTTTCCAGGGTACACTTTTTCCCTGTTTAAAAAAAAAAAAGGATTGGACTAGATGGACTTTAGAATTTTAGTGCTGGTGCACTGTTTTTAATTGAGCATGTGCTATTTGTCCCTTTTACTGTTTTTATTCAATTTACTTAAACTGAAAAAACCAAAACCAAAAACAGTTCATCCATTTCTCCTACCTCCCACCCCTGGCAAACATCAATCTGTCCTCTGTCTCTGTCAGCTTAGTTTTTTGTTTGTTTGTTTGTTTTAGGTTCCACATATGGGAGAGATCATACAGTGTTTGTCTTTCTCTGTCTGACTTATTTTACTTAGCGTAACACCCTCAAGGTCCATCCATGTTGTCACAAAACGGCAAGATTTCATTCCTTTTTTTTTTTTTTTTTTATGACTGAATAGTAATCCATTCTCTCTATATGCCCCCATTTCTTTATCCATTCATCCACTGATGGACACTTAGGTTGATTCCATATCTTGGCTATTGTAAATAATGCTGCAGTGAACATGGGGGTGCAGCTATCTTTTTGAATTAGTGTTTTCATTTTCTTTGCATCAATACACAGAATTGGAATTGCTGGATCATATGTTAGTTCTATTTTTAATTTTTTGAGGAAACTCCACACTGTTTTCCCTGGTGTTTATGCCAATTTATATTCCCAGCGACAGTTCACAGGGGTTCCCTTTTCTCCATATCTTCACCAATACCTGTTATTTCTAGCCTTTTTGATAATAGCCATTCTGACAGGTGTGAGGTGATATCTTATTGTGGTTTTGATATGCATTTCCCTGATGATTAATTACATAGAACATCTTTTCATATACCTGTTGGCCATCTCTTTGTCTTCTTTGGGAAACTGTCCATTCATACCTTCAAATCGTTTCTTTGCTATTGAGTTGAATGAGTTCTTTGTATGTTTTGGATATTAGCCCCTTATCAGATACATGATTTACAAACACTTTCTTCCAGTCAGTAGGCTGCCTTTTCATTTTGTTGATGGTTTCGTTTGCTATGCAGAAGCTTTTTAGTTGGATACAGTCCCACTTACTAATTTTTGCTTTTGTTGCTTTTGGTGTCAGGTTAAAAAGGGGAGGGGAGATGGACTGGATGGACTTTAGAATTTTAGTGCTGATTCTCTCAAGCTCAAGTAGTAAAATTTTAAATTCTAGGATCAGGTTAGCATAAAATAAATACAGGGAGCACAGAATTCACATCGACATAGGGAGACAAAAAATAATGAACATAATCAGCATTCTTCCATTGAGGACAGAAGCACAGTTCATAGAATAAGGGTGTTCACAAAGCAGAGTCAGACATACAGGATCAAAGTTGCAAGGTGAGCCCCTTGGCTCGCCCTGACAGCCAGCCTGTGCATTAGTAGCCTGATGCTGGAGTGCTAAGTTGCTCCTAGAGGAGCATTACCTTTAGCACCACGGGCAAGAGGATGTCGAATAGTAGGCCTTCGTAGATGATAAAGTCATTCACCTCACAAATTGGTAGTTCATAGATGATGCTTTAAGTCCCTGGCTGTACATATCATAGACATTATTCCTTTTTATGTTAGAAAAGCATTAGTTCCACTGAATCCTTGGAAAATGCTTCCCACTGGAAGCCTCTTACTTTGATTTTCAACATAAACCACCCACATTTGGGTTCCTTTAATAATTACAACAATTCGATTTTTTTAAATGTAATAAGAATATTCTGAAATTTAGTGTGCCCGTTTCTTGCAGGAAATTTCAGATTACATGATATATGGAAGAGTATGTATTTTGCACTGTATGATGTTAATGAGCCACTGTTAATTTTGAAATTAGAGAGCTATGGGAATCACGTTCAAGGTCATTGGTAGGACTTTTATCTAAAGATATGATGAAGCAGTGTTCCAAATTCTAGGACTCTTTATACAGTGACAGGAGAAAAGCAATGACCAAAGTCTTAAGAAACACAGGTAGTTAGTAGATTTCTCTGAATGGAATTATCTTTTCTTTTTCCGTTTGAATCATGTCTTTAAGACATCCTGCATGTTAAGGTCAGCAATGATTAATTTAGAAATGGTGAATGTTAATTGAAGGCACAGTTTCAGAAGAAACCTTTTAAACACTTGGCTCATGCTGGTTAATTAGAAGGGCAAAAAATTACCCCATTGTGCAAATATAGGGAGAGTTTCTTCTTCCCAGTAATGTGAGTACATATTTTTTTGGGTTGTTTGAAAAGAGAGGAAGTCATTAGGCAGGTGAAATGAGTAAGGTGACATTGACTTTGAGGTTTTGAATTATTTCCAATATTAGGCTTTATGGAGCTATACCAATGTACCTGGTCCTCATCCAACGGGGAGACAAAAGCCAAAGTTATAAAGCTATAAAAAGTGTGGGACAATACACCATGGTTTTGTATTTGTAGGTAAATTCAAACTCAATGGCAAAACTGTTCTAGGATTTGTCCTACCATAACTTTTGATCTGACAATCAATGATGTAATCTAAAGAACACCACAGTTGGTCAAGCATTGTTGGAAGGATCAATTACTCAGATGAAGCCATTTCTTTATTTATTCTTGGTTTGACCAAACCTGTAATTGAAGAGTTGTTCAGAATTGCCCTTGCTTCCCTTTCAAATAGCCTAGAATGGAAGACATTTATGAATAGCTAAGATTTTATTATTTTTTCTTATATAAAGTATTCTTATTTTAAAAAATCAAACAATACAAAAGGATAGGAAGAGAAAACTTAAAAGTATTCTCTCCTTCCATGCTCATTTCTGCTTCATCAGTAACTGTGGTCATGCTAAAATACATTTATATGTGTTGAATAGCTAAGATTTTAAATACCATCTTTGGACCCTTTGCAAATCTTTCTGATGAGGTGGAGGCAACTTAAATAACCAAGGGGAAATTACATGAGGTTGAGATATCTGTAGTGTGTTAAATTGTTGCAGTGTGTATTACAAAGTGAGATACACTCACACAGGATTTGTTATACTCTAAGGGAGGTTCTGGGGCCCTTCCTAGGAAAACTCCTAACTCCTCATAGAGATTCAATGTGTTCCTTGCTCACCGCTCCATCCCAAAGAGGTAAATCTGTTAAAATTAAGCACTGATGGCAACAGTGGCAGGGAGAAGGGAGATCATTGGCTACAGTGCTAGGATAATGGGGTACAGGGTGTAGTTATGAATTGATGTATTGCCTTACAGTAATGCTTTCTTCTTTCCTCTTTTCTCCTCTGTACACCCCCATTCTCAGTCATTGGGATACTCTGAATGCCTGGTTTCCAAAAGAGGAAGACCTGTCAAAATCATCTGAATGTTCCAATTTGTTATAACTAGAGATAAGGATCAAGAACCAATTTCCCTTTTAGCCTTTGTTTTTTGTTTTAATTCACAACTATATAGACATATCCATTGGGTAGAAGCTATAAGGCCTACCCATTTCTGTTTTGAATATTTTTCCCACTGAGAAGCTGAGCATGAAATCTAAATCTCGTGATTTTGGAGTGACTTATATTGAAATCTGTATACTAACTGTTTGAAGTTTTGACAAAACATTTTGTTACAATATGGATTATTTTATTATTTATGAAAATATATTGCAAAAATGTAAATATACTTAAAAACATTTTTAGAACACACCCATTAAAAACCAGCATCTATTTATCATATATATTCTGTATATATATATTTTTTAATTTGTTTTATTATGTTATGTTAATCACCATACATTACATCATTAGTTTTTGATGTAGTGTTCCATGATGCATTGTTTGCATATAACACCCAGTGCTCCATTCAATACGTGCCCTCTTTAATACCCATCACCAGGCTAATCCATCCCCCCACCCCCTCCCCTCTAGAACCCTCAGTTTGTTTCTCAGAGTCCATAGTCTCTCATGGTTTGTCTCCCCCTCCGATTTCCCCCC